>NC_061113.1:260429066-260567602 GCF_002878395.1 Capsicum annuum
TTAATAAATTTTAATAATTATTTATTAAATTAGTTAATCATCTCAAATGAATTTTGTTTAAACTTACTTTTAAAGTTAGATGATATTTTAAGTAAGCAAGTTCTTTGATGCTAGGTAAATTTTAAGATAATCGTCTCAAATTAAGAATGCGGCATACGCATCTTTCTGAGACATTTTAAAATTTAAGGATGCAAATATTTTTCTAAAATTAATTTTTACCGATTTATTTTAATATAAGATAATAGACTAGTTTTTGTTATAATAAAAATGAGCAAATTTAGGCCTTAACACAATTTATTAAAATAATTTAAGTCAAGATAAGTCAATAAAAGCCACCGTGCTAGAACCACGGGACTCGAGGGGTGCCTCACACCTTCCCCTCGATCAACAGAATTCCTTACCCATTTTCTGTTTTCGTAGACCAAATAAGATTCATTTCCTTTTGATTAGGGATTCAAAAAAGGTGACTTGGAACACCAAAACTCAATTCCAAGTGGCGACTCTATAAATAATTTAATCCCTATTCAATATCGTCACTTTAATTGGAAAAACCCTTCGACTCGGCTCTCGAGCGAAAAGGGGGTGTGGCAAACATCATATGAACGCTCCTACAAAAGTATTTAGAAACTACATATAAGAGAATGATATGATAAACTCCCCTAATGGTAAACACATAAATTTTTTGCTCAATAGGAACCAAAAAGAAAGTTCAAAACTAGTGATTAACTATAGTCTAATAAAACTCACCTATAAAATCCCATAGACAACAAGATAATTTTCACAATTAGTATCATTTGCCATTCAAAGTACGAAAATCATATAGAATCTAATAACTTACCATCAACTAGATGGAGACATATGACTAAAATTAAATTCATGATTAAAATTTAAAATATAAGAAATATTTATATTTTATTTACGAATAATATATAAATAATTTATATATGCATATGTATGTGTGTGTATATTTATATATACATATATATATATGTATATATATATATAATTTTTATCAATTCGATTTAGTTAATTTGTCGGTTATTTTAGAGTAAAACCAAAATCAAACCACATAAGTATCGATTTTAAAAATTTAAAACCAAATCAAACCAAACCTAACCAAATATCAATTTTTTTAATCGATTTGATTTGATTCGCAGTTCGGTTTGATTTTTAACCAAACCATGAACACCCCTATCTACACTTTACCTTTATTTCAAATATAGATAGGCTATATTCGATAACTTCCTGACTTTAGGGTCATATAGAAATGCCCATTTAAACAAATTCCCAGAAAATAAAGCAGAGGGAGTACCGTTAAGCACGTGTTTGAGAGGGTTTTTTTCAAACTTGTAACAGTTGGTTGTTGCTAACATTTATTTGCTTTGGCCCAATTTTCGTTGACAAACGCAAGTTGAGTCCTTACTGAAGAAAGTACACAGCAGCTTTCATCATTCTAGAGGTAACATACAAACGTGCACGAAGATATGATGAGGTTACGTCTAAATACGTGTTTGCCCATGTTTCACTAAGGACAGATGATATTTGTTTTGGGGAACAGGGAATCTGAAGCTAAAGGGGCAGTCGACCACTAGTATTGTGAAAATAGAAAAACAAATATTTTTCAAAGTAAAAAATAAAATTTGAAAATTAAATTGTGTTTGACTATGAAATAAATTAGAATTATCTCTGAATTTTTACGAGTTATTTAAAGTGGAAAAGTAAAAATAGATTTTAATAAATAAATTATGCATATTTAGATGTTGGTAAACAAACAATTTTAATAATTTAACTTTTAGATTTTGATGAAACGTGGGGGTACACCACCGCTAAGGGACCAGGCCCTGAGGTGAGGAGTATAGTAATAAAAAAGTGAACATACAAAAATGCAAAAAAAAAAGATCACAAAGATTTACGTCGAAACCTCCTTGCTCAAGGGAGAAAAAATCACGACTTGCCTCATAAGCTCTTAAATACCACTATAATCAAAACTCATCTTGATTAAAGACTCCATTAGAACTTAACTCTAAATTCTTCAAGTTGTAATAACTCTACTACAACCACCTCTTGACAACTTTGTCACTTGTACTCTCAATATCGATTAACTTTAATCAACACAACTCAGGTAACCCCACCTAAGAAACTTTATAACAATAATGAAGCTTTACTTTTATATGTTGAGTAAATGTGTTACAAAGCAAGACTCAAGAACCTTAACAAAAAACAGTAATAATTTAGAACATGAGCTTTGAAAGTTTTCGCCACAACAAAAAATTTCTCTAATTTGTAAAAACTAAGGAGGAAGAAGCATTTTTTTTTTCGTATTTATAGTAGTGTAGAAAATGAGGGTTGAATTTTGATTGTTCCATGTGTCTAATTAGGTACGCTGTATACCTGTATAGTTTGTTACACTAGCAGACAAAACTGTGCAGAGATGTGACAGTTGTACCAGGGCAAGGTATGCGAGGGACTTGGTCCTCCAATATTAACTAGTCATTATCAAAACATGAGACATCAATTTTCCTCTTTTTGATGATGACAAACCATGTCCTCAGGGCATCAAAATTCATTCAAATTCAGAGCAAATATATCTACACCAACACACAACTAGCATTTCCCCTATCAGTGATAACCCTTCACTTTTTGTTGTCACACATATCACAATAGCATCGGTGTGTATTCCCCCTATAGATGTTCCCCTTATCATCAACACTCCTACACCCTTGTACATCACACCTAACTAATGGTACTAGGTACCTACCACGGTGAATCAATCTTTCCCCTTTTGGCATCATAAAAAAACAAGAACAGTAAATCAAGATAGTAAATTAGCGCAAATTTGTAAGCTCATGGACATTAGGGTAACACTAAGATGAATGAACCACTATAAATAGGAAGAACCAGTTGATAGATACAAGTAAGGATTTAATTTATTTAAGATAGGCAAGTACCATTACGGTGCAATGAAAATTAACATAAACTTCTTGACCCTAAAAAGCCACAGGAATCAAGAAAGAAAAACTGACATAGGTTCCAATAAAAATAGGGGGCATAAGTGGAAAGAGGTTTAGGGGAGAGAGACTTAAGAAACATATCCATTCTATCACTCTTTGTAGTATGAGCATTCAATGGCTTCTTAGTGAGGTCCTTAACTTCAACATTCAACCCTCGAACCTCCTCTATGAGTGCTGCAACCTTAGTCTGGGGTTCTGCATTTTCTGCTACAAGTGCTTCTGCAGCACTTGGTCCCTCAGAGGAAAGGTGCTGGTTCTTCATATTTAAGTGCAAAATTTATACATTCTTAGAAGCCAACCTAACCCTCATCTCCACCACTTCTTTACTCAATTTCTCCGGGACTGATTGCAGCTCTGACACTTATGAAATAGTCCCTACCTTTCCTTCTACATATTTATTCTTAATTGGTGTTATCAGAGTGAACATCTATTTTACTGTTTCAGGAGTTCCCTTTTCACCTACAAGCCCAAAGTGATCAAACACTCTATTCAAGAAATAGCCATAAGGCATACCATGTTTTTCTTCCTTCACATGAATAATTTTAAACATATTCTCCAACATCAAGGCAGGTAGATTGATTAGTTCAAATTTGTTGAGGCACTCCATCATATACAAATCCACAACAAATGCTATAGTCCTCTTATCAGATCTATGAAGTACTATATTGTTGACAAACTCAAACACCAATTGAAAATCACTTTTGAAAAATTTCTTTCTCACACCAGCAATAGATGTTCCCCTTACCTTTGATGCATCCATCATAAACTCTGTTGAGTGCTGTTATTTTGAGACAACCCTCACTTAAAAAATGGGAACATCTAGAATTTTCTCAGATATTTCTTCATTCAATTTCAGTTTCTTCCCTTAAACCAAGGCAATCAAACTCAGCCCATCACTTGAGAACCTCATAGTATAGTAAAATTCCCTCACTTCCCCTTCAAAGACAGAGAGAACTGGTTCCTCTAGGAGGTGTAACTATTCCTGATGTCTAACATACTCAACTAACTCTACCATCCCAGGTTTCTCAGAAATTCTTGAGTCAAAGACCTTTCCAGTCAATACCTTCTGTGTTCTCAGAATCTCTTTTTTTACTTCTCTATTTCCTCCATCTTTCTTCTTTTAGACCCACTGTCAGGTTCTACTTCAGTCATTTTTCTCTTTTTGGGACCAGGTTCCACAATAGCTTTCTTTTTCTTTACAGTAATATATTTATATTTCATTTTAGTTAGGCTCTTAGACTTTGAAGGGAAGGACCTGATCCTTTCTTCATCCTGAACTTCATTACCCTCTCCAATATCAACCACTTCTATATTTTCATCCTTAATCACAGTCCCTTTATTCAACCTTCTTCTCTTTACAATTGCTAATTTATTTGCCTTTGTAGCATCCCCCAATAATTTCTTCTCAGTATCCCTTTTTGAGTAAGTTTTGGTAACCTTTACTCTAGTATCAAGCACTTTTTCCTTGCCCTTACTACCACTTTGTTTCTGTACTGACCACCTCAGAGGCTGGTCATCCTTATCAGTCTCTTCTTCTTCACTTAAGGGTAGAATAAATGACTAAATAACTCACCAGCCTTTGGAGATGTATCTGTTGTTTTCTTACTAACACTCTCCTCTTTCAGACCAAAAAAATCTCCCTAGGATCACTTGAAATAAAGAAAAGGTACTCAGTAAACCAATCCTCACCGGCCAACTCATTACTGGATGGGTTAGATTTTTGCACAGAAAGCTCTTCATCAAAGAGTTGGGCAAAAGTGGGATTTGACTCAGAAGGGGTGGGAGAACCAGGTTCGTTCAGAAAGTTTAGAGGGTTCAATATTTTCTGAAACTTCTGATGGTATGATTTTTTTTAGGAAACTCGATTTCTATTGGGGAACCAAAAGCTTGACTGTCATCAACTACTATAGTGGACTCTGATGGGGGTTCCACTATTGTTGGGATTTCTTGCATGGTTGGCTCATCCATGGAAATTTGAGAGGAAGACACGTCAGCTATAGAAGTTTCAGGGAAGGGTGTAGTAGGTGGAAATAGACTTCGTTTTTTGAGGAGAATTTGAAGAAAGGTCCTTTTCAATCATAGACACTGATGGAGAATGATTTTCTATGGAATAATTTTGGGCTGAAGGGAAGGGTTTTGAATATTTTTTAAGTCTTTTATAGGGTTTGAGGGTGGAGGGTTGTCAACCATTTGGAAGCTTTTGTGGGTAATTTGAAACAAGAAAGGCTATCTTAGAATAGACTTGTTTTTGAAAGGAAAAAACTTGAAAACTAATTTTAAAAAATGAGTAGAAAAGGGGATTTGATTTTGTATTTAAGGGAATAAATAGTTTCAATGTTAGAGATTTTGAGTGAATAGGGCATGTCTAGTCCCAATAGGCACGACTCTTTACTTTTTTAGGGATTTGACAGCTTTCAGACAGAGAAGGAAAAAAGATACGACTTTTTCAGACAGAAGTTTAAGTAATTTTAAATACACATTAATGGTACTAACCTGTGGGAAGGGAACAAGTCCCTTATTTTGCTAAAGTGAATCTTTTATACTGTATCTATCTTATTTATTGCCTTTCAAAGTGGCTTACCATATGTGTACTTGCAAAGGTACGGTATTGAGTTAGACCAATAAGCACAAATTTCATTAAGGATACTTATCTCCTGATCATAGCCAATGGATAGAGGAAAACTAATCCATCAAGTAGGTCAATTCATTTTGATCAATCCCAACCTCAACCTATTTTTCACAAATTGCTTCTTGTGAAGAGCCTTTGTAAAGATATCAGCTACCTGATCTTCATTCTTTTAGAATTTCATGTAGATGGCTTCTTTTTCAACATTATCTCTTAGAAAATAATGCCTCACATCAATATGTTTTGTCCCTTTATATTACTGTTTATTTTTAGCCATGTTTAGAGAAATTGTGTTATCACACATCAGAGGAATGGTATCAGAAACATTCCCAAAATCCTTCAGTCACTATTTGATCCATAATAATTGAGCACAAGAAGAAGCTGCAATCGTATATTCAGCTTCAGCAGTAGATAGTACAATTGAGTTTTGTTTCTTAGAACCCTAGGAAATTAGAGATGAATCAAGAAAATGAGCTATTCTTGAGGTGCTCTTTCTATACGCCAAGTATCCAACATAATTAGCATCAACATAACCTATTAGATCAAAGCTGTCTCTATATGGATAGAACATGACCAGGTCTCCTGTCCCTTTCAAATACCTGAGAATTCTCTTTGTAGCTTTCAAATGAGACTCTTTTGGATAAGCCTGAAATCTAGAACACATACCAATGCTAAATATAATATTTGGTCAGCTTGCAGTAAGGTATAGTAAGGATCTAATAATCCTTCTATAAATGGTCTCATTTATCGAGGGACTAGGTTTATTGTTGTCCATCTTTAAACTGGTTCTAATGGAAGTATTAATTGGCTTTGAATCTCCCATATTGTATTTCTTCAACAACTCTTTGATGTATTTTTCTTAACAGATCATTGTCCCTTGTGAGGTCTGTTTAAGTTGTAGGCCTACGAAAAAGCTCAATTCACCTATCATGCTTATTTCAAACTCACTACCTATTAACTTGGAAAATTCTTGTCACAGTGATTCAGATGTTGCCCCAAAGATTATGTCATCAACATATATCTGAACAATCAACAAATTATTCCTTCTGGACTTCAGAAAAAGGGCGTTATCAATTTTGCCTCTTTTAAAGCCATTTTTTAGAAAAAACTTTGATAGTCTCTCATACTAAGCTCTTAGTGCCTGTTTCAACCCATAGATAGACTTATCCAGCTTAAGTACATCACGTGGGAAATCAACATCCTCAAAACTTAGAGGTTGTTGGACATAAACTTTTTCCTTCAAATTTTCATTTAAGAGAGGCACTCTAAACATTCATTTGGAAGATTTTAAATCCCATATATGCTGTAAAAGCAATAAGGATCTTAATAACTTCCATCCTTACAACATGAGCAAAGGTCTAATCATAGTCAATGCCTTTCTCCTGATTATAACCTTGAACAACAACATATTAAGAAAGACAATTTCATGATAGTTCTCATTTCCTTAACTTGTATTTTGTATCAAAATTAACTACCCAACCCAGTCTGAAAGAGTTAAGCCTTAACCTACCCCGAATGCCGAAATCAGTTTATTTCACTTTGATCCTAAATACTTACACCTCACGAAGGGATCCAAAATCAACTAAAATATCAAAATATAAAATCTATCCATCAAACTAAAGCCAACGACACTCATATTTCCAAGTTTCAAATTGGGGCCAAAACGGATCCCCGTAATGGGTTTTCTAGAAAGAAAGGGAAAATCGTAACTTTGTTTCAAAAATATGTTTCCTATGTTCTTAGGAGTCTACAGATGAAAACCCAAGAGAAAATGAGTTAAAAATGAGGTTCAAATCGAAGAAAAAAGAATTTGTAAACCTTATCGGGTAAAATCTTTGAAATCCTTTTAAAATAAAAAATCAAAGTTTTTTTGAAGATGAAATTGAAGAAAAACTAGTAATTATAGGATTAGGAACATTATTCAAGTGAAAAGGTGTTGAATTAGGGCTTAATTCGAAGAAATACAATTTTGTGCCTTCGGGGCTAAAACCCCCAATTTCCACTTTCAAATTCGAATTAAAACAAGAATCTAATGTCAAAGATGGAAGAAATTAGTTGAAATGAGTGTAATGGAGTTTACCCAAGCTTAGAAACAGAGAAAGTTCCTCAAAACCACAAAACCCTAAGCTCCAAGTCTAAAAAATGGTGAAAAATAACGAAATTAGGTGTATAAATACCCAGATTCCGTGATCGCAGACCATGAGTCACGCTTGCAGTACCCTGACAGACGGAGGTGTCACAATCACAGACAAGGGTTGCGATCGCAGCATCACCTATGCTTGCCCAATCGTGATCACGATACTTAGTTCACGATCATGGGCACACCAGAAAATGGGTGCACCAGCTGGGGATTTGGTTTAATCCAAGTCTTCGCGGGCCTCTCGAGATTCATCCAAAATACCATGAACGCAAATGAACTATGCAACCTTATCAAGTTCGACATTCCAAACTCAATGTCGATATCTGATTTTCGAACAGACATTTTCACAGAGTTGACCCTCAAAATCCAAAATCACTATTTTCCAAACCGAGGTCGAAATGAGATTTAGAAGCAATAAAACCACAACAAGCATATTACCATCCTAGAATCAATGTTTCGGATCTGCTAACGCAGTCCGTTTTTCTATCCATTGCACCGATCAAAAGATAACAATTGAAGTCACATATAAGGCTCTAGAAGTCTCTAAAAACCTCAACATCGTACAACTGACACCAAAATGCATTAAGAACCATGCCAATCAGCCCCACACCCCAGAAATACCACAATAACACATATTTTATCAAAATTTTAGGTTGTTGCATCATCCACCACTAAAAATCTAGTTCGTACTTGAACTAACGTCAAGAGAAATACTAGAATCAACAAAGAGCAGGGGATACTAACTATGCATATCAGCCTCGTCTCCCAAGTAGCCTTATCTACTGGTTAATGTCGCCACAGAACCTTAACCAGAGAGATGACTCTAAAATGCAATTGTCTAGCATCCATAGCCAAAATAGAGACCGAATCCTCAACAAAAGACAAACTCTCATCTAACTGAACCGACTCCCAACAAATGACACGAGACTCATTAGGAATGCAACAACGAAGTATAGAAACATGAGCAATAGAATGAAAAATTGATAGGTCTAGAGGCAAAGCCAACTCATAAGCCACATCACCAACAGTTCGAAGAATCTCAAATAGACCAACATACATGGGGCTAAGCTCGCCTCTCTTCCCAAACCTCATCACACTCTTCATGGGTGAAACTTGAAGAAAAACACGATCACAAACACAAAGTCTCAAGTCTACTATCAGCATAACACTTGTGCCTACTCTGAGACACTCGAAGTCTATTCTGAATAATCTGGACTCTATCCAAAGACTTACAAAGCAAGTCCATACCTCGAGGTCTCATCTCAGAAACATCAAACCAACCCACTAGGGAGAGACATTTCCTACCATACAAAGCCTTAAATGGAGCAATATTGATACTGGAATGGTAGTTGTTATTATAAGAAAACTCCGCTAAAGCCTAATGTTGCTCCTACTGGCCACCAAATCTAGCATACAAGCACGAAATATATTCTCTAAAACCTGGATAGTTCGCTCTAACTGACTATCAGTGTAGGGGTGAAATGCTGTGCTAAGGTCAACCCGAGTACTTATCTTAAAAAGTCTTTTAGAAGTGAGAAGTGAACACAGATCCTTGATCTGATATAGTAGACATTGGCGCACCATAAAGTCGTACAATCTCGCAAATATAGATATGGGCTAGCCTCTCAGCACTAAAGGAGACCTGCATAGGAGGGAAATACAATACTTGGTCAATCATTCTATGATGACCCAAACACTATCAGATCCATGGAAAGTGTGAGGTAATTTGGTCATAAAATCCATAGTGATCCACTCCTACTTCCACTCAGGAATGGGTAATCTCTGAAGCAACCTGCTAGGACTCAAATGCTCGACCTTTACTTGCTGGCAATACAGGCATATCCTTTCTCATACCAACCACCGTAATGTTGGCTCAAATTACGATACATATTTTCACACCCAGATAGATGGAATAACTTGAACAATAGGCCTCCTCCAAAATCAATATAATCCAACCACCCACTCTCGGCACATAAATTCGTCCCCTAATCCTCAAAACATCATAAGAATCAAGTGAGGCTTCCTTAGCCTCACCTCCCAACACCTTATCTAGAATCAATCTCAACCTAAGATCATCAAGCTAATGAGCTAAAATCTACTCCATCAAAGAAGTTTTAGCCTCCACAAATGCGAAAACACAACCAGGTATCGAAATATCAAGCCTAACCATCTGGTTAGCTAAAGACTGAACCTTTAAGGCCAAAGGCCTCTACTGGGTCAAAAGATGTGCGAAGCTACCCATGCTATATGATTTCTGGCTTAAGGCATCTGCAACTACATTAGCCTTGCCCGAGCGATAGAGAATAGTCAAGTCATAATCCTTAAGCAACTCAAGCGAACGATGCTGCCTTATCTTAAGATCTCCCTTGGTGAAGAAGCACTAAAGGTTGTGATGATCTAAGAAAATCTTACAACAAACTCCATACAAGTAGTGAATCCATAACTTCAAAGCAAATACAATCGTGCATAACTCCAAATCATGGGTAAGGTAATTCTTCTTAAGCGATTCAACTGGCGTGAAGCGTATGCAATTACCTTACCCTCCTACATCAACATAGCCCTAACATAACACTTGAGGCATCATAAAATACGGTGAAACCTATGCCCTCCTTAGACCAAGACAAGCTAGGAGCTGAAGTCAATAAATTCTTGAGCTTTTTCAAGCTTGCCTTAAGCGTATCATACCACTAAAAGGAAATCTTCTTCTGAGTCAACTTAGTCAAAAGAGCTGCAATGGATGAGAAACCCTCAACAAAACACTGATAATAACCTACCAAACCAATAAAACTATAAAAATCAGTAAGCGAAGTAGGTCTATCCTAATTACGAACTGCTGCAATCTTGGATGAATCAACCATAATACCCTCTTTAGTCTCCACATGACTCACGAAAGAAACAGACTCCAACCAAAATGCACACTTTGAGAACTTGGCATACAACTTCTCATCCCTCAATCTCTTAACCGCAATCCTCAAACGCTTCCCACGATTGGCCTCACTCTTGGAATAAACCAAGATATCACCTATAAATATAATAACAAATAAGTTAAAATATGGTCGAAATACCTGATTTATCAACTCCATGAACATGACAGGGACATTGGTCAACCCAAAGGACATGACCAAGAACTCATAATGATCATATCAAGTCTGAATCTATCTTCGAAATATCTTAAGCCCTAATCCAACACTGGTGGTACTCGAACCACAAATTAATCTTTGAGAATACTGCGACACCCTGAAGCTGGTAAAATAAATTATCAATACGAGGAGTAGGATACTTATTCTTAACTGTTACCTTATTTCGCTATTGAAAATCAATACATATAACAGATAGATCCATCGTTTTTCTTAAAAAACAAAATAAGCACACCCCAAGGCAATACACTAGGTCAGATAAATCCCTTATCCAACAACTCTTACAACTGATCCTTTAATTTCTTTAATTCAAATGGGGCCATGTTATAAGGAGGAATAAAATGAGCTGGGTGCCTAGATCAACATCAATAGCAAAATCAATATCATGATCTAGAGGCATACCAGACAAATTCGTAGGGAGCACATCTATGAACTTACGAACAACACGAACAAAATTAAAAAAAAGGGAAAACAACACTAGTATCACGAATATGATCCAAGTATGATAAATATCCCCTCTCAACCAGTCTACAAACCTGAACATAAGATATGATCCTCTTAGGACCTGAATGAAGCACACCCTTCCAAGCTATCCTTGGTATACCCGACGAAGATAAAGTCATGGTCTTAGCAAAATAATCTAGGACAACACGGTAGAAAGCCAACAATCCATACCCAAAACCCAAGTCTTACTCCCAGAAAATATCATAATACAGGATCAGTATACTCGATCCACAACAAAAGAATCTTCTATTAGGGTAGATACAGAAATAGGCATAACAAAAGGCTCACTAACATAATCAAAACCCAAAGCAAAATATGTAGAAACATAGGAGAAAGTCAATTTGAGATCAAATAACACAGATGCAGATCTAAAATAAACGGGAATGATACCTGTGATCACAATATTAGAAGCCTCTACATCTGGTCTGACGGGTATAGCATAACATTGACCACAATTACCAACTGGCTGAGTTTCCCTATAACCACCACCACGAGCTCCACTACCACTGCCCCTCGCACCTCTGGTAGAACCTTTACTTCTCACAATTGAAATAAGAATAGCTTTAATCATACGACGGGGACAGTCCTCAGACATATGGCTAGTCTTATAACACACAAAGCAAACTCTATGGCCCAACTCAATAGGAGAAGGTACCATTGGGCCTAAATGACCATCTTGAACTACTAGACTAGAAGAAATACTACACGAACTCTGCAAGGATTTCTGCACTAGTCTACCATGATAACCATAAAAACCTCTGAAATCTCTACCTCGAGCAGCTTGACCTCTGAACTTACCAAAATAATGCACCTTCTTGGCGCCTCCCTGAGATGCTTGCAGAATATCGTCATTCATCTTAGAATTATCTACTATACTTCAAAAATACTCTCAAAATACAACCATCTGAGAGTAGCCAACTGAAGGGAGACATCAAAACCCTTCATAGACTTTTTAATTTTCTCAAACTTGTTGGAAATACTAGCATAGAAATATCTGGACAAAGCGTAAAAGAGTGCCTCATGTTATGCAATAGTCATAGAGCTTTGCTCTAGGTGATCAAACCCATCTCGCATCTGATCCCTCAGACTACAAGGCATGAACCTCTCCAAAATTGCATTAACAAACTAATCTCGTGACATCTCTGGAGGATCAAGAGGTATATAACCAACAAGCAACCTCCACCAATCTCCAGTACTATCTCTCAACTGAATAGTATTATAAGCAACCCCATGCGACTCCAAAGAACCCAGATTATACAATTTCTCTTGATAATCAATTAGGAACTGATAGACATCCTCGTCCACAACACCATTTAATCTAGTAGGACCTAAATGAGTAAAACTCTCAAATCTTTTCTGATTCTCAAAAAACATAATAGTACTCATAACAAGAGGAGGCATAGTAAATTTGGCAGACTGAGATCCCATCTGAGGAGGTAACATAAATGAAGGATGAACTCCCAATCCCAGAACACTATACTCAGATATTGGTGCTGAAACATGAATAATACTTGGGGTCTGAAGAGTATCCAAAATAGAAGCAGGTGTAACTGGAGGATCCACACTCGAAAATGAAGGAACACCCAGCATAGCCAGAGAACCCTTTAAATGGGTTAGCAAATACACCAACAACCCCTACAAGAATAGGGAAAAAGAACTCGGTGGAACTGAAGTAGGACCCATACCTCCAACATACTTAACATGAGGCTCAGGGGAGAGTCCCCTATCACTCCTTCTAGATGGTCTGATCCATGAGCTCATCCACTTTCTTAAGTCTATCCACAACTCGAGGCTCACCTTCTGGATTAAGGCTCTGCATCTCTACTCTCATGGGACCTAGTCAACACCAACTACTCAGAAAGAGTGAAACATAACTCAGAACACATGGTACGAAAGAAATTTGCTTGATATGAAACAAAATAAGGGAAATTTTTGTAAAGACATGTATGGCCTCTCGAAGATAAAGATGGACGTCTATATACAGATTTGTGAGACTCTACTAGACATCCCTTTCTATTGAGACCTAGCTCTAATACAAATTTGTAATGATACAAAGAAAGGGGTCATAATGGCACTTATCGCGGTGAACCTTGACAACTAAGCCTATCGCCCAAACTAATATACAAAGAGGAAAAAAACAAAAATAACCCTAAGGAAAGGCTAATAGAATAAAGTCAAACCATAACAATATCACAAATACGGAAAGAAATAAATCAAAATGCCATACATTCCCAAAACCTTGTGTCAATAGTATAAGAACATATCTAGTACAACTCGAATCCAAGTAAAATACTTACGATGTCCAAAATATAAGAGAAACTCTATCTACGATATGAAATAAAGACATAGTCTATAGAGAAAGGTAGTAGAAGACATTCAGACGCCTAAAAATCACTCACTATTTTGAAAGCTCCAAACAGTCACCAAAATAAACTAAGCTGTGGCGCAATCAAACTAGGACCTGCACCGAAAGAGCGCAGTAGGTGTGAGTACGGTCCACTTATACACAGTAGGTATCATAGTTTGATCGAGCAAAGTAGATAATAAAACATATAATATACACACTGAGGGCACGTCACCTACAATTAGAAAATATCCCACAATAGTAGCCCACACCGCTTGTACTAACAATTCTATAATATTCACATATAATATAGCAAGCACCATCAAGGAATAAAAGTACACCATGACACCATGTATAAGCAAAGTAAAGGAGAACAACATATATGAGAACATTACATACAAGGCATGATAGAACAATAAATAGATAATAAGTCAAACAGAATATACAATCACATAACAAATATAATGAAGTAAATACAACAAGAATGATGATGATGATGCACAAGGTTGTCGCACAAGCTCCAAGACCATCACATAGTCTCCGTATACACCTATGGAGCTAAAGCTTCTCGAAGTAGGACCCATGGGGGGTTTGTCAAACCATATACAATTGATATATCATATCTCCCCTCTAACACATCCCTCGAGGAGGGTTTAATAAGATGTCACAATATCTTCTCTTGGACACATCTCTCGAGACGGGTTTTATAAAAAGGTGTTGCCAGTATTTCTCAGTATTTCCACAGTGGTACCATTTGTTACATTAATAAGTATTATATGAGGATGTAATACACACAACCAATCACAATGAGTATTTCCACAGCCAACCACATGATGTATTTTCACAACCAACCACAATAATATATTTCCACAATAATGTGAGTTAATACTCACTTATTATTTCCAATCACCCATGAAATTCCATATGTTTCATATGCCAGTAAGGTATGAATATATCACAATACATATTTGGTACCCCAATACACTTTTTCATCAACAAGATACAATTATTCACATATGTATAAGTCTATCAACATCACATAAGACCCCACACGATCACACATATCATATAATATCTCAAAACCAATGATTATATCACATATAGGCCCTCATATGGGCACAATACATTAAGATAGCCAATTTCGTGATTAGTTCCCATCTCCTTAACATGCACTTTGTATCAAAATTAACTACCCAACTGAGTTTGAAAGAGTGAAGACATAACCTACCTCGAATGTTGAAAAATAGCCCGCTACCCATTGACCCCAAAGCCTTACTTCTCACGAACGGACCCAAAATAAATTAAAACATCAAAAAATAGAATCTACGTATCAAAAGAAAGCCAACAACACCCATATGCCTAGTTTCGAATTGAGGTCAAAACGAACTGCTGAAATGGATTTTCCAAAAAAAAAGGCAAAAACATAACTTTATTTCAAAAATATATTTCACATGTTCTTAGGAGTCTATAGCTGAAAACCAAGCAAACATGAGTTAAAATGAGGTTTAAATCGTAGAAAAAACTATTTTGAAACTTTACTGGGTAAAATCTCTGAAATCCTTTTATAATCAAGAATCGAGGTTCTTTAGAAGATGAACTCAAAGAAAAACTAGTAATTATAGAATTAGGAATATTATTCAAGTGAAAAGGTGTTAAATTGGGGCTTTATTCAAAGAATTACAATTTTGGGCCTTCAGAGCCAAAACCCTCAATTTCCACTTTCAAATTCGAATTAAAATAAGAATCTAATGTTAAAGATGGAAGAAATAAGTTTAAATGAGTGTAATGGAGCGTACCCAAGTTTAGAAATGGAGAATGTTGCTCAAAACCATAAAAACCTAAGCTCCAAGTCTAAAAAATGATGAAAATAACGAAACCAGGTATATATATACCGAGGTTCTGCGATTACAGACCCGGGTTGCCATCGTAGTACCCTGACAGACGAAGGTGCCATGATCGCGGAAAAGGATCTCCATCATAGCATCACCTCTACTGGCTTAGTAACGATCGCGACACTTAATTTGCAATCGCGGGTGTACCAGAAAATGGGTGCACCAAATGGGGATTTGGTTCAATTCAAGCCCCTATGGGCTCGAAATTCATTCGGAATCCCGTGAATGAAAATGAAATATGAAAACCTATTAAATTTGATACTCTAGACTCAATGGCAATATCAGATTTTCGAAACAACGTTGTATTCATAAAGTTAACCCCTAAAATATAAATTCTCAATTTTCCAAATCAAGGGTCGAAATAAGATTTAAAATACATAAAACCACACCTAATATGTTACCACCCTAATATTGACATCCCGGATCTACCGGAGTAGTTTATTTTTCCATCCATTGTACGCATCAAAAGGTAAGAACTATAGTCATATATAAGGCTTTTGAAGCCTCCAAAAATCATAACATCGCACAAATGGCACCAACATAAATTGGGAATCATGTTAATCAACCCCATACCCTAAAAATACCACAATGCAAATACGAGAAGGGGTAAAATAGTCAAATCACACAAAAATACATATTTCACATTTTTCATCAAAATTCTAAGTCGTTATGTTAGGATTGAGGGTGTTGTGCTGATACGCAAAACCTATACCATTATTGATCCCCTGACTGGTTATATTAGCAAGGATCTATGAAGATGTGGTCTATTTTAGGGATTTGTTGAGATCCTCTTTTAGACAGACCAAGTCCTTTTCCAGTTCTTCATTCTTATGAAAGGTAATCATTAGAAGCTTTGAGAATTCTTCTATTTTTCTTCAAGATCAATCTAAAGCTTTGAGGCTTCCATTTTATCCTTCCCATCATATTCAACCATCTTCTTTTAGTTGATCCATCAAATCCTTGTTTTTGATTTCAGTTTTAAGGACTGTTCTTCTACTTCAGATAATTGAATGGTTAAGTCTAGTTTTTCATGTTCTAGGTTTTCTATTTTATCTTCAAGAAATTCTCTCTTAGCAGTGAGCTCACACACAAAATTAAGCAACACATTTTCAAGTTTTTTTATATTCTTAGGGTAGTAATCATTTAAGTTCTACTTAATATAAAAAAGAGTTACCTCATTTTTTTCATCATCTGATTTAGCCATGAGGGCAAAAAGAGAGTTGTAATAAATTTCACTATCCTCCACAGCTATCATAGAAACATCTTTAATTTTTTTCTGACTCATCAGATTACTAGAGGTATCTCCCAAGACAGCCAAATCTTTCTTCACTGTATAATCAGCAGGAACTTTTTTTCTTGATTGCTCTAGGACATGTTCCTTTTCTGTGTAGAGGACAATCTTTGATAAAATGTCCAGGTTTTATACATTTGTGGCAGAGTTCAATAGTTCCTTCTTTTCTACTACTACTCTTTTTCACTGAAATTGACCACTTTTCTTCATAGTTTTGACAATCCTTTTGGCTAAATAAGCAATATCAACATCTTCATCACCGGACTCAAACTTTGAGGCATTTAAGGATAATGACTTTTCTATTTTTACCTTCTTATTTTCTTGACTTTATTGTTTCTTTAACTCATGAGGTTTTAGATTCCCAATTAATTCATCCATAGTGAGTTTCTTCAAATTTCTAGCCTCAGTGATCGCATAAACTTTGCTTTCTCATAAGTTAGGAAGATCTCACAAAATTTTCCTTGTTTGTTCAGAGGAATCACTTCACCCAATTAGAGCAACTCATTTGCAATTAAGGTAAATCTTGTATGCATCTCCTGAATGGTCTCACCTTCCTTTATAGAGAAGGCCTAATACTGAGTGGTCAATATGCCCACTTTTGATTCCTTCACATCAGTATTTTCTTTTTGAGTTGTTTTCAGGCAGTCCAGATCTCCTTAGAATTTTCTCAAGTAGAGATTCGATTGTATTCATTTGGTCCTATCCCATCCATCAACAACTTCTTAGCCTTGAAGTTCTTTTCAATCTTATTACAATCTTCATCATCATATTCTCTACTGGTTTTTACAATCATTCTTGTTATGTCTCCTTCTTTGACATCCCTTACTGGTATATGAGGACCATCAAGTATCACGTCATTAGTTCGTTGTCCTCATCCATGATAAAGTCATACATCCTAGTTTTCCACCACCCATAGTATTGGCCATTAAAGAGAGGTGGTTTAGTAGTAGATTGTTCTTTCTCCAGATTAGGTGGTGCATTCATGATAAAGAAATCACTCTAGGTGTTAAGCTTTTAGAGTGTCCTTACTCTGATAACAATTATTGAAATGTAGGGGGTACACCATCACTACGTGACCAGATCCCTGAGGTGAGGAGGATAGCAATATAACACACAAAAGATACAGAAAATAAAAAATACAAAGATTTACGTGAAAACCTTCTTGTTCAAGGGAGGAAAAACCACGGAATGCCCTTACAAGCTCTCAAACTCCTCTACAATTAAAACTAATCTTGATTACAGACTCCATTAGAATTAACTCTAAGTTCATCAAGTTGTACAACCATCTCTTGACAGCTCTGCCACTTGTACTCTCAATATCGATTAACTCTAATCAACCCAACTTAGGTAACCCTACCTAAGAAACTCTACAACAATAATGAATCTTTACTTTTATATTTTGAGTAAATCTGTTACAAAGCAAGACTAAAGAACTACAACTAAAAGCAACAAAAATTTAGAACATGAGCTTTGAGAGTTTTCACCACTACCAAGAATTTCTCTCATTTGCAAAAACTATGGAGGAAGAAGCATCTTTTTGTATTTATGATAGTGTAGAAAATGAGGATTGAATTTTGATTGGACTAGGTGCTAATCAGGTATATTGTGCACCTGCACAGTTTGTTGCACTAGTAGATAAAATTATGCAGAGATGTGGCAGCTGTACTAGAGCTAGGTATGCAAGGGACCTGATCCTCCAATATCAACTACACAATACCAGGGCTAGGTATGCAAGGGATCTGATCCTCCAATAGTAATTAGTCATCATCAAATATGAGACACAGAGTTAGTAATAGCATTTTAATCAAATTCAAATATCTTAATACAAACAAATGTCTGAAACTAGCTTTGGGATAAAGAATCCTAAATACCCAAAACCCCCAGGTAATACTAAAGTAGCATTGTTCATTTTGACCCATAAAATGCGATTGAAACAAAATCTTATCGATTGTTCGTTAAAGCTAATTCCACAAAATAAATTTGTCAAATAATTAGAACGGAGAAAGAGATGAGTAGATGATTTTGATCCTAGGATATAATTATATTTAGGTTAACTACACTAACCACTCTTATATTATAAATCAGTTACAGATAGATTTTTTATATTTTTTAATCAAAACACGTGTACTCCTATATTATGAAAATCTTCCATTTACATCTCTTATGATGTTATTCCTTTTCTGAAAAAAAATAAAAATAACCTTTTATATTTTGAAATTTTTATCGAAATGAAACTTCATCTAACTAAGTATATTGAGGATAATTTTAAACAAAAGAATAAATAGAAAAAGAGAAATTTCTATAAAATAAAATTACAAATAACTGACATATTTAAAGTGCAAGAAAATTATTAGTTGGTATAATTTATTAAATAATTTGTGTTTATTTTTCTATTTCTGACTTTTGAAATGACAACCATTTAAAAAAATATTTATTATTTTCTAAATAAAAAGCATAAGTAAATTTTTTGTCAATTTTTTTTATTTTTGTTTTAAAATTTCATAAAAGGAACTTTGATAAAATGTCTTATTTATAGTTTTAATTTATATTTTAATATATTTGATAACAAATTTATATGATAATAGGTGTAAGTATACAATTTTTATAAATACAGAAAGCGTAATGACTTTTATGAAATTTGGTAATGAAAATTTGGCTATATGGTCCTTCTTAATATACTAGAGGGCCCAACGCAAGGGAAATTTTGAGTATTTTAAAGTTAAGTAAAATTAAATTTTGATAGTGGACAAAGTTTTACAAAATAGTTACATATATTTTATTTATATAATAATAAAATGTGATGCATCATGCTTCCAGTTAGCTGAGGTGTGGTCTCCATTATTGTAATTTTGACCAAAAAATTGATACCTGTTACATAAAATATAAGGTAAAGAAGGTGATAAATTAATATTCGTTAAAAAAATATAAGATTGAAAAATAGGTTAAATCACAGTTACTTGAAATAATACGAACATACATAAAAACAGGCGTATGATTACTTTAATAGTAATGTCCAAAGTATCAAATAAAAGGCTGATGAGGCTAGCTAGATTGGTTACTGCTCTGCTGATACTTGGCTTCCAAAGCATAAATCTGATTTGTGAAATCTATTCCAGTGTCCTCGGCCATTCTATGTACCTGAATCGGAAATGGGTTGAACATGAAGTGTGGAAATCAATGCCAGCAAGCCTTTTAAAACATGCTTGCGATGACATCCTTATTTGCTCAAACAAATTTTTTTGACTCTGTTGAGACGTTGTACTGTAAATTAATTTTTCACCGAAAAAAAATATCGGATACACGAAGCAGAGAAAGTTTATGTTTGCTATTCTTTTATGTTTCACATCGGAGAGAGATTGGAGATGAAGACATGTGAAGACACTGTGACGTATCTTGCAATAATTAGTACTTCCTTTACGTATTCTACTAATATACCATCATCAGATAAACTAAAATTACAACAATACCCTTTGAATGATTTTTTTCGTCTTATTCACACAAATTCATTAAAATCGTGAAGTTCATAAATGGCCCTAAAATGGTCTTGATATTTTATCCCCATAAAATATTTTTAAAAAAAATTTACTTATATAAAGGTGATCTTCAATTTTTTAAGCCTCGCTTAACAAATTTTGTCATAAGGAAGATATTCTAATTTTAGCCTATAATGTAGACATTCCATGACAACAAATCATGTGCACTCCTATGATTAAAAGTTAAAGAGCCTACTATGTTAATCTTTTAAAGATTTACCCGAACAGGAGGAGAATCATCATTCACTTCAAAATAAAATCCACTGAAAGGTTCATAATTCTGAGGGACTGCACCAACAAATATCTGATATGAAATAAAACAAATATTCATGTGCAGAATAAAATCTTGAGAACAAGAGATTTTCAAAAAATAAAAAAAGTAAAGGAATAACATTAAACATGTATTACAACTTATAAAGATTAAAAATAAAAATGTACTTACGTGGATGAACTATGACTCTTAGAACCCCTCCAAATGATCTTAAGACACTTCTCTATTTTTTTTCTCTGGTTCGATAGTCAATGTATCCAAAGAAAAGAGAGTCGAATCCAACCTAAAGTAGTAAAATGTATGAGGCCAACATAGTTGCTTAAATGTGTTTGGATTTTAGCTAAATCATCGGCAAAATATTTTTAATTTCTCATATTTTAGAGGCGAGTCCCTTGCTAATTAATGAACCAAAAAAGAGTTATTATTCAAACTTCCGAATTAAAATTGCTAGATAGATTGACACCTCTATTCTCAGATAGAATGCCTGAATAGCAGAATGTCCAAAAGATTTGATTTGTCAGCTAATTCTAGCAGTAACATGGAACTGCTGTTTAATGTATCTGTGCCTTGGAGTTTTCTGATCTATCATGTCAATATAATGAGTTGTTGCCTCATCATGCATGCACCAACCTCTCTTTCTACATAAATTGTGAATAAGATACCATTTGTATAAGCATTTCGACAAAAAAGAAGTAATCCCTCCACTATCCTACACCTTCTTTAAAAAAAAGTATATGTTAAATCACATAAAACATCAAGATTATCTAAAATGCTAAGAAACTTCTATCCACCATACCACGATCTCTCTTTTAATATTTTTTTTTTCAAATATGAAATTTTGGCTTATGTAACTACATACATGAACTCAAGTTGACCCGAGTTGACAAGCTGTCTAATTGTGCTTTGAATTTTGGGGCTCTGATTCCTCCACCAATGCTGGAAAAAAGCCTACACTTTAATTCAGAGGAGAAAAAAACCAAAATTTATCAGTATTCCAGTATGTCCCAAGGATACAACACAGAGAGAGAGAGAGAGGGGGTTGTGTGTGTGTGTGATAGTCAGGGTTTGCATGTTCATAGTCAGGGCTTGTATGTTCAACAAAAATAAACTTTCGTTCTTTATCAGTCAATAATGCTGGAATCATTGAATCAAAGACATTTTGAACACAAGCTCCCTGCCACATTACAATTCAATGTTATATCCATAATTAATGAATTTAAGAGGAATGAACATTACACTGTTGTCTCTATCCATTGAAAGTGAAAATAATTTGTATACTGTCACTGTAACATATGTAATTTATTAGGGGCGTGTGGTCATGAATTTTTTTTATTTTTTTGAAAAACATGTTTAGCTATAAAATTTCAAAATGTGAAAAACACCAAAAAGTTATTTTCACTTTATTCACTCAAATTACTCCCCAAGATACAAAACAACTCCAATTAATATTTATGGACAAACAAACTCTGATTTTAAATATAATTTTTCACTTAAAAAAATTACTTTTTTAAATATTCACAATGTTCATGGCCAAACAACCTCGTTAGTTACTCACCAAACCCTCAACTTACTACCTCAAACTGCCAATGGAGTTAATCAGTAAGTGGCATTTAACAATATGACAATGTAAAATTTATCACCATAAATTAGCCCGTTTGTTTCTACAAGGTCAAAAATCATACTAACCTTTCCTTCTTCTTGTTGTTGAAGATTTGAATGGGTGCATGGAAGATGCCGTCTATGAAATCAATACATTAATTAATACCTCAATTATTTAAAACAATCAAAGGATAAAGAAAATTCTTTAAAAATTAACACAAAAAGTTAGCTCGTTTTCCCTATTCAAAATGGAGAGAAACTGAAAATATGTTGTCAACTTTGAAATCTCCAAAAAAAAAAAAAATTGATAAAGAAAGAAAGAGATATCTAAAAAGATCTCACCATTTTCAGCAACAATGACTATAAAAATTGGATAAACATAATCTTCAAAGTAGGAAGAATGAGGAAGCTATGCGCAAGTATACACATAGATGTACATGGAACAACTAAATGACACATCACAGATGACTCATTATTAAGCAATGTAAATACTAAAATATCCTTAACTTTTTCTTAAATAATATCTAGCTGCCATGTTGAAACCCATATTTCTATAATATAGAAAAGTTGTTGCTAATTAAAAATTTTTATGCTCTAAATTCGAAAAATAGGAGAAAACGCAACATAAACTGAGTCGTTGGATGACTAAGACTGCAATTTCTCTAAAAAAAATGAGGTACCCACTTAAATAAATTTTTATTATCTACAATTTTCCCTCTTTCTGAGTTATTTTCCAAAAGAAAATTAAAACTTTTGGAAAATAAATTATGCAGTCATCAACCAGAAGTTCTTTGGACTTAAAGATCATTGGAAGATTACTTGACTATATCATTACTCGATGTTAAAGATATAATTTTTAAAAATTAGGCAAAATAAGTATGCAGGACATTGAACTTGTTATTTTTTCGTATTGGAACCTCAATTGGGCCATACCTTTTCAACCCTTGAATTATTCATAAACAGTGTCAATTAAACACAAGCATCTGACCTGGCACATTGTGTGTTCTCACATTTCTTAAGTGCATGAAATCACAAGGAATCATATGATATGGCACTTTTGAATGATATTTTTTAATTTATCCCTAATTTCTTTTCCTCTTTTCTAATCTCTCACTCGGGTTTCTATCTCTTCTTCATATCTGACTTTTTTTTAGCTGAAGGTTAAGTAATTTTTCTACTTCTCTTCTTAATTTTTCATCTGTCTCCTTCTCTTTGTTTTTCATCGACATTTTTAATTGCAATACCAAATTTACCTTTTTCATCATCTTCAACTACAAATGTGGTATGCTGATGTGGTGTCACAGTTGAAATTAAGACATCATGGACACAATTCACTACTAGACGCAAATTTTTTTAATTGCAAAACTTCAAAGATATTCATATTTTACTTTTGTCAAATTAGTACCACTAAAATTTAGCTCAATATTTTCTTTAATTTTATAGTCTAGTTGTGGATGAAATTACTTTCAATGATACAATGATGAAGTATCTTCTCAATCAAAGAGGGTGATCAGGGGTTTGTTGAAAATAGTGAGATCGTTTGAAGAAGAGAGGAACCAATAAAAGAAAATAAAAGTCATATGCATTATTGCAGTTGTGATTTTGGCTCTATGAAATTTCTTTAAGAAATGTTCTTAAATGATTTTAGGGATGCTTTTTATGGCATTGTATGTTAAATTATGGTTAGATTGTTGTATGATATTATATTGATTTGACTTTTCTATTATAATTGATTTATTTTGACTTAAATTGTGTACGAATCAATGAAGATAAGTTATGTAATGTGTATTAGTCTCCTATATTTTTCAGTGTTCAAATGATTCATATAATGGTATAATGATTAAAAAAGGTTATTGTGAAATGATTCACATAATGGTATCTGTCATGACCCAATTTACGAGTCATGATGGCACCTACTAAACTCCGCTACTTGATAAGCCGAATTGTAGTTCAGAGCTATTGTCAATGGGTTAACTTGGTGGAAATTGCCTCAAAAGGGCGAATTAGATAATTCAACGCAAGAAATAAGCAAGATAATAGAAATAATCTAAAGGTAGCATATTATAAAGTATCACACCACAACCTGGTAGAGCCAATACAAGAGCTACTATAAATACAACCCAAGTTCTAAAATAATTAATACAATTTTATCTCAAAAGTAAGGAATGGACATAAGTAAGATAGAAGGAAATGGGGTGACTCCGACTCCAAGAGCTCACCCTATCTCTAGAATCAACCATAGCACAATCCTCGAATCAATAATGATAACTAGGACTCGGATCTACACCAAAAAGGTCCAGAAATATAGTATGAGTACCAAAAGCACGGATACTAAGTAGTCATCATCGATTGATTGTGCTAAATCATGATATAAATATGATAAAATATAAGATAACATAATTAAATCAAGGTAAAGGAACAAACCTGAGGTAACTCCACCATTACTGTACATAAATAAGTAAATAACCCGAATAGTAACATAACATAAGGCATCATAGACATGCAATAAGAACTAAAAAATTGGCCCCCATAAGCCAATAAGTGCAAAAAAGTAAATCACCGAATGCAGGCTCCCATACGTCTGGAGGGTACACTCAAAGATGATACAATTTGAACCACCATCATTTACCAATCCTCAAGGTACACCCAGAATCTATCCATATCATGCTGCATTACAACAATTCCCACTTTCGTACTTGGAACTGATACCCATATCGCCCATATCATATTCCATATCCAGACTAAAACCAGTATTTATATCATCAATATTATAATCCATAGCCGGACTTGAATTGGTACTCACAATCATAAACCACATCAACAGACCATATTAGAGTGTCCTTTCAATAAGTTAAACTTAATGATTTATGTTGATAAGTCATAATATTAATCATATTCGAAGAACACATCGATGCTAATATTTTTATGTAATATTACTAAGCATATTTGAATTTACATTAGTAACCATATCAATGGGCCACCCATCTCATCTAAAGGTTGATAATCGTATCTATATGCCACATCATCTATAAAAGTCATACTTATATGCAAACCATTTCTTACATATATATAGGCCATAATATCATTCATGGACCAGTAATCATAATTATGAGCATTATAATATTCATCAACCATATTATATATATTAGTTAAATTATATCTACAGGCTACATTGTATCTATATAAGGCATACCATACCCATAAACCATTCTATATCTACATACAAGCCATATTATGTTTCCATATAAGCCATATTCCCCAAATGAGCTAGTAATCATTAATCATGCTGATTGCTAAGGCATTTGGCATATCAATAGGACAAATCATTAACCATTCTCGAAATCATAACCATAACGATATACATAAGTCATAAATTGTACTTATAGATCATACCATGAGTCACACATAAAGACAACATCATTAGAAATATTTAAAAGTTATAAATATCCTTCCATATTTAACTACTCATACTCAATAAATATGCTCAATCCTCTCGATTATCAACTTATATCTTTTATGAAAGAATATCTTATGCAATAGGTCTACAAGATTATCACGAGTCTTAACCTAAGGCAGGCTGGAGGTTCCACTTGTAATACCCAAAGGTTCATTTAGGCAATTTCTACCATGGACTAGGCTAAGGTGTCTAAGCTCATTCCAAGATGTCAAGAAATGTCACGACCCGAGGCTACCTCCTAGTCGCGACACGGTGCTTAGGGACACAAATGACCCCAAGCAAATCCATGGTCCGGAGCACTAAATAAAATGAAAGTAAAAAAACATGTGTGAAAGATAAACCACCTAACGGGTAAACTAGATTATTTGCCTGAAAGCCTATAAAACATAAGGAGTTAATGGGACAAACCCCGAACTAACTCCAACTAAATGAGTCATAATGAAATGTTGAAATGAATGAAATAACATATCACGTCCTCGATGGATGAGGACTCACCACTATTGCTGCGGAAAACTACAAAGCTACTTAGGGATGGTCGGGAAACTGTGTGACTGAACCTATGTTATAAGACAACATAGCACAAGAGAAAGGTATGCGATCAGTACTTTGAATGTATTGGTACGTGATGTAAGGATTACTTGGAAATACATATAGAAACTGAACATGGATGCATGAATATGTGAAATTGAGAATGCAAAACCAAGTAAAAATATGTACTGTAATGATCTAAATAACTGAATGACTGATATATGAATAACTGAAAATTTGATTACTTGGTCAAGCAAACCTAAACTTGTATAGACTAAGTACTAACTGAAACTGTGGGAGCTATCATGTAAACAACATGCCCCAATCTAAGCTAATTAGGGTCCAACCTGTAACCCCAGTTAGAAGAATGTCAGTACCTTGCCGTAGGTACTAATACATGGCTATGTGGATCCACAAAACTAGTGTCCCTAAGGACTTGGGAGTCACCCTCTACTGGAGGGTTCCCCTAAAAGAGTGTCCATCCTCTACTGGTAGGAAGAACTCTCATACCTATGCTGGCTACGTAGTTCTGGAACTCAAGGACTGCTACTAAAGGTCACACCCTCTACTAGCAGGTAAGCCCTCATCCCTGGGTTCGCTCGGTGCTAAATCCTACTCCCAACTGAATGACATTGGTATTATTATGGGTCTAACATGATATGGTTCTATACTGATAAGTGCTCAACAAGCATATGGTAGTCTGAATAAAATAATAAAACATGGTCTGACTAATTTGTAACTTAAAAATGAAAACATGTAAAATAGATAGGTATCGGGTGTTCATAACCCACCAGCGCTGAATGATTACTAAGTAAGATAACTACATTAAAATAATGATATAACTTCATAGTTCAAGGACCCAAATATGAGACATTTTATTAAACTGACGAATTTCATGAACTAAAATATGGGAATGTGTTAAGCTTGGCAAGACAATATACACACTTGGATTAATGCACGAATTGGATAAGTTATCATGGACACAATTTAAATATACATAAGAACTTGAAATTCGAAGCATTCCATAACCTAGTTTACATGAAATCATATGTATACATAGATTGAATTCAAATTACTAAGGAATAACATGGATTAAATTCATCTTGAACATGTAAAATTCCAAAATGAAGGAAATTTTTTTACTTTAAAATCAAAGAGAGGGTTTTTGGGCTCAATGAGTGAAAGGAAAATATTGATGAGTTCTCCACACACCTTAATTTAATGGATTCTTAAAGAAATTGTGAAATCAAAGCTTAAATTTGTGAGTTCTTGAGGGAAGAAGCTTGGATTGTTGTTCTTGGGAAAGAGAAAAGGTTTCTATGAGAGTAATTTTGAGGGTAATGGGAAAATAGTGACCCTATGAATGTTATAAATCATGTTTTGGATAATTGGGGTTGAGGGGAAAGGACCAAATTACCCCTTTGACCCCCCTTAATCGTGAAGTTTGACTACTGGGGGAGTGACCACCACGGCGCGAATCCTATTTTGGGGGAATAGCCTCTGCGACGCGGACCCTATTCCCTAGGAATATTCCACCTGACATGGACCTATCATGGAGGCTCATTATATTTTATGTACAAATACGCCTTGAATCCCATCAGAAATTCCTAAAACTTTTCTGAGATATACCCTTAACCACCCTAAACATATTTCAACTCAAAAACCAATGCCTCAGCGTCGGGAAGGCCAAAATAAAATTGATAAAGTCTTGGGGTCTTAAAAATGCCTAAGTCCTCAACACTTAGTGAAAAATTCAAGCCTTGGACCCTATAAGCGTGCAACTAGAAGCTAAAGAGAGCTTAGAATCCTATGGGGTATTACAATATCTACCCCTTTAGATCATTCATCCTCGAATGAGATTTGGTTAAGCTATGATACTAAGGAGATCAAAGTCTATACTAAATACTGATAATCTTAAACATGATCAAATAAATGGGTCTAAAAATTAGTATATGCTATATGGGCTGAACTGATTTCATGAATGAATGCTGTGACATGAGAATAGTTGTATAACTAAAATAGAGAATAAAAAGAGTCATCCTAAAGAAAATCGTTACCTCAAGCTGAATCTGAATTTATGGGGAAAAGATGAGGATACCGGGCTCGCATTTCTGCTTCCCAAGAAGCTCCCTCCATGGTCTGATTTCTCCATTGAACCTTAACCAAAGAAACTTCTTTATTCCTTAGCCTATAAATCTGATGATCAAGGATCCCAACTGGGTCTTCTTCGTAGGAAAGGGTATCCTTAACAACCATATTTCCTAAAGTAACAATAGATGCTGAATCACCAATGCATTTCTTTAACAAAGAAACACGAAACACCGGGTGTATTGATGGCAAATCTGCGGGAAACTCAATCTTATAAGCTACCTTCCCAAAATGGCTCAAAATTCTTTATGGACCAACATAGCAAGGACTGAGTTTCCCCTTCTTGCCAAATGTCTTCACTTTATTCATAGATAAAATTTTCAAATAGACCAAGTCACCGATATCATACTCAAGATCCCTTCTCCTTACATCTGCATAAAAAATCTGACGACTTTGGGCTACCTTCAGCCTTTTTTGAATTAACCAAACTTTCTCCATTTTCTTAAAAACCGAATCTGGCCCTATCAAAGTAGCCTTACCTACCTTAAGCTAACCAATAGAATAAATAAATCTCCTCCCATAGCGAGCCTCAAATGGAACCATCTAAATACTGGAGTAATAACTATTGTTGTTGGCAAACTCAATCAAAGGTCAATGGTTATCCCAACTACCCTTAAAGTCAATAACACACGCCCTCAACATGTCCTGTAAAGCCTGAATGGTCCTCTCTGCTTGACCATCTATTTAAGGATGAAAAGCTGTGCTGAGATAAACTCGGGTACTAAGACCCTTTTGAAAAGCTTTCCGAAAGTGAGAGAAAAACTAAGTACCTCAGTCTGAAATGATAGAAAATAGAACCCAAAGCAATTTTACCAACTCCCTGAGATAGAGTCTAGCATAGTCCTTAGCTAATTACTAAGTATGAATTGGCAAGAAATGAGCTAACTTGGTAATTCTATCTATAATGACCCAAATCAAATTATGCTGACGATGCATACGAAGCAACCCTATCACAATATCCATATTCACCACTTCCCACTCCAAGTGGGGATGCTAAACTCTTGAAATGTGCCATTAGGACTTTGGTGCTCAACCTTAACCTGCTGACAGTTCAAACACTTAGCCATAAACTCTGCAATATCTTTCTTCATACCAACACACTAATAGATTTCCCACAAGTCACAGTATATCTTAGTGGCTTCAGGTTGAATAGAATACTATGCGCTATACGCTTCAGCTAATATTCACTGTCTTGAACCATCAATACATAGAACACATAACCTTCCCTAACAATGAAGTACACCATCTCCCTCTTGGGGGAAAACCTCCACCTTCTGATCTCTAATCACCTCCTTTAACTTAACCAAACTAGGATCCCAGTCTTGCTTTTCCTTTACTTCAGCAATCAATGAAGATTTTTATTTATTCTAAACCCATATACTACCTTTGGCTGAATTTAATGACCAAACTCCTAACCTAGCAAGCTGATGAACCTCATGGACTAACTCCTTCTTATCACCTTTAATATGGGCAATACTACCTATAGACAATCTATTAAGGGCATCCACCACTATAATGGCCTTGCTCAGATGATACACCATACTCATATCGTAATATTTCAACAACTCAAGACACCTTATTTGGCTAAGATTTAGGTATTTCTACATGAAAATATACTATAAACTTTTGTGATCCATAAATACATCAACATAAACCCCATAAAAATAGTGCCTTAAAATTTTCAAGGCAAAACTAATAGCTGCCCACTCAAGATCATGGGTTGGATAATTATTTTCATGGGTTTTAAGTGTCTAGAGGCATAGGCTATGACCTTGTCTTTCTCCATTAATACATAGCCCAGAACAACTCTAGAAGCATTACAATAATCCACAAACCCATCTGTGCCATCTGGAAAACTTAAGACAGGGCAAAAGTATATTGAGTCTTCAGCTCCTGAAAACTCTTCTTCTAAAAATCTAACCACTGAAATTTTACCTTTTTCTGGGTTAGCCTCTACATGGGGAAGAAATAGAATAAAACCTTTCAACAAACCGTTTGTAATAGCTAGCTAAAGGAAGAAACTTCTGATATCTGACGGAGAGACATGTCCAGCCCAGTTTCTTACTGCTTCAATCTTTTGAAGATCAACTCAAATAACATCACCAGAAACTATGTAACCACGGAAAGCTATTGATTTCAACCAAAACTTGCTCTTACTGAACTTATAAAATAATTGATGATCTCCAAGGGTCTGCAACACAACCCTCAGATGGTCTGCATGATCATTCTCACTAAGGGAATACATAAGCTTTTCATCAATGAAGACTATGACAAATATATTCAAGTACTGCTTGAACACCCTGTTCCTCAAGTCCATGAAAACTGCAGGGGCATTTGTTATTCCAAAAGACATAACTAGGAATTCAAAGTGACCATACCGAGTTTTGAAGGATGTCTTTGGGATGTTATATTCTCTAATTCTAAGCTGATAATAGCCGAATCTGAGGTCTATATTAGAGAAATAACTTGCGCCCTGAAGTTGGGCGAATAAGTTATCAATTTTGGGGAGAGTATACTTATTCTTGATGGTGACTTTGTTGAACTGACGATATTCGATGCACATTTTGAGAGAACCATCTTTCTTACGCACGAATAGAATTGGAACACCCTATGGAGAAACACTAGGCCTGATGAAACCCTTATATAAGAGATCCTTCAGCTGTTTCTTTAATTCCTTAAGATTTGCTGGATTTATTCATAAGGTGGTATATAGATAGGCTGGGTATCTGGAAGAAGATCTATTCTGAAGTCAATATCCCTTTTGGGAGGAATTTCAGGAAGATCTCTTGGAAATATATCTAGAAATTCCCTTATTACTGAAACTAACTCAAGACTTGAAGTCTCAGAATGTGAGTCCTTGACTCGAATAAGATGGTACATAAACCCCTTAGATATCATCTTTCTTGCCTTAAGATTGGAAACAAACTGACCCTTAAGCACTGAAGTACAACCCCTCTAGTCAATAACTGGGTCATTAGGAAACTGGAATGAAACAATTCTATCTCTACAGTCAATTGAGGCATAGCATGAGTAGAGCCAATCCATGTAGTAGATGACATCAAAATCACTCATCTTTAACTCTATATGATCAATTGAGGTATCTTTTTGAGACACTATAAGTGGGAAATTTTTGTATACCCATATGGATATAATACTCTTACCTACTAGGGTAGACACTATGAAAGACTCTATTCTTCAGGACTAACATCGAAGTCTACAGCTATGTGAGGAGTCACAAAAGAAAGTGAATCTCCTGGTTCTAACAATGCATAAACATAAAGATGTAATACCTATAACATACTCGTAACCACATCAGGGGAACTTTCTTGATCATGTTGAGTCTAGAGAGCAGACAGTTTGTTCTGGCACTGTCCATTAGTTGCATCGAAAGTGGCACCCTACCGAGTCGGGCGACTTGCTGGAGATGATGAAAAATTAGATTGACCTTGATAACAAACGTTCTTTCCCTTTTGGTTAATACTTGGGCAATCCCTGATCCTGTGGCCTAGCTTTTTACACCCAAAATACCTATCACTATAAGCTCTACACTCACCTAGATGATTCTTACCATACTTCCTACAGAACATATTGGTATGACAAGTGCCCACACTATCCTGGGTCTTAGAGCCTGGCACTCTATCCCAACTGTCCCGCTTGAACTTAGGCACTGGTGCACTAGATGAAGATGGAGATAGGGATGAAAATTTTAGGTGAAACTAAGAACGTTTATTGCGTTCCAACCTTGGCTAAGAAAAGTTAAAACTACTAGTCTCTTTCTCTCTCTCTTTCTCCTTAAGTTTCTCTTGCTCAATTTGTTGAGCAAGAACCATAAGTCTAGATAAGTCTATCTTCTTAATAAACATAGTGATACTACGCTCCTTAACCATACTATTAGATACACCAGATATGAACTTACTCATTCTGGACCTATTATCAGCCACCATCATAGGAGCATACCTCGCCAACTAAGTGAACATGAGTGAGTACTCCTTCACACTCATTCTTCCCTGCTTCAAATTTCTAAACTCTTAAACCATAGCTTCCCTAAACTCTAGTGGGAAGAAACTGTCTAGGAAAGTCATAAAAAAGTCCTCCCACTCCATAGGCTCTCTTTCACACCCTTGTCTTCATTCCACTACTTAAACCAGGTGTGAGCTACTCCCTATAACTAATATTCAGCCAATTTTGCACTCTTATTCGAAGTGACACCTATGATATCTGTCACCTTTTGTACTATATCCAGAATATCCTGTAGATCATCCTCAGACTTGGAACCAAAAAACAAAGGGGGATTCATGCAAGTGAAATCTCAAATCCTAACTGCAGCTGCATTTTTCGTTGGATTGGCTGGGAAACAGCCTGTTGATTGTTCTGAGCAGCTACAGAATGGGCTAAGGCCGTGAAATCAACCCTGAACTCAGCTTTAGAAACATAATCATTTATGAAATCTTTCTAAATCGGTAGTGCGGGTTGATCCCTATTCTTTCTTCCATTGTTTCTCCTAGGAGGCATTATCTTTAAATAAAATAAAGGATAAGGTAGAAAGAGAAATTTAATAGAGCTCATGCTCTTTCGCATGACATAGACACTGAAAGAAGGGAAACTTTCCTAAAAATATTTCGTAGCCTCTTATCCATAGTATGGCGCGCTTTACACCCATGCATAAGACTCTACTCATTGCGGTTTTCTTACACCTTAGGAAACTTTATAACCTTAGGATCTGATACTAAGTTTTGTCATGAACTAAGGCTACCCCCTAGTCGTGACATGGTGCTTAGGGCCACAAATGACCCCAAGCTTACCCATGGTCTGGTACCAATTATGAAAATGAATAAAATGAAAGTAGAACAACGTTTGCAAAAGATAAACCAATAAGGTACTATTAATCTGTATACTAAAATATATAAAATGACATGTTTGAAGTATCTTATAAACACTGGAAAACTAGACTGTTTGTCTTAAAGCCTCTAAAACATAAGGAGTTGATGGGACAAACCCTTAACTAACTCCAACGAATTGAGTCATGATAAAATGCTGAAATGAATGAAATAACATATCATGTCCTCGATGGATAAGGGCTCATCAATACTGCTGTAGGGAACTGTTGAGCTACTTAGGGGTGGTCGGGAAACTGTGCGTCCAAACCTATGTTATAAGACAACATAGCACAAGAAAAAGGTATGCGATCAGTACTTTGAATGCATTGTTATGTAAGGTAAGGACAAACTAGAAATACATATAGCAACTGAACATAGATGTATGAATATGTAAAATTTAGAATGCAAGACCAAGTAAAAAAATAAACTGTAATGATCTGAATAACGAAATGACTGATAACTGAATAACTAAAAATTTGATTACTTGGTCAAGCAAACCTAAGATTATATAGACTGAAGTGGGACCTATCATGTAACTGATATGCCCCAATCTGAGCTAATTGGGATCCAACCTATAACCCAGTTGGAAGGGTGTTAGTACCTTGCCACGGGTACTAACATATAGCTATGTGGATCACTAAATTGGTGTCCTGAAGGACTAGGAAGTCACCCTATACTGGCAGGTGCCGCTAAAAGAGCGTCCACCCTTTACTGGCATAAAGACCTCTCATTTTTATAATGGTTACGTAGTTCTAAAACTCAGGGACTGCTACTAAAGGTCACACCCTCTATTGGCAGGTGAGGTCCCATTCCTGGGTACGCTCAGTGATAAATCCTACTCCCAACTAAAAGAAACTAGTATTATTATGGGTCTAACATGAAGTGGTACTGTAGTGATAAATTCTCAACATGAACATGGTAGTTTGAATAAAATAATAAAACTTGGTCTGACTGGTTATAACTTGCAAACGAAAACATGTAAAACACATAGGTATCAGGTGTTCATGACCCTCCAGCACTTAATGATTATAAATATGATAACAACGTTAAAAATGAAACATAGCTTCATAGTTCAAGGACCCAAACATGAGACATTTTATTAAACTGACAAATTTCATAAAATGAAATATGGGAACAAGTTAAGCTTGGCAAGACAGTATACACACTAGATTAATGAACAAACTAGATAAGTTATCATGGACTCAATTTAACTATACATAAGAACTTGAAATTCGATGCATTCCATAACCTAATTTACGTGAAATCATATGTAGACATAGATTGAATTCAAATTACTAAGGGATAACATGGATTAAATTTATCTTGAACATGTAAAATTCCATAATGAAGGAAAAATTCATACTTTAAAATCAAAGAGAGGGTTTTTGGGATCAATGGGTAAAAGGAACCCATTGATAAATACCCCATATACCTTAATTGAACAAATTTGAAGAAATTGTGAAATCGGAGCTTAATTTCATGAGTTCTTGAGATAAGAAGCTTGGATTATTGTTCTTAGGAAAGAGAAAGGGTTTCTATAAGAGTAATTTTGAGGGTAATGGGTTAACAATGTGCCTGTGAATGTTATAAATTGTGTTTTGAATGATTGGGTTTGAGAGGGAAGGTCCAAATTACCCCCTTGACCCCCCTTTAATCATAAAGTTGGACTAGTACTGGAGTAACCTCCACGGTGTGGACTCCATTTCAGGGGAATGGATTTCGTAACGTGGACCCTATTCCTTGGGAATGGCCTCCTCATTGCAGACCCTATTCCTTAAGAATGTCCCACGCAGCGCGTCCCTATCACAAAGGTTCATTCCCTCTGCTGTCCAAACATGCCCCGAATCCCATCCAAAAATCCCAAAACTCTTCTAAGACATACCCTTAACCTCCCTAAACATGTTTCAACTCAAAAAACAACACCTCGAGGCCAGGAAGGCCAAATTAAACTCCATAAAATCTTGGGGTCTTAAAAATGACTAAGTCCTCAATACTTAGTGCAAATTTCAAGCCTTGGACCCCTTAAGCATTCAACTAGAAGCTAAAACAAGCTTAGAATCCTACGACGTATTACAGGAAAGCCATTATATGTCCAAATATATTAATCCTCCCTAGCCAGGGTCATGTAAGGCAATTTTCTTAACTTAATCCTTTTGGAACAATTCTACTCCAATATGTATAACTAGGACAAATCTACCTACCCTGAGTAAACAAGGCATTTCCAATCTAACTACATACCGTAAAGCCTAATTTGCTTAAGCCATAACAAACCACACTATCTATTCTGTATCTAAAATTCCAGGGTAGTCTAAGGGCCCAATAAATCTAATTCTTATTATTCCCGATTTCTATAGCAAAATCCTTTCACAAATCTCACACGATATCATAAACATACTATGAGAAAGCTTAATCTATGAAGGGGGAAAACCTATCCTACCTGGACGTCGAAGAAAACTTAAAGAATCCTCTAAATCACCGACTTTACCTTTCAAGGATATTTCATAAGATTTCAAGCTATTAAATCACAATCTACTCATCAATATGAGAATAATGATACCCATATTGCACCATTGTACTTCAGGTCCAAAATTCATACCAAAATCTCATATGGGTCCCATTTAGGAAAATTGTATTTTTGAGGCCAACCCAACATTCCCTAATGCTCAAGGAGTAATTACCCTAACAATGGGTGGAGTACGAGCTTTATTGGTGCTAAAATCAACCCACTAAGGTTTAGGGATTTTATGAATGAAAGGAGAAATCAATCATTAAATTAGAGAAATCTTACAGCAAATCTGAAGGAGAATCAAGAAATAATCATTAACCAAGATCCCCAAATAACTCACATGCTTTAGTCCTAAGATATTTCATCTTTTAGTATTTTAGTATCTTGAGAATGGATGAGAAATGAACAAAAAGGGGCTAAAAAGGGGTATCTATACCCTTTCCAGGGGTTTGGGTATCGCAGTTGTGACCCCACCCTCATGATTATCACTTCTTGGGGATGAAAGTGCGAGTAAAAATCATGACATAGAATCAAAATTTGGTTCCTGCTAAGGGTATCATGATCGCGGCCCCTGGCTCTATATTAGTGAGGCACCAGCTACAGTTGAGACTTAGAGCCAACCCCTCGGGATTCATTTGGAATCACGTATACACAAATGTTCTATTGTACCATACCAAATTTGATGTTCCAAATTCGTTGGAGCAGTCAAAATTTTCATTCGATGTCATTCAGACTAAAAGTGGGTCCTATACCCATATTTGTTTTTTCTTAACTTGCCGATCAATAGGTTAAAATGAGATCGGGTTCCTCGAGACCCAAACCAAGTGTACTTCTTGCCTAAAATCAATATTTTAGAATTGTTGGAATAGTCAGAATTGGCATGTCTTATATCATAGGTTCAGACGCGGGGGCTCTCGAGCACTCTTAGCAGTTCAAATTTTCAGACGTCAGAGTAAGCGGTGAGTTCTCATAGTTCGAGGAAATGATTGTTTTCTTTCAGAATTTTAGTTATTGGTTCACTTTCAGTAGTTGGAGTTAGTTAAGGGTTTGTCCCATCAACTTCATAGTTCAGATAGTTTAGAGGCTTTTCAGACTAAAGTATTTTTAGAAAGATATTTCAGTTTATGTATTGTTATGCCGTATTCAGTTTTATCTATATTTGAACCTTATGGTAGGTTTTTGCCTAAATTATGCATATTAAATTATTATTATTATTCAATTATTGCAGCAGGTACCAGTCATGGGTTAGCTTGTGGTCCTTTGGGATTATGAGCACCATATAGTATCCAGGGTACAGACTCGGGGTGTTACAAACTTGGTATCAAGGCCTAAGGTTCAATAGAGTCATAGGAAATTTGAAAGATGCATCTAGTAGAGTTTTGTCCATGGGTGTGTTGTGCGCCACACTTATGGACAGGTGGTTACGAGATGTCTTAGGAACAGTTTCCCTTATTTTAGTATTCATGTTATGCGAGTGAGCATGAGCTCCAATTAAACTCTCTATCTAATCTAAATTTCTCTTTCATTTACAAAATATGCCTCAAAAGAGGACTAATGGAAGAAGAATGGGAGACCAGCCAGAACCCCAATCGTCCAGCCAAATCCTCTGGATGAACATGTCTCCCACGCTGAAATCAGAGAAGCTTTCACCACCCTAGCTTATTCTGTGGCAGCCTAGAATAAATGCCCAATTGCTGTTTTGGCCAACCTAGTGGCTAATACTGCTGCTGCCAGGATTTGGGACTCCACATGAATGAACTCTTTATATTTTTATGATTCAAAGTCAGATGAGGACCGACAGGAATTCCTTGATCAGTTATAGAGGTTATGAATATTATGGGGGTGTATGCTGTTGAGAGCGCTAAGTTGGCTACATATAAGTTGCAGGATATGACTCACTCTTGGTTCAAATTATGGAAAGAGGAGAGAGACATAGATGCAAGGTCCATAGAATGTGAGGAGTTTTCCACTACTATTCTAGCTAGATTCTTTCCCCTAGATCTTAGAGAGGCCAAGGTGTTAGAGTTTATCAATCTTAGATAGGGCAACATAATTGTGAAAGAGTATTCTCTCAAGTTTACTCAACTAGCTAGATACTTTCCTCATGTGTTGGCAGATAGCAGATCTAAGATGAGTAAATTTGTGTCTAGGGTGTCTAGAAGTATGGTCAAGGATTGTAGGATTGCAATATTGATTAAGGAGATGGACATAGCTAGGCTCATGGTCTATGCTCAGCAGATATAAAAGGCTAAGAATAGGGAGAAGGTGATGGAGAAGAAGAGAGCGAGGACATGAAATTTCAACTTCGCTCAGCCTATGTCAGAGGGTGGGAATCATTCTCAGCTCTGCCCGAAATCCTTAGTTCTAGATCCACCCTCAGCCAGTGCTTTAGTGCCAAAATTTAAAGAAGACAATAGAGATAGGGTGCCAAGACCTAAGCCTCAGGGTAGTGTCAGCAGTGCCCAAACTAATCCCCTTTGTCTAAAATATGGAAGAAACCACTAGGGTATCTGCAGAGCCAACAACGATGCGTGTTTTAGGTATGGAAAGCCAGGCTACAGAGTCAGAGATTATCCCCAGTCAGGCACTCGAGGTCAGTATAACCGTCCCCCAGCTCAGTTTGATTGCCTAAATCAGCAGGGTGCCACTTTTAGTTCCATCAGTGGGCAACGCCCAAAAAGACTCTATACTCTTCAGTCCCGACTGGATCAGGAGTGTTCTCCTGATATGGTTACTGGTATGTTACAAGTTTATCATTCATATATTTATAGTTTACTAGATTCGAGATTTTTTTTGTCCTTCGTTACTCCATATATAGCTGTTGACTTCAGAGTCAGTCCCAAAATTTTAGCAGAGCCCTTATCAGTCTCTACCCCAGTGGGTAACTCTATCATAACCCGATGGGTATACAGGAACTTTTCGATTATGGTATCTTATAAAGTCACTTCAATAGACTTAGTCCAATTAGAGATGACTGATTTTAATGTCATTCTCGGCATGGATTGGTTTCATTTTTGCTATACCTCAGTCGACTGTATAAATCGAATTTTCCTAATTTAGTTTCTTAATGAGCCCATCCTAGAGTGGAGGGCTAGTACTTCAATACTTAAGGGTCAGCTTATTTCCTACCTAAGGGAAAGAAAAATGATATGTAAGGGATGTGTCTATCATCTTGTGCGAGTGAAAGACTCTAGTTCAGAAACTCTCAGTCTTAAGTCAGTTTCATTCATATATGAATTCCGAGATGTTTTTCCCAAAGATCTTTTTGGAGTTCCTCCCGAAAGAGAAATTGATTTTTGAATTGATCTCATTCTAGATACTCAGACCATATCTATTTTGCCATATAGAATGGCTCCAGCAAAACTCAAGGAGTTAAAAGAACAGTTGAAGGATCTCCTAGATAAGGGATTCATCAAACCCAGTGTGTCCCCGTGGGGTGCTACAGTTCTATTCGTGCTTAAGAAAGATGGTTCTCTCAGAATGTGTATTGACTACCATCAGTTAAATAAAGTCACGGTCAAGATCAAGTATCCCTTTCCTAGAATCGATGACTTGTTTGACCAACTTCAGGGTGCCAACTATTTTTCTAAGATAGACTTCAGATCAGGTTGTCACCAGCTCAGAGTCAAAGAATGTGACATCCCAAAAACAGCTTTCAGAACTCGGTATGGTCACTTCGAATTCTTAGTTATGTCCTTTGGACTTACCATTTCCCCTGCATCTTTCATGGACTAGATGAACCGTGTGTTCAAGAAGTACTTGGACATGTTTGTTATAGTATTCATAGATGACATTCTTGTCTACTCCCGTAGTGAATAGCATTATGCAGACCATCTCAGAATAGTATTACAGACCCTCAAAAACCATCAACTATTCACCAAATTCAGCAAGTACGAATTTTGGCTAAGGTCAATAGATTTTATTAGCCATATATTTCCCAATGATGGCATTATTATTGATCCCCATAAGACCAAAGCAGTGAGAAACTAGTCCAGAAGCAGTAGTGTTTGCCCTAAGGATTAGAGGCACTATTTGTATGGGGTGCACGTTGATGTGTTCACAGACCATAAAAGCCTCCAGTATGTGTTCTTTTAGAAAGATCTAAACCTCCGACAGAGAAGGTGGTTGAAGTTGTTGAAAGATTACAACATGAATATTTTGTACCATCCAGGCAAGGCCAATATAGTGGCTAATGCTCTCAGTAGAATGTCTATGGGTAGTGTTTCATGTCTCCTTGCTAAAGAAATACATAGGTGACCCAATAGCCATTGTTCCTATAGAGGGCATAGATATTCAGAATAGTCTCTCTTATGAAGAGGTTCCAGGTAAAATCCTTAACTATTAGATTTGCAGACAGAGGAACAAAGAAGTCCCTCTAGTTAAAGTTCCTTAGCTGAATTAGTCCATTGAGGGAGCTACTTGGGAAGCATAAGTAGATATGCAGACCAAGTATCCTCACCTCTTCTCCACAAACTCAGACTCAGCTCAAGGTAATAGTTTTCCTTACAAACTTACTCAGTTCCATGCTCAGATGTTCCTAATGAACTTGGTATCAGTTAGCGTTGTATATTTAGTCATGCATTCATGAATCGTGTTCAGTCATTTACTCATGCATCAGACATGTATGTTCAGTATATATATAAACTCAGCTTATCAATAATATCAGTTACAAAATCATGCATCAGATATGTATGTTCAATATGAAATTCCAGTATAACAGTAGTCTCAGCCACGAATTCATGTTTCAGTTGTGTATGTCCAGTATGTACTTGCAGTTTGTCAGTTCTCCCTTCTTAGTCAGTCTCATTTGAGAATGCATTTTCCCAAGGGGGAGATATTGTAAGACCCTACAAAATTCTTAGCTTAACTCAGTCCTTTAAGCTTATTAAGAGGGGTCCCATCATTAGAAAATTTTAGCTAAGTATGAAGACTTTGAATCATTTTAGCCTTCTAAATTTGGATTTCGACCTTAGTTAGTCAATTTTTAAATTAATTCATGATCAGGGTCACTTGTTGGTAATCTCAGGCGAGTTTTGGATTTTTTTGAATAGAGTAAGAGCGAATTTGGATGCCCAAAATAGTGAAGGGTGGCGATAGCCCTGCGTCGCGAGGGCCAGTCAACCCAAGTAAGGTTCACGCTGCGATGGCTACTTGACCCAAGTAGGGGTCGCGTTGGGATTGCTACTTCACCCAAGCAGGGGCCGCAACACGAGGGAAACCCTATTCAACATTATTTTAATACGTGTTGTGGGGGAAAATGGGTCATTTTTCCCACCCTTATTCAGCCTTAACACGAAATTAATCAGCCTATCGGGAAAAATATCATTCTTTACTCATAAACTCTCTCAAGAGCAAGCCCTAGCATCAGCAAGTTTAAGAATTCAAGTATTAATAACTCACTTCAATCTTCTCATAAGTAGTAATCAAGGTATGTGAAGTGTTAATCCAAGGGTCCATTTCACCCTTGAAGTTCAAGGAACTATTTTTAAACTTCAAGTTTATGGATTTCATGAATTCCATGTTGGGTTTGATTATATCAATGTTTATAATGATTAATTGGGATTCTAATTCATGTTTTATGATTCGTTTCATGTGAGGTTAATTGATATGCATGTAATATCATGAAGATCGATCAAAAACCCTTGAAATTATCAATGGGGATTTGAATTATGATGTCTACTTGTTTTATAGTGTTTTGTGCATATGTATGTTCACCAAGTGCTTGATGAATTATTCACGTGAACTAATAAGGGAAAGAGATCATGTCATGTTATCTTATGTGCAAGTTGTACCATGCAAGTGTTTGATAAAATATTTCCATGAATGAGTTGTGAAGAAGTGCACATGATTATGCTTTTCAAGCTTATGCTATGATTTACCTTTCATGCTATCGAGTCCCGGGGGTATTCTATACCCAAAAATTTAGCTGTTTACCTAGAGCTCCAGTCAGTTATAGAACTCAGGAAAATCTAGTAGTATTCAAAAGTCAGTCACAATATTCAGTTCAGAACTCAGTGGTACTCAGTCAGTTAACAAAATTCAGTAGTATTCTATCAGTCCACGAAACTCAGTGAACTCAGTTCAGTTTACTCAAATAGTACAGTTAGTAATGGTTTAGTCAAGCTTAGTACAGTCTAGGAATCAGTTCAGTGTCTATTCAGTTAAGAGTAGAATTCATAACCGAGTGAATCCAAGGATGGGGACTCACCTGCTAGTAGAGGGTATGATACTTAGAAGTAGTCCTTGAGTTCCAGAACTACGTAGCCAGCATAGGTTAAGACATCAGCCTGCCAATTGAGGGTTGATGAGATAATTTAACTTGCCAATTGAGGGTCTGTCCATTCTCTTTTAAAGCACCTGCTAGATGAGGGTGACTCAGCTTGTCATTACCCGTGGAAAAGTATTGACACCCTTCCAACTGGGTTACAGGTTGGACCCTAAATCAGTTAGATAAGGGGAATTTTGGTTAGATGATTAGTTCCCAAAGTCTCAGTCTCAGATTCAGTCTCAGTATAGAACTCAGTTTAGTTTTACAGATTCAGGACTATCAGGTACAGTCACTCAGTTTAGTTCGAAACTCAGTATAGTTCCACAGATTCAGAACTGGCAGATACAGTCATTTAGTTATTAGTAATTCAGTATTAGTAAACTTAGATATCAATTAATCAGTATTCAGATTTAGTATCTAGTGTTATTATAATTTTAGTTACAGTATACATATTCATGCATATACTCGCATTCAGTTATATTCATGATATTCCGTAAGTATTATTCATGCATATAAACCCATGCATTTAAGCCTTCCTCACAAAGCATACCAGTACATTCAGAGTACTGACTGTAATGCCCCAAGATCCCATCTCGAGATGTCACACGATGCTTATGATCCCGGAGGACCATAAGCTAACCCTTTACTGATATCTGTACCTGTACACTGCATAATATCTAAAATAAATGCGGAAACTAGCCATAAGGTTAAACACATATGTAAATACTTAAAATTAAAAACTAAATTCCAATACATCCATTTGAAAAGCCTCTAACTGTCTGAACGGTGGAGTTGATGGGATAGGTCCCCAACTAACTCCCTCAACTGAAATAAATATAAACAGAATCTGATGCAATAGTAATCAACTGAGATTTTACCCTCGAAAGAAGAGGACTCACTACTACTGCTATTGACTGGGCTGAACTACTAAGGATACTCTGAATCCTATGCCTCTGAACCTATGGTGCCAAATAAAACACCATAGCGTAAATGCGTCAGTACAAGAATGTACTGAGTATGTAGACGAGGTAAGACTTAATAAAAAGGCTTATGCGTGCACAATAGCTAAAGTGAATAATCATAAAAATGTTGCACGAGGACACATACATGAATGCACAGACCATAATCACAATCATCACAACTCTAGATACTGAAACTCGGATACCACCTTATTGCAGACTGAACTCACTACTGATACTGAGATACTGAATCACTGACTTATTTGACACTGATAACTGAGAATCTGGATGCGCTTACATCAAGGACTAAATTCTAAGCTTACTACTTTTGACTGATAGGATTAGAGATCAACCTTTCTAACGGATGATATTCAGAATCTATTATCAATGATAAGAAATATGATTATATCAGAATCTGACAACAAGGATACATAATAGAATCTAAGACTATGAGTCAAGCCTATCTGGCATCTTATCTCTGAATATGATATCAAAAAACTGTATATGTGATAAAGCCTATCTGTCGGGATGGTCCCTAAATCAATGGAACTATCTAAGTTTCTCATAATGATAGATGACTGTATCTGACAGTCCTGATTTTTGAAGATTAATACTAAAACTAAAACTGTGGGAAGTAGTTACTTAACCGACATGCCCCAACCTACCACAGGTTGGGTCCAACCTATGACCCCAGCTAGAAGAGCGTCAATACCGTGCCACGGGTAAAGACTCACTCTCTTGTCAAGCCTCTTTGATGGGATGACCCTCGTAGGAAGTTGACTTGAGGCAATATAATAGTCAACCTTTCTGACGGTGACAACCTCTACTGATGGGGACTCCTGTATCCTGCACTGTTTACACAGTTTTGGAGTTCAGGGATTGCTACTAACGACTCCGGCCTCTCTCTCTGACGGGAGGAATCACCATCCCTTCCCTCGCTCAGTGTTAGTTTCTACTCCCAACTAAAGGACTCTGAACTGAACTTTTAACTGAACATAAACTGGGCTGAATCTGACACTGATCATATTTCTCAAATGATTCGACTGAGTTAAGCTGAATTCACATGGTTCCATATCTGACGGAATACTATTGAATCACGGTATCTGACTGATGATACAAAATTTAAATAGATTACTTGGTCATTACCAAGGCAAAAACTGAACCCTAAAATACTACAAGATCTGAGTTAAGTACAACACTAAGGCTAGATTACTAGCGATATAGAGAATACCGAGATAACAGAGATTTCTGAGATTTCTCAAGTTCTATAACTGTCTGAGGACATAGAGTTTCTATTGTTCACTGAGTTCTGAGAATCAGGGCTTGACTGGAATTATCGTGAAACTCACACGGGCTCTAGACAACAGCTCTATTGTCGGGTATAAATACCCCCAAGACTCGATAACTTAAAATAAAGTATAACCATTCCTCCATCATCATAACCATTCATTCATCATCACGGTCATTTATTCATCTTCACAGTCATTCATTCATCTTCATTATCATTAAAGCATCTCTTCAAGCATTTAGGAATCATATTATATGTTCATCCTCACAATCACTAAGACATTACTTCGAGCATTTAGGAATCATAAACATATAATAGTGTAGGGGAAACATGCTACTAGATCATACTCCATTCGACAAGGTCTTTCCTTACGTACTTCACACCTAAATCAATCTTGACATGTATTTGGACATCATATGATTTTGGGGAAAACTTCATACTATCATGTCTAAACTTACTTGCTAACCACTTGGCATATATTAAAAGCTTAGCATATGTCATAGAGCACATAATTGGGGAATTTACTACCGTCACATCTCCACTTGTTCACTAAGGTCCTTCAACAATCACTAGACACGTATGGGTTCATACTTATTTGGGGATTTCCCACTATCATGGAATAATTCATCCACTTGGACGTTTTATCAAACACTAGGCATGCATAAACTAACTCACAATTTGAGGTTTCATCTTCAACATACTACAATGGACCTTATGCTTCACCTAAGCTCTTTATCAAACCTATGGGGGACATGCTTCGCTTATTCAACCATTTCTACAACCGAAATATCATGAACACACCACACAGAAAACAACATAAGGAAGATTCATCACAAATATCACATGGATTCCACATACAAGGGTCAAAGCTCATGAATCTTGTAAACAAACATGAATCAAAACTCAACAATACATGGAACATCAATTTTAACTCACATGAATCATTAACAACTCTTAAACATAAAATCTTTGGATTTTAGAAAAGGGTACTTGAGCTTCTTGGATGAAAGGGACCCAAGAATCAACATCTACATAACTTATGGAAACTCTTTTCTTGAAAGCCTTCGACAAACTTCTTGGTTTCTCTTGATTCTCTCTTGATCTTTCTTAATTTGTGGAATAAGGAAAGAGGATTTTAGAATTTAAAAACCCTAGTTTTTGGGTGGAGAAAGAGAAAATGAGGGTTGAAAGCCCTTAAGAGGGTATATATAGAGGGTGGGGATAGGGTGAAAAGAACAAAAAGCCCTTGGAGATTTTAAAATGAAAAATCCCAATTTTTGTCCCTGGCGCGATGTGGTGGGGATCATTTTGGCAACTTGTTGCGAATTGAAACTTTACCGCAACATAGAGGAATATTGGAGGTCGACTGGAATTTGACGACTGCCATTTTGGCTAGCTCCGCGACACGCCAGAAGGTCAGGTGACACACTGTCTTACTAAAATGGGTTTAACTCTTCACCCGAGTATCCGATTAGGGTGAATTTGGTATCGATGGAAAGCTTATTCAATGATATACATGAAAAAAAGTATAAATTATGGAAATTCCACATGATTCAAAGTATTTCATACTTGGGAATATATTCTCAAAATATTTTAACTCGAACTTCCACTTTACCAAATACACTCTAAGGCTCAGACTTAAAGAGGATTTTGTGGGGTATTACACTGATGCATGCCTTTATTTTGTTCTATGATGTCATATATAATAGGCTCAGACATGTGGGCTTCCGAGGACCCTTAGCAGCTCAGACTTTCAGCCGTCAGAGTTAGTAGTGAGTCCTCATAGTTCGAGGACATGATTGTTTTCTTTCAGTATTTTAGTCATTGGTTCAGTTTCAGTAGTTGGAGTTAGTTGGGGGCTTGTCCCATCAACTTCATAGTTCAGACAGTTTAGAGGCATTTCAGACTAGAGAATTATTAGACAGATATTTCAATTCTAAAATTGTTATACTGTATTCAATTTTATCTATAGATTTGAACCTTATGGAAAGTTTTTGCCTAAATTTGGAATATTATATTATTATTATTATTCAATTATTATAGAAGGTACAAGTTATGGGTTAAATTATGGTCCTTCGAGATTATAAGCACTATGTAGCATCCGAGGTAAGACTCGGGGTGTTATACCTTACCTCAGTACAAAGTTTTGTATTTTAGTTATCATGATATTTAATAATGTCTTACATGTAAGCCCTATGAATGTAGCTCATAGTTGTGCACTTTATAGAAAATCATGTACACTTCCAGTTCCTAGTATAAGGAGTTCCAATTCACCCAGCGGTTTGAATTATGTTCCACAAATTCAGAAATTCCAAATTCACGTCGTGTAGCTCGTGACTCATGTATTCATGTTTTATAGTATGCTTAGTTCACATGAATCATGCTATACTCTTAATGATCAGTAAATTCAGATTATGTCATGTATATCCTCAGTTTAGATATTTTATATAATCCATCATATTGATATTCTATTCCTAAGGTCTCAGTTAAATGTCAAGTTCTGTATAGTGTTCATTCATGATTCAGGTCCTCATGTTTTATCCTTTTAGTGACCTCTCCTTATGAAATGATGTAGTCATGAGCAATTGCTTATATGGGAGAGAGTAAATGGTTTATGTTAAATAAACATTGTTAAATACTTATTTTACATAAGGCTATAGTTATGGAGATAGGATTGAATGTCATGTTGTTGTGTAAGTGGATAAATGCATTACGCATTAGTGAATAGCTAGTAAGAGGTTGTATTTAGTTGTTGAAGGGGAAATCAGAAATATTTATGAGATAAAAAGTTGTCAAAATGCAGGTTGTGTTGAACTCATAATTTAGACTAGTATTACAGTGTTATGTGTGCATTTTGTAGATTCAAGTAGGCTTGTACATAGTGGGAGAATTCAATCCAGCTTAGACTTCAGTAGGTAGAGTTATCAGTGTCCATGTCAATATTTTTAGTAGCCTAAAGTGAAGTACAGTATTAAGATGGAAGGTATAGTTAATAAAGAGTGTCGAAGAAATACTCTAGTTAAGTATAAGATTTTAGTATGAGTTAGTTTGTATAGACAATAATTCAATTTAGCAGTCAGGCAGACAAGTTCCTATGGTTTTAATCTCTCCTATTCAGGAGGAAATTCCTTCACGACCATGCAAGTCATTACCTCAGTTCAGTTAATACATCAGGCATCAGTTGTAGATTCCATATATTCAGTCATAATTTAGTTCATAAGTGTCCCATGCATTGTCTCTATCTTTTCTTAGTAATTCAGCCAAGTTAGTATCATTTGGGGGCGTTATTAAATATTGATTACATGTCATGTCCTCAAAGTTTTAGTATAATCTTGTTGTAGTTTCTTATGTTCATAAAATTCAGTTCAGTTATGTATTATGTTACAGACTCAGTCATGTAATCATGTTTCCGGTCATGCATGTTCAGTCTATGATCTCAGTTCTCCCAGTATTCTCAGTTGACCAGTCTCATTTAAGGATGAATATTCCCAAGGGGGAGATAATGTGATACCCCACATTTTTGGGCTAGAATTCAAATCATTGTTCCGATGCGTACAGAGTTGAACCCAATTACACTATATATGTGTGATGATAAATTCTATAGTATGGAAAGGTCATATTATATTTGTCGAGGTCTTAAAAATCTCCTAACTCAAGGATGAGTTGAAAACGCTTCTTTTGATTAAGTTTTAGTGAACGTTTCAGCTTGGGTCAACTTTAAATGACTATTACTCCTTTTACATAGAGAATTATGTGTCCTAACTTATATCAAATGAAAGATCTCTGAATCTTATTTCCAACTCATTTAGTTTCACCTTAATCCGATATTAGAGCAAAAAGTTATACTCATTTTACTTCAGTATGCTTGTCTGTCAACAAAGTGATGACTTTAGTTGATAGGCCATCACCTAAGTGATGACATATCATCCAAGTCGTCACCCCAAATCAGTGAGCCATTATTTTTAGCTTCCAAGTAATAACATGAGTTGATAGGACATCACCCAAGTGATGACCTATCAGCCCAAATCATGACCCAAGTCTAGGAGCTCATAAAATCAGCTTCTGAGAGACAACTTGGTGTGATAGGTCATCACTTGGTTGATGACTTATCAACCAAGGTCATCACCCTTAAAATTCAGCAATTCCCATTCGGATTCAGAGGGATATTTTGGTCTTTTCCCTCACCTCCCATGACTTAAATCACGTATAAAACCCTATTAAGTGATAAAATATCAGTTTCTCATCACTCATAACCCTCTCCACTCTCAAGAACAAGAAAATTAGGGTTTCCTCTCAAGATCATCTCCCAAGAACAAAATTCAAGCCGTTCTTCAAGAAAACCAAGAATTCATAATTCCCAATTCAAGAACGTTCAAGAAAAGTTAATTCTCTTTCAAGATCAAAGCTCTAAAGTATGTTAGATGTTCATCCATGGGTCTTTTTCACCCGTGGAGTTCAAGAATCTATTTTCAAGTTTAGAATCATGATCTTTACTTATTTTTATGAATTATACCCTTGAACTTTCATGAATTTCGAATCTTATGTCATGTTTACGCGAAATGGCTATTGTTATTAAAACCAATATGTTTGAATGGTGTTGTTCACTAATTTAAGCATTAATGGGTGATTTAGTATCAAAATCATGCTACTACTACAAGTTTTAACACTATTCCTATGCTTAGCTTAAACCATTAATCACAAGTGTTTGATAAATACCAAGATGAAAGGATTTTGAATAATGACTACATAATATGTCCCTAAAGCTTTAGTATGTTTTAAATATTATGGTTTCTATATCATGATCATGCAAGACCAAAATAAAACCCTAAGTTTATGATTTGGTCATGTGATTTGTTCTATCTTATCATGTTTAAAAGCACCCCATGTCAAAGTCTTGAACCCTATGTGATTGATGAAATGATTATATGAATAATTGTGAACAATGATTTCCTTTCATGGTTTCAAAACTTTCATGTGTCACTATCGTTATTGTTATCGAGTCCTGAGGGATATGAATACCCCAAAACTTAGCAGTTTACTTAGTCTTAGTAGTTTCATATAAACCATGAGCGTCATCGGTCTGGTCACTTATCTTATTTAATTAAACTTAGATTAGTTCAGTAATTCGAGTCAGTTCAGTTGGGGGTAGGATTCAGCACCGAGCGAATGCAGGGATGACAAATTCCCCGTCAGTTTGGTAGAGTCATTAGTAGTATTCCTTGTATTCTAGAACTATGTAGCAAGCGTAGGATGAGGAGTCACCCATCATTTTAGGCTTGAATACGTCCCTAGGGTCACCCATCAGATTAGGCTTGACTTCGCCTAGGTGTCACCCGTCAGTTTAGGCTTGACATCCTGGTTTTTTATTAGCATAGTGGATCCACATAGCCATTGTTAGTACCTGTGGAATGGTAATAACACCCTTTCAACTAGGGTTACAGGTTGAACCCCAATCAGTTCAAAGTGGGGCATGTCGGTTAGATAATACCTCCCACAGTCTCAATGAGTAATCAAAATACTTTATTTCAAGTTTGCATTGACCATAGCATACAATTATCAGTTATTTAGTTATCAGATTTTAGTACTTTAGTTGACAAAATATTTTCATACTAATGTTATATACTTGATTATGCATTCTCAGAATTTGCAACATTCATGCATTCATATCAGTTACTTAATTATCTCATGCTATTCAGTAAATTATTATCCATGTACCTGAACCCATGCATATCAGCCTAATCCCATTTAGCGTACCAGTACATTCAAAGTGCTGACCGCATACTCTTTTCTTGCGCTATGATGTCTTATATCATAGGTTCGAAAGCTCAGGTTCCCGACTGTACCAAGATATCCCAGTGCACCAGTAGCAGCAACAGTGGTGAGTCCTTATGATCCGATGACCAATTATGATTATCTCAATATTTCAGTTTCACTAGCCAGTCGGAGTTAGTTGGGGACTTGTCCTATCAACTCCTCAGTTACTTAGTTAGAGGCTTTCAGACACTTTTAGTGACTTTTCAATTTTTAGTTGTCATTATCAACCATTTTATCAGTATTATCAGCATTGTTTTACAAACATTATCAGAACTATGATTTAAAACATTATGGCATATCGGTAAATTCTGCATACAATCCATGTTACATTATTCAGTGCTCACAGCAGCTACCAACATGGGCTAGCTTGTGGTCCTTCACGGCTTTAAGCATCGTGTGATGCCCAGGGTCTACTCTCGGGGCGTTACAGTTCGACTTCTTATTTTTGGGGTGTTGTTACATGAAGTGGGTTTGACTTCTATAATGTGAGGTATTGTAACATGAAATAGGTTTGACTTCTTGGAGTGCTCATATAGTGGGTTGAACAGTTGTAGTAAACTGTTGAGCTGTGAGTTATAAGTTAGGTTTTGGGATTGCAGAGTTTTAATCTTTAACAAAGACTTTAAAATTTAGTAGAAATTGGTGTTGAAATCCTTCACGGTATTGGTTTGGGTTTTTTAATTCCATTAGGAAAGGGGGTTTTCCACAGTAAAATTTGTGTTGCTCTTTGTTTTACTTTTTGTTTTTACAATAATTTTCGAGATGAGGTTTATAATACGTGTGGTAGGATTAGTTAATTCTTTTAGCTGGTATCATAGTGGGTCTTTTAAATTAAAGGCTAACACCTTTAAAAGGATCAGATGGTTGCCCCACCAACACCTCAGGAAGGTTTTTTTGCAAATAAGACCACCCGTTTTTAAGGAACAATATTATAGGTGGTAGAATAATAAGATGGTGGACATTATTATTAAAGAGAATCATGATCTCTAGAATATTATATTGGATTGATGAACAATCCCAACCTTTCTTGGTAAAGATGGAAAGACACGGGTTCCTAAAGGTAGATTGGAATATGATAACAATGACAAGATCTATGTTAAAATCAATGTAAAGGCAAAAAAAGGCTTATCTGTAGCATTGGCCTGATGAGTACAATAGGATATCTTCTTGTTCCACTGGAATAAAAATTTAGAAACTTTTCCAAATGCACATGAAGATATTTGTCAAGTAAAGAAATCTGAGATTGATGTACAAAACAGAAAATATGAATCATTTAGGATAAAGCAAGGAGAGACAATTCAGGAGACGGATACAACACAAAAAATATGAATCATTTAGGATAAAACAAGGAGAGACTATTCAGGAGACGGATACTTGGTTCACATCAATCATTCATGAGATCAACTCTCTAAGAAAAGTTGTTCCTAATAGTAAGGCTGTCAAAAAACTGCTTAGTGTGTTTCAGGAGTCATGGGAAATTAAGGTTGAAGCTATGTCTGTGGCTCATAATTTGGACATATTACCCATTGAGGGGCTTATTGGAAAATTTAAAACATACAAGCTTAAGAGAACTCAAGAATGTCAAATTACTAGGGTCAAAAAAATAATTTTGTTCTAAAAGTGTAACGCCCCAAGACTACACCATGGAAGTCAAACGGTTCTTATGACCCGAAGGACTACAAGCTAACCCACGATTGGTACCTACAGTGAGCATTGAATAATAATAATCATAAAGCATAGACATAAGTAAAACTGAAAAATGCCATAAGGTTCAGAAAACTTGATCAATACTAAGTAGATTTATTGAATAACTGCTAATTGATAATATCTGAAAGCCTCAAAATATCTGAAATAGCAGAGTTGTGGGGACAGGCCCCAAACTATCTCACAACTGTTGTCTGAAGTAATTGAAATACTGAAATAATGCATTAACTAAATAAGTATCGCGTCCTCGATGGATGAGGACTCACTATTGTAGTTGCAACTGATTGACTGATCTAGCTAAGTACGGTCAGTAACCCGAGCATCTGGACCTATGATATAAGACATCATAGCACAAAGAGAGAGTGTGCATCAGTACTTTTAATTTACTGGTATGCTAGGTGTGGTTAGGCTAATATGCATGGGTTCATGTGCATGGATAATAATAACTAAATAATAAAGTGATGCAAGACTGAGACTACTGAATATAAGGAACAAGTAATGCTAACCATATATCGTCTGTCTGATTTAGACTGAAACTAAAATACTAAGTTTCTCATAACTGATTTCTGATAACTGTAAGTTATGATCTTGTAGTACTTAACTGAGTTCTATAATTAATAATGAATATTGAATACTGAATACTGGAACTTAAACTATGGGAGTTATCATCTAACCGATATACCCTAATTATATACTGATTTGGGGTCCAACCTGTAACACCAGTTGGAAGAGTGTTAACACCGTGCCATGAGTTACTAACACTGGCTGGGTCAACCCTAATCTGGAAGAAAGACTCATTAGATGTATATGTTTACGTCAACCCTAGTCTGGAAAGAAGACGATTTACCCTATGCTGGCTACATAGTTCTATAACTCAGGGACTGCTACTAAGGGTCAAACCCTATACTGGCAGGAATCCCCTTATCCCTAGGTTTGCTCGGTGCTGAATCCTACTTCTAACTTAATCGATACTGATCACCAGACTATACTAAGCTTGACTGAACTCACGCTGATTCTGTTAACTGACTGAATGCTACTATTTGGGATACTATGGAATCATTCTATTATGACTGGAAACTAAGTAAGCATCTAATTTTGGGTATACCATACCCCCATGACTCAATAGAATAAATAATGGAAGCATAGCACAATTCTAAAAGCATTACAAATAGGACATCATGCACAATTCATTCACATAGACATTTAGTCAAACACCTGATATTCATAGTTCATGCGAAGCATGGGAATATTTTAAAGCTTGTAGAAATAGCATGACTTCAACATCAACATCACTAATTATCATTCAAATCAACAAATAACATTATTCAAACGTGTAGGATTTCATAACAATCAATAATTTTATGTAACATGGTATGGAATCAAGATACATAGAGATTCATGGTAAAAATCACAAATTAAACCCATAATAACTTGTAAATATCACAACTTTAAATTTAAAATTGGATACTTGGACTCCATGGGTGGGAGGGACCCATGGTTGAACACTTAACATACCTTTATTTCTGAATTTGTGAGAATTGATGGTTAATTATTATAATTTGATCTTGAATCTTTAAGGCTAGGGATTTGTTCTTGAGAGAGGGATACTTTAATTTAGAGGAGTGTGAAATATTGAGCAAATAATGCCCTCTTGTCTTAGGAAAATTAAAACTTAGAACTGGACTGGAAATCCCAACTTTGGCTTATGACACGATGTGGTGAAATCGTGTTGCGCCACTGGAAAATGACAATCCCAAATTTACCCCATGTCGCAATATGGTACAATCGCGTTGAGCCACTGAAAATAGACGATTCCAAAATAGCACATTAGAGCGATGCAATGCTAATCGTGGTGCCCCCTAGAAAAGGTCGATTGTGAAATTTCCCCTTAGCGTGAAACGGTGCTTATCGTGGTGACACACTGGAAAATGATAAACATGATTTCGGAAATCATCGCGATGTGGCCTTATCGTGTTGGACTACTGTTTCACACTAATCGTTCCATAACTTCTCACCCGAATATCGGATTTAGGCAAAATTTGTATAGTTGGGAAGCTAATTTAATTTTCTACCATTTGATGGGTCTTAAGCTAGAAAAGTCTCAGTAGATCAAAAGATATGATCATTTGTAGTTGACTGAAGCAATATTCTTCTAAAAAATTCAATCGAGAAGGAATATTTTGATTCATCTAATAGTTGGGAGTTTTTTGAGGCCTTAACATAAATCAAATTCACTCATAAAACTGCCGAAGAACTATAATGTTCTTTGCAGGAGCTTGAATTCATGTTGCTAACATAGGTTCAGATTTTTTGGGGTATTACAATGTCTCCCTCTTTGGAGTATTCGTCCTCGAATGAGATTGGTTAAGATGAAAACACTGAGGGACTTTGGTTACATGCTGGATATACATGACGAAAATATGATTGCATGGCCAAGATTGAAACATGACACATGAATGAACTGATTTTGTGAATGCATAGCTGACATGAAATGATATGCAACTAAAATTTAGCATGGAATAGATAAATTCTAAGAAGATTGTTTTCCTTAAGGTGAATCTGAGGTTGCACAGAAAAGATGAGGGTACTTGGTCTGCATATCTGCCTCTGCTTTCCAAGTGGCTCCCTCAATGAACTAGTTCCACCAAAGAACTTTGACCAGCGGAACATCCTTGTTCCTTAGTTTGCGAGTATGAAGATCAAGGATTCTAACTGGGACCTCTTTGTAAGAAAGGCTATTCTGAACATCTACGTTTTCTAAGGGAATAAATATTGCTGGGTCACCAATGCACTACTTTAGTAAGGAGACATAAAACACTGCGTGCACTGATGCTAAGTCTGCAGGCAACTCAAGCTCATGAGCCACCTTCCTGAAATGCCTTACAATCTTTTAAGGACCAATATATCGGGGATTAAACTTCCCCTTCTTACAAAACCTCTTCACTCTATTCATGGGAGAGATTTTCAAATAGATAAAGTCGCCTACCTCAAATTTAAGATCCTTCCTTCTCAAATCTACATATGATTTATGTCGGCTTTGGGCTATCTTAAGCCTCTCCCTGATTAACTGTACTTTTTCTAAAGCATCAAACACCAAGTTAGGCATCACTACCGCGACCTCACTTACTTTAAACCAATTAGTTAGAGATATACATCTCCTTCCATATATAGACTCAAACAGGGCCATCTGAATACTAGAGTGATAGCTATTATTATACACGAATTCAATCAAAGGCAAGTTTTTATCCCAACTTACCTTACAGTCAACTCCACACGCTCTCGACATATCCTCAAGGGTCTAAATGGTCCTTTCTGCTTGAACATCTGTCTGAGGGTGGAAGGTTGTACTGAGATGAACTTGGGTACCAAGACTCTTTGGAATGATCTCCAAAATAAGAGGTAAATTGTGTACCTCTATCTGAAATAATAGATAGCGGAACACCTTGAAACCTAACAAACTCTCTGAGATAGAGCTTGGCATAGTCCTCGGCTGAATAAGAAGTATGGAATGGAATGAAATTGGTGGACTTGGTCATCCTATCTACAATGACCCAAATTGAATCATGCTGATGACAGGTACGAGGCAAACCCATTACAAAATCCATGTTTATTTTCTCTTACCCCCAAATCAAATACTAAATTCTTGCATAGACCCACAAGGCTTCTGATGTTCAATATTAACCTGATGACACGTGGATCACTTAACTATAATCTCTCCAATATCCCTTTTTATCCCACTCCACCAATATATTTTCCGCAGATTGTGGTATATCTTCGTGGCCCATGAATGAATAGAGTAACGTGCACTACGTACTTCTATAAGAATTTGTTGTCTCACATAATGTACACATGGTACACACAGCCTACCCTGGCAATGCAACACACCATCTTACCCTTGGGAGAAAACTTCTACCCTCTTGTCTCTGACTGACTCCTTCAAATTGACTAAACTGGGATCCTATCCTTCTTTTCTTTTACCTCGAAAACTAAAGAAGAGTCTGAACTAGTCAGTACCTAAGCACTACCCTTAGCCGAGTCAACCAAACAGACACCTATCCTAGCAATCTGATGAAATTCCTGAACTAACTTCTTCTTACCATCCTCAACGTAGGCAATACTACCCATGGACAACCTATTAAGGGTGTTGGCCACTATATTGGCCTTGCCCAAATGATACAAAACACTCATATCATAATCTTTCAACAACTCTAACCACCTCCTCTGACGGAGATTCAAATCCTTCTATGAGAACACATAATGTAAGATTTTGTAATTTGTGAACACATCAACATGTACCCTATGCAAATAGGGCCTCTAAATCTTTATGGAAAACACAACAACTGCTAATTGAAAATCATGGGTAGAGTTATTCTTTTTAGGGGACTTAAAATGTCTAGAGGCATAGGCCACAACCTTACCCTTATGCATCAAAACACACCCCAAACCAACTCTGGAAGCATCACAGTACATAAAAAAACCCATCTGGATCATCTAGTAACATCAAAATTAGGGCTTTGGTGAGTCGAGTCTTCAGCTCCTGATAACTCCTCTCACAAGAATTTGACCATTGAAACTTAACTTTCTTTTGAGTCAATCTGGACATAGGGGATTCAATAGATGAAAATCCCTTAACAAAATACTGGTAATAGCCAACCAAACCCAAGAAACTCCTGATATCTGATGGAGAAATAGGTTTGGGCCAATTTCTTACTGCTTCGGTCTTTTAAGGATTAACTATAATGCCATCACCAGAAATAGTGTAGCCAAAGAAAGCTACTAATCTGAGACAAAATTTGCACTTACTAAATTTAGCGAACAACTGATGGGCTCTAAGAGTCTACAATACTATTCTGAGGTGGTTAGCATAATCATTTCTCTTACGGGAGAAGACAAGAATATCATCATTAAAAACTATGATGAACATGACCAAGTAATGTTTGAACACTCGGTTATCAAGTCCATGAAGGCTGCTTGGGCATTCGTGAGACCAAAGGATATGACTAGAAACTCGAAGTGACCATACCAAGTTCTATAAGCTATTTTTGGAATGTCGCATCCTTTGACTCTGAGCTGATGATAGCGGATCTAAGCTCTTTATTAGAAAAATAATTGTCACCCTGACATTGGTCCAACAAGTCATCGATTCTAGGAAGTGGGTATTTGGTTTTAATCGTGACTCTATTCAATAGATAGTAGTCGATACACATTTTAAGAGAACCGTTTTTCTTATTCACAAATAGGTTGGTGCGCCTACGGGGAAATACTGGGCCTGATGAATCCCTTATCTAGGAGATCTTTAAACATTTGTTCAACTCATTGAGTTTGGCTAGAGCTATTCTGTATGGCAGAATAGAGATAGGTTGGGTATCTGAAAGACGGTCTATTTCGAAGTCAATTTCCCTTTCGGGAGGAACTCTAGGATGATCTTCAGGGAACACATCTGGAAATTTACTTACTACTGGAACTGTCTCAAGATTTGGAGTATCAGAGTTAGAATCTTTGACTTGGAAAAGATGATAAATACACCATTGGATATCATCTTTCTCGCCTTAAGGTACAAAATAAGCTGACCTTTAAGCATTGTAGTACTACCCCTCAATTCAAGGACTGGTTTATTTTGAAACTAAAAATGAACAACTCTATTTCTAAAATCAGCTGAAGTATAGCATGAATGGAGCCAATCTATGCTAAGAATGATGTTAAAATCCATTATCTCTAGCTCTACAAGGTCTGCTGAAGTAACTTTCTGAGACACCATAATAAAAAATTTCTTGTATACCCATCGGGCTATGATAGACTTACCAACTAGGGTAGAAACTGAGAAAGGCTCTATTAGGATTCGGGGATGACTCCAAAGTTGACAGCTATTTAAGGAGTTATAAAGGATAGAGAAGCTCCAGGATCTAATAAAGAATAAACATGTAAATGAAAGATTTGCAATATACTAGTAACCATATCAGGAGAATTTTCCTAATCCTGTCAGGACTGAAGTACTTAGAGCCTGTTTGGGAGCTGCCCACTGGTGGCACTGGATGCGGCACCCTTTTGAGACGGGCGATCGAACTGAACTTGGGGATGATTATGCTGACTCTGTGAACCAACCGGAGGACACACTTTGATTCTATAGCCTGGATTACCGCAGCCAAAACACATGTTGCTGCCAGCCCTTCAGATACCCTGATGGTTTCTGCCATATTTTTTTACAAAGAGGTTTTGTTTGATTACTGTTTAAACTACCCTAAGATTTAGAGCCCGGTGCCCTATCCTTATTATTATTATTCTAGAATTTGGGCATCAGCGCACTAGTTGAAGACAGAGATGGGACTAAAGATTTTGGGTAGAACTGAGGACAGTTTCCACCTTCTGACTTCGACTGAGCGAAACTGAAACTACCTATTTGTAACACCCCAATTTTTCTGAACTGAAATGCTACATGGTGCTTATGACCCTGAAGGACCACATGCTAGTCCATGACTGATATCTATACCTGTAAACTGCATAATATACACGTAAAATGCAAAAAATATGAACAATAGGCCATAAAGTTCAACTGAATAAAATATTTGATAAATCATAACATCCATATGGGGTAACAAATACCTAAAACAACTGAAGTCTGAAACAAATCTGAACTAAATCTGAAAGCTTCTAAATACTGTCTGAGTAAGGAGTTGAAGGAATATGTCTCCAACTAACTCCATAAATTAAAAGATAATCGAAGAAAATAAATGAAATCAAATCATGTCGTCCTTGAATGAAGAAGACTCACTACTACTGCTGATCTGAAACTCATGGCTCTGAACCTATGGTGTAACATAAAAGAAAGTACCATAGCATAAATGTGTTAGTACAACTGAAAGTACTGATTATACGAGTGAGGTAGGGTATATGTAAAAGGTCTTACATTCATGAGCAGTGCTAATTGAATGACCAATATGGATGTGAGAGTGCAAACATGCATACATAGTAACTGAGATTTGTGAATACGTGATATCTATATATGTAAACTAATACACGGTTTATTGATATCTAATATGACTAATACTGGGATTTCAATAATATGGATGATTGTGTCTGACATGTCCTGAATCTGGTAGAACTACCAGAGTTCCGTACTATAATTGAATTGACTATATCTGACAGTCCTGGTATACTGAAATTTGAAGAACTATTTGAGTTCTTTTACTGATATTGAGACTGAAATTGTGGGACGTAGTTATTTAGCTGACATACCCCAAATGCACTATAATAGCTGAGCTGGGGTCCAATCTGTGCCCTGATTGGAAGGATGTCAATACCGCACCACTGGTAAGGACAAGCTGTGAGTGACCCTTATCTGGCAGGTTACGCAAATGAGAATGGTGGGACCCTGGTCTAATAGGTCAAATCACCTTATCAACCCTAATCTGATAGGTTAAGATGTCTCAACCTATGCTGGTTATGTAGTTCTGGAATACAAGGATGACTACTAAGAATCACACCCTTATCTGGCAGGTGAGTTCCCATCCTTGGGTTCATTCGGTGCTAACTTCTACTCCTATTTGAAGATATTAAACATGTTTAACTGACTATACATGGACTGAGTAATTGACTTCTATTGACTGACGGGATAGTACTATTATCTGAGAATTAACTGAGATCATAAGATTTTTGAGATTTCCTGAGTCACATGACTGTCTGAGTTCTATAGATCGTGGATTGACTGAGAGTATCATGATAACATGACATGACATGGCTCTAGGAACCCAACTATATTTTTTGCGTACAAGTACCCCAGGACTCGATGGAAGGAATCAGACACACATGACTGACTTGATCATAAAAATAGAGTCCACAATTCACAATATCATAAGTAAGAGATTTCATACTACACTTGGTTCTCAATATCTTATACATGGAAGGGGATGCGCAAAACATGTATATACTCATGCTGCTTCAATATCATGCTCATTCCATATCACAACAATAACACACAACAATAATGTGGAGTTCATGTGGAGTTATAAAGAACAGAACATGGGCTAGTCATTTAAGCACTATTAAGTCATAAAAATATAGATTCTATCATTCTTGGCATTTTATCAAACACCTTACATGCATAACTTTGGGCGTAGGTGTACTTATCAATTTGAAAATCTTAATCCATCCAAAATTCATGGGTTTCAACTAACCTACTCATATGCTTCATGAAAAACACATTAAGATACAACCTTGAATCCAAAAAAACAATCATCAACATGAATATAGTCATAACACAATAAGGAAATCACAATTTATAATTTAAAACATGATTCTTGAGCTCGCTGGAGGAAAGGGATCCATGGATGAACACAACGCATACCTTAGTGAAGGAATCTTGAAAGAGATCTAATGTTTCTGAAGATTCTTGAAGAAATCCTTAGGCTTGCTCTTGATTTTTCTTGACTAGGGTTTAGCCCCTTTGGGGGAGAATGTTCTTGTTCTTGAGGAGATGGTCTTGAGAGAAAACCCTAATCTTATGGTTAAGAGTGTATGAGAGAGATTTTTGGGATGTTTAACTAAAGAGAATGAAATATAATACACTCCTTGAGGGTTATAAGTCATGGGGAGTACAGGAAAAGACCAAAATACCCTTGCAAAAATGTCCCTCAATTTCTGGGAAAAAATAGATGACGACATTCGTGACAAGTCGTCAAGTTGGTGATAAGTCATCACGAAATGTCATCACAAAAAGGTAAAATCTTGATTTTCTGGTTAAGGTTGATGACATTGGTGCTAGGCCATCACGGGCGTTATGAATTATCACAAAATGTCATCACTAGTGGTGGAAATTTGCCCAGGGCTGGCGACATTGGTGATAAGTCATCACGCTTGTGACAACTTATCACGAATGTCGTTACTCAGTTTCCCAGCCTGACATGCTGGAGTAAAATGGGCATAACTCCTTGCGCCAATATCAGATTTAGACGAAATTGGTATAATTGGAAATATAATTAAATTATATATCTGTTAGTGGTTTATGAGCTCAGAAATTCATAGCATAACAAGAGATATGCTCATTTGAAGTTGACTATACTAATATCCTTCTCAAGGATTCAATCGGTAAGGAAATGTTTTGATTCGTATATTAGCTAGGACACTTTTGAGGACTTTATATGCATCAACCTTGATCATAGCACTACCAAAGAACTAAAATTTATTACTCATGAGTTTGAAGCATGATCCTAAAATGTCTGAACTTTTGGGGTATTACACTATTCTAGCCCTCTTATTTTCCCTCTCTTTCTCCTTAGTCTTCTGTTCCTCAATTTGTTGAGCATGGACCATCATCCTATACAATTCCATCTCCTTAATCAGCATTGCAGTCCTACACTTCTTGACCACACTGTCAGATACACCAGATACGAACTTGCTCATCTTAGACCTGCTATCAGCTACAACATGAGGAGCATACCTGGCCAACTGAGTAAATTTGAGGGAATACTCTTTTATACTCATGTTGCCCTACTTCAAGTTGATGAACTTTAACACCTTATCCTCTCTCAACTCTAATGGAAAGAACCTATCTAAGAAGGCAGTGAAAAACTCTTCCCATTCTATAGACCCTGCATCTACGCCTCTATCTACCTTTCACTACTTAAACTATGTTTGAGCTACATAATAAAACTGATAGGTAGTTAACTCTGCACTCTAACTAGCATTTACCCCATAATGTCTATTTTCTTCTGCACTATGTTGATTAATTCTTGTGGAACCTCCTCAGACTTATACCTTAAAAATAAAAGAGGGTTCATTCGGGTGAAGTTTTGAATTCTAGTTACAGCAGTATTGGATACTGGGTTGTCCTGAATAGTAGTTGGTCGAGCATTCTGAGATGCCATAGAATGTTCTAGAGTGGTGAAGGCTGCTCTAAATTCTGCATGGGAAACATGCTAATTCAGGAGATCTTCCAGAATGGGCGGAGGTGCTATCTGGTTCCCAGTTTTTCTTCCATTAGTCTTTGTGGGCAGCATGTTCTATAAATGGAAGGGAAAGTTGGATTAGACAGAGAATTTACCTTAAGATCATGCTCACTTACATGATACGAACACTAAAAAAAGGGAACTTTCTCTAAACTCCTCATAGTCTTTTGCCTATAAGTGTGGCGCGCTAAACACCCATGTATAAGACTCTACTTGACGTGGCCTTTAGACTTCCTAGGAAACTTTAGAACCTTAGGCTCTGATAACAAGTTTGTAATGCCCCGAGACTACTACCTAAACGTCACATGGTGCTTACAACCCCGAAGGACCATAAGCTAACCAATGACTGGTAACTGCTATGAGCACTGAATAATAATCATAAAGCATAAGTGGTAGTAAAACTGAAAAATGCCATAAGATTCACAAAATTGGATCAATACTGAGTACATCTGTAGGGTAACTACTAACTGATAATATTTGAAACCCTCTAAACATCTGAAATAGCAAAGTTGATGGGACAGGCCTCCAACTAACTTAAAACTAATGTGTGAAGTAACTGGAATACTAAAATAATATAATGAAGAAATAAGTATCGTGTCCTCAATGGATTAGGACTCACTACTACAACTGTAACTGATCGACTAGTCTGTCTAAGTAATGTCAGGAACCCAAGTGTCCAGACCTTTGATATAAGACATCATAGTGTAAAGAGAGAGTATGCGTCAGTACTTTGAATGTATTGGTATGCTAGGTAAGGTTAGGATAATATGCATGGGTTTATGTGCATGAATATTAATAACTAAATATCATGAAGTGACTGGATGAGATTATATGCAAGACTGGGACTGGTGAAGATAAGGAACATGTAATGCCAACCATATATCGTCTGTCTGATTTAGACTAAAACGGAAGTACTGAGTTTCTGATAACTGTATGTTATGATTGTGTAGAACTAAACTGAGTTCTGTACTGAATGCTGAATATTAATATTGAATACTAAAATTAAGACTGTTGGAGTTATCAATTAACCGACATACCCCAATTATAGACTAATTTGAGGTCACCCCTGTAACCCCAGTTTGAAGGGTGTTAGCACCGTGCCACGGGTTACCAACATTCACTAGGTCAACCCTAATCTGGCAGGAAAACACATGAGATGTATATGGTTATATCAACCCTAATCTATTAGGAAGACGATTTAGCTTACGCTGGCTACGTAGTTCTGTAACTCAGGGACAACTAATAAGGGTCAAACCCTATACTGGCAGGAATTCCCCCATCCCTAGATTTGCTCGGTGCTGAATCCAAATCCCAACTTAACCGACACTGATCACTAGACTGTATTAAGCTTGACTAAACTCACGTTGATTCTGTTAACTAACAATGCTACTGTTTGAGATAATATGGAATCATTCTATTATGACTGAAAACTAAGTAAGCATCTAATATTGGGTATACCATACCCCCAAAACACGATAGCATAAATAATGGAAGCATATCACAATTCTAAAAGCATTACAAATTGGACATCATGAGCAATTCATTCACATAGACATTTCGTCAAACACTTTATATTCATAGTCCAAGAGAAGCATGGGGATAGTTTAAAGCTTGTAGGAATATCATGACTTTGACATCAACATCAACATCACTAATTATCATTTAAATCAACAAATAACATTATTTGAATGTGTGGGATTTCATAGCAATCAACAATTTTATGTATCATGGTATGGAATCAAGATACATGGAGATTCACGGTAAGAATCACATATTAAACCGACAATAACTTGTAAGGATCACAACTTTAGATTTATAATTGGATAATTGGACTCCAAGGGTGGGAGGGACCCATGGATGAACACTTAACATACCTTGATTTCTGAATTTGTGAGAATTGATGTTAAATTCTTGAGATTTGATCTTGAATCTTGAAGGATTGGGTTTTGTTCTTAAGATAGGTCTACTTTAATTTGAGAGGAGTGTGAAATTTTAAGAAAATAATGCTCTATTGGGAGTTAAATCCCATGTTTAGACTGAATTAGGTGAAAGAAAAATACCTAAATGCCCTTGGCAAATTAAAACTCGAAACATGACAGAAAATCCTTACTTTGGCTTCCGGCGTGATGCAGTGGAATCACGTTGCGCCACTAGAAAATGAAAAACCCAAATTTACCTAGCGGTGTGACGCAGTGCAATCACGTTGAGCCACTGGAAATGGACAATTTAGAAATGGCACATTGGCGGGACATGATGCCAATTACGGTGTTCCACTGGAAAAGGATGATTGCAATATTTCCCCTAGGTGCAATGTGATGACACACGGGAAAATGACAAATGTGATTTTTTCTATCACCGCGGTGCATCATTATCGCGTTGGGCTACTATTTTACACTAAAAGTGTCATAACTTCCCAGCCGAGTATCGGATTTAGGAAAAGTTTGAATCATTGGAAAGCTAATTTAATTTCCTACGATTTAGTGGGTCTTAAGCTAGAAAATTCTTAGTAGAGAAAAATATATGCTTGTTTGAAGTTGACTAAAGACATACTCTTCTTAAAAATTCCTTCGGCAAGGAATATTTTTATTCATCTAATAGCTGAAAGTTATTTGAGGTTTTAATATACATCAAAATCACTCCTAAAACTACTAAAAAACTGTAATATGCTATGCATGAGCTTGAATTCATGGTGCTATGATTGGTTTGGATATTTTGGGGTATTACAAAAAGATACTAAAACGGTAGATTTTGAACATGAAAATATGGCTCTCATCATTAGAAGATTTTATGAGAGGTTGAGAAAGTGCCTATATTCATAAAACTAAAACTAGTTTTTGGGAAATTATGAAATGGAAAATCATGATCCAGTGTACCACAAGTATGGCAGTCCTGAACACTTAATCAAATTTTGTCCTTTATGAACTGTGGACCACAATAAAAATAACCAAATAAAAGATAAGGAACAAAAGAATGATCTGTTTCTCCCATTTCACAGAATGATGACTAATCGTATAGTTGATCTTGCTGTAAAAAGGGTCCTTGAAAAAATGGGAAACTCTTCTCATGAATTTAAAGATGAAGAACCACAAAATCAATCCCTATTGGCTATGGTGGAATCTGATGATGATGACACTCTAGCACTTGTTGTAATTATTGATTCAGATGTTGAACAATGTGAAGAAAATTTTATGGAGGCCATACTTTCACACATGGAATGTTCGAACTTAAATAATGACACCGAACAAGGAGAAACTAAGGTATGTTTTCTTGATCTTAAACCTAAACTAAAAATCTTTTCTTAGAGAAAAAAATGAAAATTTGGCTTATGTTCTTATTGATGCATATTACTCTACTTGTTTTTCAAAGAATCAACATATTATTCTGCTTGTTTTTCAAAGAATCAATGTCTTATAAGGAAAAGTGTTCCATGAAAACTCTTTAAAGAAATTTTCATCCAAAGGTAAAATCCAAGCAACCACTTTTCAACAATCCTTGGAAGATGACATCAAGAAATTGACTGAAAATCATCAGGAGATTACTTAAAGGAATAAATTGATGAAGGAAAATCTTGCACAAACTAAAGATGATTGAGAACACAATAAAAAGTGGATTAGATCCTCAACATTGTTAACTAAAATTCAGGATATCCAAACCACCACTAGAAATGGGATTGGTTTTAAACATAAAGAACAAAAGTCCTCACAAAGTAACCCTGCTGGATTAAAATAAATTCTCTTGTGGAAAGGAAAGACATCTTAGAAATTAATATCAAGGTCAAATTTGGGCTTAATTTTGTCTAAAAGAGACCTTGTTCTTTTTAGATAAATGGTTCTAATTTGATAAAATGAAATCAAGACTTACCATGCAAATACTCAAAAGAAAAAGTCCTTTTATTTGCCTTTTTAGGCTAGAAGAGGTCTCATTCATCTGTTTTCTCATGGGAAGGGGCCCAAGTTAATATGGATACCCAAGGCTAATCTTTATCTAGTGTTTCAGCTGAAGGTTAGAGACAAAGAAAAATTATAGTATCTGAATAATCCTTGCTTTGGACACATGATTGAAATTCAAGAAAATTCCCTCTCTCACATATTTCCAAGGTGACAAGGTAACCTTTGGAAATGGAAAAAAATAGTTAAAAAATAATTTGACAAGTGTATTTTAGATGCATGATAATAATATATGTTGTTTACATTAGCTGAATGTTTAAAAAAAGCTCAAATTCTGAAACTTGGTTCTAAATGAATGAGTCATGAAAATCCTATTTCATAAGTTTCTCAACACCCAATTCAGTAAAACAATGCTAAAAGTGATCTAAAATAAGAAAAATCTTAGGATGTTCTAGTTTAAATACATAAGGTTCTCTCAAAACAATTGGGAAAACTATGAAACAGGAATCTAGTTCGTAAAGTTTGGTAGAAAGATGATGAAAATGTTGTTCTTGTAAATTACAATCTTGATGATCGTGATCTTAAAAAGCAGGTTGACAAGGATGGATTTGTTATTACTGGAGATGATTATTATGATTATGAATGTTCTATATTGGAATAACTCGGTTCCCCAGTAGTTCCTCAAAATGATCATATTCGTAGTTCAGTGGTAATCCTCATATCAGTGAAGAGGTACATGAGATAGGGGCACAATGGTTGAGAATATGCATAGTGAACAAAAATGAGGGGGACTATTTGATGTTTAAAGGTTTCAATACAATGTGAACCTTGTTTCTCCATGTCTGTAGATTGGTCTTATCAAGAAGCATTGACATACATACACAATGTATATCAAATAACTTTGTCCCATACTATTATAGGTACATACCTCAAACACATCTTTGACAGTGGCTAAAAGGGTTGAGGATATTACCCCTACTCTCTTACTAATATCAATAAAAATTAGAGGATGTACTCATAAAAGGGAAACCTTATTCCTTATTTATAGTTAAGTATGTACCATCCCTTCCAATAAATGTATTTCTTTGAGAGTTTGTAAAACTTAAGTACTGATAAGCCTGATGCATCCTTAAAATAATAATTCTTTCAATAAAAACATCAAAAATCCTTTTTATTTTATATATTGAGCACCCTTCAATCCTAAACTACATTGAAAAAGTGGATCTCCTTCTTAAAATTACCCCAGCTTCAATTTAGGGGGAACCTAGTCCCAGACTTTCGGTGTCTCCATTGTCTTAACCACCTCCCTCATCTGAACCACATTCAGAAATCTCTAATTATGACCTCACCTTTCAAAGTTTAATTAACTTTTCATAGTTGGACAACTTTCTTAGGAACAAACTACTATCAGTTCCTTTATTGGTGCTAAATCCATCATTGTTGCACTAAGCTTGTTGTGTCCTTTAACCATATATGCTCTTTCTTAATTGGGGTTTGAAATTTATCAAGAATATGTTATTTGATAATAATACCTAGAAGGAGTAAGTTCTCTATTCATCTAAACTAGGTTCAGAATAAAAAGTCAAATCTCATCACCGGATCGTTGTTTCACCTACATCTTCCAAATGCACAATTTACTTGAAGCTTCAAATACTTAGATAAAGGAAGACCTCATAAATTCCTAGCATGAGGTATTATGAAGAAATTCCCAAGAAAATGCACAATGGTATGGAAAAACTTTCTACCTTCTCTTTCTCAGCCTTAGTACTACTACCAATATATATCCTTGTATTCCTTTGCATCCAGTCTTTCTTATGGTTGTTATGTTGTGTCTCAAACTGATTATATGATATGCATTTTATTGGGGTCCTAAGGGATTAAATTGGTGCATGTCTACTTTGTTTTGTTACTTTTCTGTTTGCCTTGGTTGTGTATGTAAGATGGTTGATATCCTCATATTACCTTACCTTATGTCAATAAGTGTATGATGAATAGTGATGCCCAAGTGGCCATGAGTTAAAATTATATGCACTTATTGTATGTTTATTGGGTTCTTTGGTTGTTGATTTTCAATGATGTAAAAATAGGAAAGTTATCTGGTGTGGACAAAGAATATATGATGCATTGTTTGTCATCATCAAAAAGGGAGAAATTGTTGGAACATAAGAGAACATGTTTGTAGTTTTGATGATTGATAAATAAAAATCTAGTTCACTACTTATTATCTTTTGTATGATGTATCATGTGAACTACGTCACAGAACAAGTGACGTGAATACACTAGGAAATCAAGTACAAATAGGGAAGATTGGGACCACAAAATAAAGAAACGAATAAACAAAGGATCAAGAAGGAAAGAAATAAAAAGGATAAATAGCATAAAGAAGAGTCAAAGTTTTATTATAGGATGCAATCTCCTTATAAGAAAAGGAATCAGATAATTCCTTAGTGAGGAATCACAAATTTTCTTATAGGAAATGAAGATCTAATTGGAGAAATAATCCTACTCTCTGATATTATCGGGTATGGAAAATCTCCAACTCATATATAGCATGAAAACCATTGAGAGCCGAACCTAAGGTATATCATAAAATTTACCATCTTATGAACAATGGCCACTGGAGAAAAAAACTACAAGACTTCATCACAGAAAAAAAGAAAATTAGTTCATAGTTTTAGTTCGAGATTACACTATTGAATACTTTGTTTGTGTAGTTAAAGGCTAGAGTTATTAGTCTTTGTTGAGTTCATCAGTTGGAGTAAATTGATGTTTTTTGAGTTTGTAAGTGCATAGATTCAGAGTTGTAATCTTTTCTAATACAGAATGTTGTTTAGTTTAGAGTGTGAAAAATAAGAAGTGGGTTCGACTTCTTAGTTGTGAGATGTTTTAAAAAGAGGCGAGTTCGGCATCTTAATTATGAGGAGTTATAACAAGTAATAGGTTTGACTTCTTGGAATGCTCATTTAGTTGTTTGAACAGTTATACTAAAATGTTGAGTTTTGATTTAAGAGTTAGGTTCTAGGATTACAGAGTTATAATATTGAACAAAGATCTTTGAAGTTAGTAGAGATTGGTAGTGAAATCCAGCATAGTTAATACAATATGAATTAACTCCAAGTCATTTAATAGAAGACACGCCTAGGAGATCCAAAGGATGCAATGATTTTTCAAGAAGTGGGAGATAATTGATGAAGTATTCTCACCATCAATAGGGTCTTAGTAATTGAAGATCACACTCTCATTGGGTAAAGGATTGATGGAGGAGCAAAGGGAATGAAAAAACAGGCTAGAAAACCCCTTTGAAAAGATATAAGCCTAAGGCGCTTTGGATAACCCTTTGATCCATAGTGGGCCTTTTCTTGAAATTTGGTCACTTTAGGGCCCTAAATGTGTAATAATTAGACTAAACTATTAATACTTGAGAGCAAGCTTATTACCATAGTTTTTCTTGATTATTGATGAAAGCCTCTCCATCGAGTGAGAAAGAGCTGGAAAACATATGTTTAAATTTCATTTAGAAATATTGGTTTATAGGGTTTTGACTTCCCTCTTGTTCACCATAAGAATTTTGCATTAGACTATGTTTTAATCGAAGGTATTAGGATATAATATATCTTTTTGCTCAAAATTACTGTAACACCCCATATTTTTGGGCAAGAATTTGAACCATCATTCTTACGTGTATAGACCTGAACCCAATTATTATATGTCAATATAAGTGTAATGATTAATTTTATATTATGGGAAAATTCTTGTAGATGGATTGAGATCATAAAAATCTTCTAACTCAAAGATGAGTTGAGAACTTTTTGACTGATTGAGTTTTAGTGGACGTCTCAACTTGTACACTTTCATCGATCATTAAACAAAGAATATAATGTGTAAGGTGGCCTACTATATACCATATGAAATATCTTCGTGTCTTCTCTTGAACATATCCGATATCATGTTGTCCTCCAAAGGGTGACATCATAGTTGATGAGCTGTTAACTTGGTGTTGAGCTGTTAACTCAAGTTGTCAACCTTAACCAGTAAAGACCAAAATCATGTAGAAATATAAGACCAAGTATATGAGCCATCATCTCATTTACAAGTTGTCAACTAATTCATCAATCTTAACCAGCAAGTGTCCAAATATAGTTTGGGATTGATGACTATGTTGACAAGTTGTCAATAAGATGACAAGTTGTTAACTTAGTTGTCAACTGAGAAATTCCTGCAACTTTTTAAAGTTTACTTAGAGGTATTTTGGTATTTTTCCTCACCTCAGACACTATCCTACAACTTAGATCACCTTTTAAACATTATTTACTCATTCGTTAGTCAATTTTTCAATGCTCCTTCTCCTCTCCACTGTCAAGAGAGAAAATCAAGGGGTTTTTTTTTTCCAAAAACTCATACTTCCAAGTCACATTTTCAAGGTGTCACAAATTTTGTTCATCTAAAAGGCATGTTGTACACTCCCTATTTTACTATTATATCTTTTCATAAAATTACTTAGTCTTTACATAATTTTTGGTTGTTTAATTCAAACTAGGATTGAGGGTTTTGGTTGTTATAATCTTGGATTGCTTAATTCTTATGTAAATTGTTTATTAATGGTTTGAATTGTGGATTACAAAAAGGTTTTTTGTCCCATGGTATTACTGGAATTTGGCAATATGGTTTTCATAAAGAGTTTGAATTTTTGCATAATAATGACATGAACCTCAACCCATATTGTTAAATTTTAGCTTTGAACAAGAAGACGATATTCTATAATTATCTTTTGAAACATTGTATTTCATTAAATGAAAAAAAGGATGAAATGGTTTTAGAATTCCTCTGGTGGATATGGTTTTGGATTTTAAATATATATTTAAGTCAAACTAATTAAATGGTTATGTTTTGGCATAATTGGAATAGCTTGCAAGTCTATTAGTATGAATATACCAAGCCAAAAATGGCTTACTAAATGACAACATAGTTGTTTTTATGTGAAATTATTATAACTTGGGCTTAAAGAAAATTGTGTCATTCACTGCGAAGGTGTATTCCTAGGGGGATTAACACTAGAATCCATATTTGATGATGATGGGGATCTATGACCACTGTGTCAAATTTCCATAGTGTATGTTAGAAGACTAATTGATAATTTGAGGATCGTGGACCAGGGGTCTTCCGGTAGGGGAATCCAAAAACATATATATCGTCGTTGCCTTTAGGTCGGTATGAACTAAACAATTCAGTGCCAAATCTAGAAACAGTGATGTAACATGTCCCATACCCCTACCCTAGACTCCTATTATATATATGTAGATACATGATGTGTGTGTGAAGTATAATTGGATTTTGATAAATGCATACATGTTTTGTGATGTAGGTACCGAGTGCTTTTCTTGTGACCCTATGCACCGTTAGGTGGTTTGACATCCTAGTCAGTCATTTGTGTTGTGGTAAGCCCTCCATCTTTTCAAAGTCTTGGTATCTCTTTTAGTTTTTATTTATTACCCTACTACTTTGGATTTTTTTGTTATAGTCGGAGGCACATCCCAATTTAGTTGGTATTCATTGTATTAGAGGATTTTGTGGACAGTATTGGAATATTATTGTGGATTTGCATTTGACGTTAGAAGTTTATTAGTGATATACGTATTTTTCTTTTATTTTTCTTGGCTTCCATTGTTCCTTATTTCTATTATGGTCTTGAGCTAAGGCTAAGGGGTCATCAAAGGCATTGGTTGGTTTGCGATACAGTTCAAGGCTAGACCCTAGTTTGGGTCGTGACAAGCTTTGTAATGGAGCACGAATCAGGGTAGCTGGGTGTCCACAAAGTTGTATTGAGTATAGTCCCTTTATGGGTGTATAGTGTGCTATGCTTATAAGGGGAAGGCTATGAGGCATTTAGGAAATGTTGCTCATTCTTTCATACTCTAGATTGTGCAATAGTATTTCCGTATGAAAGTTATCCAAATTCCTTTCTTGCTCTAATATTTTTGGCTATGACTCATTATCAAGGTAATAAAAATGCAAAATATACTAGATTCCTGACGATCTTGTCCTTCTAGATTGACTCATCAAAAAGTTATGAATCAACACAAGGACTTACAAGGGGTCCATTAGTGTATCAAAGTGTATGGATTCAAGTATATACCTATATCTTCATGATTCGTGTGTTTCAGCCCGAGCTAAAAGACATAGTTAGTTCCTTTCAAAAACTTTATTGTAGACGTCCCGCTTGAAAGGGATGGTATGTATCTGAATGTTTGGATACTTTTTCCTCCTGAGAGATGGTATAAAGTGGGTTATTATGACCTATGAGTAGCAAGATAATCCCAAGGTCAGTGATATGGGGTCATAAGATTAGAAGTCATAGTGAGGGTAACCTTTGAATGAAAAAGGTAGTTGTATTCGTGTAACTATTAAGTTAGTGTTAGGGGTGGTATGCCCTTATGGTGATTCTCTATGGTTGGATAGAGAAAGTGATTAGTTATGATTATTTAGAATCTATTTGAAATAGGGAAGGAGATTAGGATGGCTAGTTATTGTAGTAGTAAAAATTAGTCATAGGATGTGACTTGAAGAATAGATTGGTTGTAATTTACAAATTTAGCATTCAATTGGAAAATCTTAGAAAGTGGGACCAAGTGGTGTTTATAGAATTTGTAAGGAAGTTAAAGGTAGGTATGGGTAAGTAGATGTGATGTGAGAAAGGATAATGTGCCTATAGATCCTATGTGACTGTGTTATAATATTAAGATCAACTATCCTGATTATATGGTTTTTACTACACCAAAAATCCCTTGATTTTTATCTAGCATTTGTAAGTTATTCTATTAAGCAAAAAGATATGTAGTGAATTTTAAGGTGTTGTAGTAATGTTGTTGAAAAGATCTGTTTGTCGGCCATAGTTAAGTAAAATAAGTAATTAAGATTGATTAATTTGTAATATAGTTTTTTGGACAAGTACAATATGTAGGATGTATCATTGGTAATTCATGATTTGTAATAGATGTTGATCTTGAACTTTAGATGTTTATTATGGAGATAAAAATGTTAGCTTGACGATAATTATATGAGATTTAAGAGAGTAATCAGTAGAATTGATTTGATGTGCGAAAGATTTTAGGTTAATAAATTATGACAAATTTGACTGGATAATTATGTTATATATATATATAGATTTGAGAACTATTGGTAAAATGATGAATTGTGGCTAAGTCATTAGGTAGAGAAGATCATTAGGTTTATAAGAATTATGTGAACCCAGATAGCGTATTGTTAGATGAGGTTTAATATTAGTATATAAAGGAGTGGAGATTGGATTGTTATGTGTTAAGACGTTTAGATGTTTGTGCTCATAAGGGTATGAGAAGGGTTATGGCTATAGAGGCTAGCAAAAATTATGATTAGTATCCTTAGAAGGCATATCATAGAAAGAACTTACTGTCATCATATTATAATTTATAAGGGTGAGTTTAACATCTATGTGTATGGTGATATCCTCCAGGTGCTGAGTTTTGTGCTTGTAGATTTAACGAGAGGTTATGTACTCAAGTCTAGGATAGTGACCTTTGATCCAACGAGGAGATTATGAACTACGGAAGATACTGAATTTTCTCATCATTGTGTGTGTCAGGGAAGAGTCATGATAACTCTATTCTTATTCTAGTAATTCTTCCTACTTAGGTTTAAGAAGGCATTCTACCAATGTCTTATGTATTCAAATTGTTCCTATTACTATAATGTCCGAGTACTTTATGAAACTTATGTCCATGATCCAACCCTTGAACTAGGAGCAATAATGGTTCACAAAAATCCAAGCTTTCAATTATTCAATCTCTATGCTATGACGCTCGTGGTCCATAAACTTATATCTCATTTATGCTTAGTTCTAAGAAACTATACTCTCAAAATGTTACCAACACTTTTTTATCTCATGTATTATCCCAAAGTGATGCTATCTATGCAAACTTAAGACCATTATCAGTTCTTAGAATAAGAAGTAACAACTTCATGCACCAATCCTTGTCTTATTTCTTGAATATATAAATCTCGGCTTTATGTTATATGAATTATGATATATGCACTCGTTCCTCACTTTGGCCATCCCTAGGAACTCATGCTATATTATGTTTATGACTGAATGACTCTATATTTATGATCTAGGTGTTTTCTATGAAGCATTTCATCCCTATTGTACCGTATCTAATTTCATAGGTCTCACCTTGAGTTGTACAAAAAGTAGGAGTCATAATTGAGCAGTATTAGTGTAATGCCTCGTATGTCCTTAACATAATCTAAGTCCCTATACATGAGTATTCATATATAGAATTTTTGAAACACTCGTTATTTTTCCAGTTTAGAGCCTTCCATTGCGTAGGAAAATGAATGAGTTTTTCAACGATATAAAATTCACCTAAATCCAATAATCGGGTAAGAATTTATGGTGATTTTAAGTTTCAGTCATTAAACACCGTCATTTTAACCTTTAGCGCATCGCGGATCCAGTATAAATGATGATTATCAACTTGCAGTGAAGCTCTGTGAAACCACCATTTCGCGCCATCAGCCAAAATCCTAATTGTCCTTTTCTAGTGTCCTATCGCTATAATGGCGCGTCGCGCCCAGGGTGAATTTCAGAATCTAAAGGGAACCATAATTCCTCCGCATCACGCCAAGCCCTCAGCTCCTAATTTTCCAATTCCAATGACATGGCACGATAGCGCCGCATTGCGCTAGCTGACAAAATCAAGAATTTTTTAGTAATTCTGAGTTTTAAATCTGAGGGCATTACAGTCTTTTTCCCCTCACCCTAGTTAGCCTTTAACACAAAATTCACCCTGTTTAACCCATTATTTCATTATTTTAATATCTTTCCCCCCAAATCAAAGAAGATTCTCTCCCAATCAAGAATCCTAGCTCTCAAATTCAAGGTCAATCCTAAAGAATTCATCTAGAACTTCAAGAAATCCATCAATTAAGGTATTTTAGATGTTCATCCATGGATCCCTTTCATCCATAGAGTCCAAGCAACCCTTTTAAATTATAAAATTGTGATCTTTTCAAGTTATTATGTTTTAAATTATGATTTCACCCATGAATCTCCATGAACTATGATTCTATACCATGTTACCATGAAATTATTGTTATTTTTTAATCTCTATGTTTTAATGTTGTTATTTATTGAACAAGACCACAATTTAACTCTATTATGTCGGATTCATGCTATTTCTATATGTTTTAGGACATTCCTATGATTGTTTTAAACCCTAAACTACAAGTGTTTGATAAAATGCCTACAAGAGTGACTGATTTAATAAAAGCATTCATGTTCTAATCTCCAAGTTTTAGCGTCATTTTACTATCATTGTTTTTAAGTCCTAGGGGTGTTGAATACCCAAAAACCATAGTTGTTTATTTAGTCTAGTTTTAGTACATTACAGAATAGTCTTCAGATTTTTTTATGAGCATTATCAGAATAGTCAGATATAAGTCATTCAACTCAAAAAGTCTAGTATCTCAGTGTGTTTTAGTTGGGAGTAGTATTTAGCACCAAGCGAGTTCAGGGATGGCGTTTTCCCTATCAGATAGGCAGAGTTGTTAGTAGCAGGGGTCACCCGTAAGTTCAGGCTTGTCACCCTTAGTTAATTGGACATTATATCAGTTTAGTGGATCCACACAGCCATTGTTAGTACCCGTGGTACAGTATTAACACCCTTCCAACTGGGGTTACAGGTTGGACCTCGATTAGCTCAAATTGGGGAATGCCAATTAGATAATATCTCTCACAGTCTCAGATATAGTCTCAGTTATAGTCTTAGATCAATTATACATCCTTAGAGTTGTTTGGCCAAAGCATACAGATATCAGTATTTTGTCACTATTTTAGTTTACAGATTTTACTCAGTCCATGTTATATGCTTGGTCATGCATCCTCAGTATCCACATATTTTCATGTATCTTCAGTATTGATAGACCGTCATGCATACTCGAAATTTACAAATTTCTCCATATTTTCAGTAGCTACAGATTTTATGTTCTTTACTCAGTACTCTATGTTTTACATGTATAATCAGTTAGTTATTATTATTCCTATTCACAAAACCATGCATATCATCCTGCCTCATTTAGCATACTAGTCTATACAAAGTACTAATCGTATACCTTTCTTTTGCGCTAGATGTATCATATCATAGGTGTTGATGCTTAGTTCCTAAATCATACTTAGTCCCTCAGATCATCAATAGTATACTAGCAGTGGTGAGTCCTTATCATTCGAGGACTGAATATATTACTTCAAGTATTTTTCTCAATAGTTAGTAGAGTTAGTTGGGGGCCTATCCCATCAACTTATAATGTTTAGTTTAGAGGCTTTTCAGACACTACAGTTAGCTATTCAGATTATTCAGACTTTAGTATTTTGCCAGATTTATAATTTAGTAGTCGTTTCATTATTAAACCTGATGGCATTTCAATTATTCTTCTGCATTCATAATTATATTATCCTGTGCTCACAGCCGGTACCAGCTCATGGGTTAGCTTGTGGTTCCTCGGGATCATATGCACCATGTAACGACTAGGGGGTAGTCTCGGGTCATTACAATTAGTCCTGTTCTCGGTGCTTATAATCTGGTCCAAAAATGACCTTCCATATGTTAGGATGATAGTGGTTATGAAAGCGTAATAATGTTTTAGATATGAGAGTAGATGTCTTTTAATGTTAAAATTATGGTAGTGGCTACTTGGTCTAAGGTCATAGATTATGAGGGAAGAGTGAGATTAAATTTTGTTATTGAAATAGTTAGGAGGGGAAGAGGTGGTGAAAATAATTGTGACAGTGATTGAAGTTACCATTTTTTGGATGATAAGATCCCTAAAAATCGGTGTAGTAAGGATAGGCTTGAATGTTGTTATTGCTAGATATACAAACCATTGTGTTATATATCTGGTACTCCTTGACTATGAGCTGAGGTTGTTTAATCATTGCGGTAGGTGGAGAAGTATTCTTGGAGGGGGGTAAGTATAGGGTCCCATTCTTGGAGCTGAGCTTACACTAGCACTTTTTAACTCTGAGTTAGGCTTCATCATGGAAGAAATATGTAGTTAGACTTAGGATCTTCTAGTTATGTGTTTCGTTGGGGAATTATAATGCTGAAATGGTGAAGTGTGGTAGTCATAGTTTATAGCATAGTTGAGAAGCGTCACCAAATTTAATGGCTATTAGTCATATCATTTGAGGTGGAGAATGTCTCTATTCTTATGTCCTACAAAAATCTTATATCTTTCCTATATTAATCTTAAAAAGAATGATGATTCCTAGAAAAATACATGCCTTACATTATTTTGATCATGTTCCATAGAACTCATTCCTAGAAATATATTAAGTCCAAGTCTCGTTATCTCACAATTCGTGCATACACGATTTAATTGGCGATGTTATGAAGCTTATTTATCTTCATAGCTAGGTATTTTTTGTCAAGGGGAATTCCTAATGTGAAGTTACATCCTTTATTCCGTACTTATAGAGCTTCAATAAGTTCCTATCCATAATTCAAAGATGAATGATTCCAAGTGCGAGATAATGTAACTACCTATATTTTTGAGCTCAAATTCGAACAACTGTTTTGATATTATTGACCCGAACCCAATGATTCTATGTCAATAAATTTGTGGTTATATATTTTATATTGTAGTAACATCATTGTATATGGATTACGATGGTAAAAATCTCCTAACTCAAAGATGAGTTGACAACATTTCTACTGATTAAGTTTTAGTGGATGTCTCAACTTGGGTCAACTTATAATGACCATTAGTCTTAGAATATAACAAGCTATGTTTCATACTATATACCTACTAAATTATCTTTGATTTTTCTTTCTAACACATTTGGTTTTACCTTAATCCAATATCTGAGTAGAAAGTTATGTTTATTTTACTTAGGAGTGTTTGTCTACCAAAGGGTGATGACTAAGTTGACGAGCTGTTAACTAGGTAACAAGCTGTCAATTCAAGTCGTCAACATTAACTAACAAAGACTCAAAAGTATTGATAGATTGATGATTAAGTTGGCAAGTTGTCAACTAGTTGATAAGTTGTCAACTAAGTCATCAACCTTAACTAGAAGGTTTCCAAATCAAGTTAGGGATTGACGACTACGTTGACAAGTTGTCAACAAGCTGAAAATTTTGTCATCTGAGAAATTCCTGAAATTGTTTTTAAGTTTCCTGATAAGTATTTTGGTCTTTGTTCTTACCTTTAACCCTACCCCATGATTTATATCACTCTTTAAATGCTATTTACTCATTAGTTAGTTTTTTGATGCTCCTTCACCTTCCAACTATAAAGAGAGACAATTTAGGGTTTCTTTCCAAAACACATACTTCTAAGGTTTTAATTCAAGGTTTCACAAATTTGGTTCATCAAAAATGCATGTTGTACACTCCTTATTTTACTTATTATATCATTACATAAAAATTACTTGGCATTTGTATGTTTCTTGGTTGTTTAATTTAAACTAGGGTTGAGGGTTTTCGGTTGTTATACTCATGCATTTATTAATTCTTGTTTAAATTCTTTATTCATTGTTTGAATAGTGGATTACAATCTGGTTTTGTGTCCCATGGTAATGGTCAAATTTGGCAATATAGTTTTCATAGTGGGTATGGATTTTGGCATGACAATGACATGAACCTCAACCCACATTTTTTAATTTTTGCTTTGAACAAGAATTCTAGATGACTTAGCAATATTTTAAAATATTGCATTGCATTAAATAAAAAAAGGATGAAAAGGTTTTAGAATACCCTTAGGGGCTATGGTTTTAGATTTAAAATGAAACTTGGAGACAAATTGGTTAAATGGTTATGGTTTGGCACAATTGGAAGAGCTTGCAAGTCTATTGGTATGATGATAACAAGTTGGGAATGCCTTAATAAATGACTCCATGGTTTGTAATATGTGCAACTATTTTAATTTAATCTTAAAGGAAACTATGTAATTCACCGAGAAGGTCTAGTCCCAGGGGGACCAACATTGGAAATGATGTTTGCCGACGTTGGGGGTCTATTGCCAAAGTGTAAAATTTGCCTAGTATGTTTTTGAAGGCTAATTTACTATGGTGGCTTTAGTCAATTTTTTTGGTACATGTGGCTAACATGGAATGGGGCCCTTCCGACATAGGTAGTGGGTCCCGTATAGACTATGGATGCCTTTAGGTCGGTATGAAATACACGGTTTAAGACTAAATATTCAAACAGTTATGTAGCCTTTCCCATGCCCCTACCCTAATATCATATTATATATAAATATATACTTCATGTGCATGTAGTTTATAACTGGTTTTCATATATCCATACATGTTTTATCCCTTCTGTTGGGTTGCGTGCTAGTACTCGCCGTACTGACTTCCCCTAGATGCAAGATTATTTCATGATGTGTGTTTTAAGGGATTTTCTTTTGACTATGTGCAACGTTAGGTGGTTTGATATTCCGGTCAGTTAGCTATGAATTGTTAAGCCCTCCACTTTCAAAAGGTCTCTTTTTTAGTTTTCATTTATTAATCTAGTACTTTTGGATTTCTTTTGTTATAGTTAGGGGCATGTTAGTATTCTTCTTATTAGAGGCTTATGTGGAAAGTATTAGGGTATCATAGTGGATTTGGTTTTGACGCTCAAACTTTCTTTTGGGTTATATGTATTTTCCTATTATTTTTGCTAGTTTGCATTATTCATCAACTCTATTATGCTCTTGAGGTAAGGTTAAGGGTTCATCCCAGCCCTTAGTTGGTATGAGATGCCCATTATGGCTAGGCCCCGGTTCGTATCGTGATAGTTGCTCCTTCCTCTGGTGTCTAAATTCTACCCCTTATCGAGTGTAGCTGCTACTTTTGTATTCGATTCTAGTTGTCGTAGTTCTATTCTACATCATTTGATATCAGAGCAAAGCTTGATTTCAATCTTATGAAGTCAATATTGTGTATATTCATCTGGAAAAATCAAAAATCACAAAAAAAAAACTATATATGTTTTAGGTATTAGGTCAAATTTTGAGTTTTTGATTTTAGTATTTTCTTCTGTTTCTAGTGTTAGATTTGAGTTCCCTAACACTATTGGTTTCCAAATATCTAATTCGAGCTAAATCAAAGCTATATTTAGCCTTATGCTATTGTTGTAATCTTTGGTTTGAAAAAAGGTTTAAAGTGGGTTGCAAGATTTGAATTCATGGGTGAGGAATTTGAGCCAAATAATGTGTGAAATGAGATTAGAATCATGAAAGTTTCATAGGTTCGGATTTTCAACTCATTACGAGCTAAGTTATTCTTGGTGTTGTTTGTGTGTTCCATAAAAGATTTTTATCTTCATCTTGAAGTGAGTGTTTGATCTAAAAAGAAGCAAGAAAGAGAATGAAAAACAGTTGGTACTAGAGCATCTCCAAAGGATTCCAAGTATACTCCAATAGAAGAGTGCAAAAAAGACCAATCATGGGGCATTTTTCACCTTTTATAAAGCAAGAGGTGGCAAACTTGCTCTGTATATGCGCTGCAAGTGAATTGGAACTATTTCCATATGTTGAGGCATTGTCCAAGGCTCCTCCTGTGTCTAAACTACCTTGGACATGCCCAGGTGCTACTACCACATCTCAAGGCAGTAAGCAGCTTTCCCCACCTGCGCTAGACAAATTCTTGGCATGAGCCTAAGGTGTGTAACACACCTCAAATGTAGATCAAGCCTCTCCAACATCAAATTAAAGTTATTCTAACACTCTTAAACACCAATTAGCTCAACTTTGATACCTTAGTTTTACTTCATCTTTCTTAAATTCATCTATTTATTCTTAAACTATGAAACAACAAGTGATTAACCTACTAAGTTTGTTGATCAGTTTTTCAGTTTGAATTTTTCATCGTCCGAATTCTTTCTATTATTTTTCTCTTTTCATATTGTTGTTAGTTCTTGATCCAAGTCTTTACATCTTTAATTATGTCTTTCAAAAATGATTCCAATCAGATCAAGAGTAGCACTTGACACATCAACTACCACATGGAGTATAAACCATCTTTCAATATTTGTGAACATAGTGTGAGGTAAATAAATGTGTGAATATTTTTGACATTAATTTCTCTAATGCTAATGTGTTTGTTATTGTCGTGAGTGGGTTTATTCATAGGTACAATGTCTAAGGAAGGTGAAACTTCATAAACCATGGAAAACGACTGTGCAAATGCTATCTTACAGACCATTAAAACTCTCAATCGTAAAATTGATTCCATGGATGCTAAGATAAATTTACTTAACCATAAGGTGGGTTCACTTGAAAGGAGTGTGTGCCTCATAGGTGGAAGAGTGGATATCAAGAAAGGGCAACATAACACATCTTTATCCACGCCTCAATACTACCATGCTTCAACTAGTGGCAATGCTCTAAATTTTCCTATTTCCATTTCCTTGGAAAACCTTTACTAAATGATCAATCCAATCGTACAAGCACATGATTCCATTCCCCAAGCCACTATATATCCAGAAAACCAAAATACCGTTTGGCTAATCAAAATCCAATTAAACCAAAAACAATAAGACAAATCTCAAAACTCAATACCCCAATATCAACTAAACCAAATACCCCTATTCCAATCACCATTTAACAAAAACCAACCCATCAAAATATTGGAGGAATATAGGAAAGAACAAAAAGCAGAATTTGGTGCATTCTAAGAAGTTGACATATTAATAGAGGAAATACGAGAAAGACCAATGGATCAAATAAGTTTTTGATGTCAAGGAGGAAGATTTGGTTTGATGCCTAATGATAGAGGAAACTTGGGAAACCGACCCTAAGGTTATGATCAATGGAACACATAAGGTAATAGGGATCAAGATATGGGTATCAATTTAATCAAGGTTAGTCATCCGAATTTCAAATGTCAGAGTGATCTCGAAGTCTATCACTCATGGGAGTCCTCTTGTGAAAAGATCTACAAAGTCTATGAAATCACCAAAGAGAATAAAAGTTGCTATGCCATAGCCCACAATGAAGGGTATGGCAATATGTGGCAGAATTATGTCAAGAGGTTTGGAAATGCATTAAATGATGGACAACCACCCCCATGGAATGCATTAAAAGGACTCATGAGACAAAGGTATATGTTGATGAGGTATATACATGAGCTACTTGTAAAGTTATAAAACTTGAGGCAAGGACACAAGAGTATCTTGGCCTTTTATGATGAATTCCAACAATTGATCTTAAAGCTCAATCATCATGAGAACTTGAACCATGGCATCATATGCTCCAAGGTTGGATTGAGTAAAAAAATCTCCTCATATATGACTATCCATAAGTTTGAAACTATACAAGAAATATTCTAAGTGGCCTTGTAGATTGAGAGGGATATCACTGAAAAGGAAACTTACAGATAAAAAGGGTACTCATCTAATAACACTAGGAGTAATAATAAAGAGATAGCTCAATCATCATCAGGATGGAACAAGAACAAGGACTACAAGTACAATAAAAATAATCCCGTACAGATGGCCACACCAAATTACCTGATAAGGAAAAAAGGTAAAAAATATCCTACTCCCAATCCTAAAGGGTTTTATTGTTTTTAATGTGAAGGATAGGGACATAAGTTAAGTGAATATCCCGACTGAATAAATGTGATCCCTAGGAAAGGAAAATTTTATTACCTTGGAGAATAGGTGTTATTTGAAAATTAAAATAATAAAAATTCCAATTATGGAGAGGGGTTCGAAGAAGAAGAGCAATGTAATACTCCAGGAATTTTTCGTTGAAATTTTGTCCGTAAATGTGTTGGGTTATATCTTCTAGAATGAATTATAAATTTTTCGTGCGGAATGTCTTAGATTATGATCCACCATTGCATAGAGTATCAAACAAGCTTTTCAACGATATGTTGATCATCCAAAACGGACACCCGAGCGATGATTTATGAACATTTCGATCGAACCGTGAATAGTAATGAATAGAAAAACGTGCAGGAAAAAGTACTGAGGCCTGACGTATTTTTGCTCCAACTTTAAATGATTATAAATCCTCATACACAATGATATGGGTGAGATACTATATATCAACGGAAAGATATGAGAGTCCTCTTTCTAATGATATTGGTTTCATCCAATTTGTCTATCAGAGCAAAAATTTATTGTCGATCTACTTCAGCCTATTAAAAGAAAATTTTTAGGTCAACTTCAAATGATCATAACTCCTCGTACACAATGATCTGGGTGAGATACTATATATTAATGGAAAGATATGAAAGTCTTCTTTATAATAAAATTAGTTTCATCCAATTTGGATATTGTAGTAAAACGTTATGGTTGATCTACTTCAAACTATCAAAATAGTCTACCAAAGGACAGATTCGAGAATTATTTGATTTATAGGGGTGATTTGGTCATTCTCACTCACCTAAAATCCATCCAAACCCTATATTAAAGCCAATTAGAATCATTATATGTTATATTTCATCAAATTCCGTCAAAAATAAAACCCTAAGCTCCTACATTCAACTTTAAGAACCTCCAAGGTTCACCATGAATTCTGCAAATTTATTCAAGATTCCAAGTTCCTAGTTCAAGAACTCCAAGAACCATCATTCAAAGGAACGATTAATATCTCAAAAATGAGTATCGATCTAAAGTTCATCATTCAAGGTATGTGGGGTTTTTGAACAAGAAATCTTTTTCGTTCCTGTACCCAAAAGTAATTTTCTTTACAAAGGCATGATTTTTATTTGATTTTTTTACGAATTCGAAGCATGAACCCATATCTTATGATGATTATTATGAAATCTTGATGTTTATGATTTTGAAAGATGAATTTACATATGTGGAGATATAAAACATGAATCTTGAATGATATTTATCATGACTTTGATATTTGGATCGTGAATCCCCATTGGAAATTGTGTTTTTTTGAGAAAGTGTGTGTTATAAGCACGTTGATGTTGAATATTTGAGATATTTTGAATGATTTGACCTTTCAGTCTTAATGGAGTTGTTTTGAACTCGAGTGTAAAAAAATCCACAACGTGGTTGATTTTAATAGATGGGAAGCATGATGGCTCCCGATGTATATTTATATATTACTGAATTTTTTTTGTTGTGGATTATCTTTGAAATGATCTGAGCTATGTCTGGGAGAAATCTTTAGCACCGAGTGGGAGGTTTAAAGCGGCCTTACTTCCCTAGAACTACATACCCCCGTAGGAGTGAGCCTGGGGCTGATTTATATAGTGATCACTAGTTTGTGTGGATTTGATATCGATAGTCCTACTCCGATGGAAATGATAGGATGGCTCTCCCTAACGTGGGTTGTACGTTGGACTCCATGTAGCTCACATGGTTTATGTGGGTTACAGGATCACCCAGTGTGTGTCTTTCCTTGTGTATATGGTGAACGGTGAAGTTATTTGAAAGTGGAATTGTGAAAGTTATTCTTTCAAAAGATTTAAATGATATTTACATTATGAGAATTGAAATTCTTGATGAACTGAAAGTAATTGACAAATTATATGATGACTCACATGTGTTATTGTACTTATTTCATCCTCTCATGATTATGATGATTTTCTTTGGGCTATGTGAGTCTTTCATACATCCTGCATATTTCTTATAAATATTTATGATGATGATGTTTATACAACTGCATACACCCCTATATAGTTGGTTCTTTTCCATGGTACTGACCCATATCTTCGAATGTGGGCTGCATTTTCTCGGAATGTAGGTTCAGGTGCTTAGTTCCAGGTTCGATAGTGATTCTTTGGGCATGCTGTTCTACATCCTGTGTTGTTGTGAGTCCTCATATTCCGAGGACGTGATGTATGATATTGGTTTCATGGAATTGTTTACATTTGATAACTGAGTATAAGTCAGTTGAGGCATGTCTCAATAGTTTGCTAGTTTTATTGATTTTCTTAGAGGCTTGTCAGACTAGTATAGATGTTGGTAGTTGACTAATAAGTCGTATTTTGTTATCTTTCTGAAATTCTTTTATTCTTGGATGATGATTACTCTATTGATATTTGAGGGTTATTTATGGAAACCCCATTGATTCATGTTGAACTGAATGAAAATGGCTCAAAGGGTTAGCTTGGGGCTACTCGTAGCCTCAAACATCGTGTGACGCTTTGGGACCCATTTTCAAGGTGTTACAAACTTGGTATCAGAGCCTAAGGTTTTAAGGTGTCCTAGGGAGTCTGACAATCCGTGTTAAGTAGAGTTTTGATCATCGGTGTGTAGCGTGCCATATCTATGAGCAAGAGGCTACAAGAATTTTTAGGAAAGAGTGTGATTCTTTCTTTTAGAAGTCTATCATGCTTAAAGTGTCTCTCTCTACTATTGATTCATGCTCTCCTCTTTCAGAAATATGCCTCCACGTCGAGCGAGAAGAAATAATGATGGTCAACAATCTCAACCCGCTAACCCATTGAATGAAAACGTATCTCATGATAAATTTTAGGTAGCCTTTCAGGCGCTGGCCTAAGCTGTTACTGCAAATATTCAGGCCAACCTGATCCCAGCTCCATAGCAGCAGGGAGGTGATTCAGCTGCTGCCAGGATCCGTGACTTCATATGGATAAATCTGTTGGAATTCTATGGGTCCAAGTCTGATAAGTATCCATGGTTGTTTTTAGAGGAGGTACAGAAGATTACTCAGGTGATGCATGTATCTGAGGAACATAATGTGGAGTTAGCTGCGTATAGGTTGAAAGACCTTGCTTATGACTGGGTTGTTGCTTGGAGGAAAGGTAAAGGTGAGGGAGCTATCCCTACAACTTGGCAAGAATTCTAGGATACATTCCTGGATAAGTTTTTCCCTTTGGAGATGAGGAAGGCAAAAGTGGAAGTGTTTATGAACCTGTGACAGGGCTCTATGACTGTTAGAGAGTACTGTCTAAAGTTTAATCAGTTAGCCAAGTACGCTCCTGACTTAGAGGCTGATAATCGGGCTAGTATGAGTATGTTTATGACTGGAGTGTCTAGTTATAAGGTTAAGAAGTGTAGGTCTGCTATGCTGAATACTGAGATGAATCTTTCTAGGCTGATGACTCATGCCTAACAGATTGAGGCAGACAAGATTAAGGAGAGAGAGAGAATGAGAGGGAATAAGAGACCTAGGTCCGAGCAGCATGGACAGGGTCAGACTAGATTACAGGGAGGGAGTCGCCCTCAGTAACAAGATCATTTGTCTATACCAGGACCGTTATCTGCTAGTGCTCCCATTCCTAGAGGTAGGCAGGAGCAAGGTAGCAGGTCATATGCATCTAGGTCCCAGTACAGTGCTGGCAGTAAGCCAAATCGTCCCCTGTGTCCAAAGTGTGGTAGGGCTCATTCGGGTGAATGTTGGGGTGAGAAGAGGGTTGTTCTGGTGTGGTGACATGGGTTACAGAGTTAGAGATTGTCCACAGGATGGACAAGGGCGTCGTGACTATCGCCCTCAGACCCAGACTCAGACTGTTAGTGCTCCAATTCTAGAGACTCGCCCAGCCCCAACTCAGGGTGCCTCTTCTAGTAATGCTGGCGGGTAGCGCCAGAATAGATTTTATGCTTTATCGTCCCACCAGTAACAGGAGGACTCTCCCGATGTTGTTACTGGTATGCTTTATATATTTCAGTTTGATTTGTATTCTTTGTTGGATCCTAGATCCAGTTTCTCATAGGTTACACCTTTGATTGCTGTGAATTTTGAAATGAGTCCTGAGATTATTCCTGAGCCTATCCTAGTTTCTACCCTAGTGGGTGATTCGATTGTTTCCCAGAAAGTGTATAAAAAGTGTCCTATTACCATTCTTCATAGAGTCTTGTTGGCTGATTTGATTGAGTTAGACATGGTAGATTTTGTTGTGATTCTAGGTATGGAATGGTTGTATTCTTCTTATGCCTCTATTGATTATCAGACCCGAGTGGTCAAGTTTTAGTTTTTGGGTGCATCCGTGTTTGAATGGTCTGGGAATTTTGTGTCACCCAAGAGTCATTTTATCTCTCACCTCAAAGCTAGAAAGCTTATTTCCAAGGGGTGTATTTACCATTTTGTTAGAGTCAAAGACACTAAGTCTAAGACTCCAACTCTCCAGTCTGTTAACATCGTCAATGAGTTTTTTGATATCTTTCGGGATAATCTCCCAGGGACACCTCCTGATAGAGAGATAGAGTTCGAGATTGATCTTCTTCCCGATACTCAGCCCATTTCTATTCCTCTTTACCGTATGTCCCCTATAGAACTTAAGGAGTTGAAAGAACAACTTAAAGATCTACTAGATAAGGGTTTCATAAGGCCCAGTGTTTCTCCTTGTGGTGCTCCTGTGTTGTTTGTGAGAAGGAAAGATGGCTCTTTCCGTATGTGCATTGATTACCGCCAACTGAATAAAGTCACCGTAAAAAATAAGTACCCCCTTCCGAGAATAGATGATTTGTTTGACCAATTGCAAGGTGCAAGTTATTTCTCAAAGATAAACCTTTGTTTCGGCTATCATCAACTTAAAGTTAGGGAGTGTGACATCCCGAAAACCACTTTCCAAACTCATTATGGCCATTTTGAGTTTCTTGTTATGTCTTTTGGGTTAACTAATGCCCCAGTAGCTTTCATGGACCTTATGAATCGAGTGTTTAGATCATATCTGGATATGTTTGTCATAGTGTTCATCGATGATATACTGGTGTACTCTCATAGTGAGGATGAACATTCTGATCATCTCTGAACTGTCTTGCAAACCCTTAAAGATCACAAGTTGTTTGCCAAGTTTAGTAAGTGTGAGTTTTGGCTAAGGTCAGTTGCTTTTCGGGGTCTTATCATTTCTTTCGAGGATATTAGAGTTGATCCCTAAAAGACCAAAGGTGTTAGAAATTGGCGTAGACCTATTTCTCCGACTGATATCCGAAGTTTCTCGGGTTTAGCTGGATATTACCGCCGTTTTGTTAAGGGTTTCTCCTCTGTAGCGTCTTCTATGACTCGGTTGACGCAAAAGAAAGTGAAGTTCTTGTGGTCCGAATCTTGTGAGAAGAGTTCTTAGGAGTTGAAGACTTGACTCACTTCAGCCCCTGTTTTGACTTTGCCTGATGGTGTTGATAGTTTTGTAGTTTACTGTGATGCTTCGTGAGTTGGGTTAGGTAGCGTATTGATGCAGAAGGGTAAGGTGATAGCTTATGCTTCTAGACAGTTAAAATCCATGAGAAAAATTACCCCACCCATGACCTTGAGTTGGTTGCTGTTATGTTTGCTTTGTAAATCTGGAGACACTATTTGTATGGTGTCCATGTTGATGTTTTCACTGATCATAAGAGTCTATTGTATGTGTTTACCCAGAGAGAATTGAATCTTAGGCAGAGACGATGGTTAGAATTGTTAAAGGACTATGATATGAGTATGATGTAACATCCGGGCAAGGCCAATGTTGTGGTGGATGCCCTACATAGAGTGTCCATAGTAGTGTTTCCCATGTGGTAGATGGTAAGAAAGAGTTGGATCGTGATGTACATTGTTTGGATAGATTGGGGGTTAGGTTGTTTGACTCCACTGAAGGTAGTATAGGGGTTCAGAGTAGTTCCGAATCCTCCTTGGTTTCAGAAGTGAAGCAAAAGCAATACTTAGATGCTAGTTTGGTCAGACTGAAGGAGTCAGTCAAGGACCAAAAAGTAGAGGTTTTCTCCCAAGGGGAAGATGGTGTGTTGAGATTGCAGGGTAGATTGTGTGTCCCGAATGTTGATGATCTGAGACAGAGGATTATGGATGAAGCACACGGAGTGCGATATTCTATTCATCCTCGTGCCACCAAGATGTACCGAGACTTGCGGGAAATCTATTAGTAGAGTAGTATGAAGAAAGATATAGCAGCGTTTGTAGCTAAGTGTGCAACATGCTAACAGGTTATGGTTGAACACCAAAGACCTGGTGGTATGATGCAAGAGTTTAGTATTCCCACCTGGAAGTGGGAAGAGATAAATATGGACTTCATGATTGGTTTACCTCCTTCCCGACGCCATCATGATTCCATTTGGGTTGTGGTTGATAGATTGACTAAGTTTGCTCATTTCTTGCCTGTTCATACGTCATATACTGCTAAGGATTATGCTAGATTGTATATCCAAGAGCTAGTCAGACTGCATGGAGTTCCCTTGTCTATCATTTTGGATAGGGGTACTCAGTTCACTTTGCAATTTTGGAAAGCTTTTTAGAAGGGTCTTGGTACCCAAGTGCTTTTGAGTTTTGTTTTTCATCCCCAGACTGATGGTCAAGCTGAGCGAACCATCCAGACCTTAGAGGATATGTTGAGAGCTTATGCACTTGACTTTAAGGAAAGTTGGGATGATCACTTACTGTTGATAGAATTCACTTATAATAATAGCTTTCACTCTAGTATTGGCATGGCTACATTTGAAGCCTTGTATGGGAGGAAGTGTAGATCACCCATAGGTTGGTTTGAGGTGGGTGAAGCGGTTGTGAGTCATCCTGATTCGGTATTCGAGGCTATGGAAAAAGTTAAGGTGATTAGGGAAAGGTTGAAAACTGTGCAGAGTCATCTGAAGTCATATGCGGATGTTAGAAGGAGAGACCTTGAGTTTGAAGTTGGTGACCTAGTGTATCTGAAAATTTCACCCATGAGGGGGGTGAAGAGATTCGGAAAGAAGGGGAAGCTTAGTCCCCGTTATGTTGGTCCTTACAAAATTCTAAGCCGTGTTGGTAATGTAGCTTATGAGGTCGAGTTGCCTTCCGAGTTGTCTTCTGTTCATCCAATATTCCATGTCTCCATGCTTAGAAAGCATATTAGCGATGCTGTGGTAGTGGATTCCTCTGTGAGTGCTGACATTCAAGAAAATCTTTCAGTGCTGACATTCAAGAAAATCTTTCTTTTGATGTGATTTTTGTTGAGATTCTTGATTTCAGTGTCCGAAGACTAAGGAACAAAGAAGTTCCCTTGGTCAAGGTGTTGTGGCAAAACCAATCTGTTGAGGGTGCAACTTCGGAAGCTGAGGCGGATATGCAATCCAAGTACCCGCACCTATTTTCCGCGAACTCCAATCAAGCCAAAGGTACCGTTCTTTCCTAAATCATGCACTTTTGATAAAAGTTGCAGTAGTTCAGCTGTCATTTCTTATGTGTTCAGCTGTAGTTTCTTGTATTTATGCATTCTATGTTGCATTCGGAGTGAGAAACGATGTGGTGATGAGTCTAATGAATGGTTTCAGCGGTATGCTCTATTCCCTATCTAATCTTGGCATGTCTAGCGTCATTCGAGGACGAATGTTTCCAAGGGGGGATGATGTAATACCCCGGAAAATTTTTCATTGAAATTTTGTGCGTAAATGTGTTGGGTTCTATCTTCTAGAATGAATTATAAATTTTCCATGTGGAATGTCTTAGATTATGACCCACCATTCCATAGAGTATTGAATAAACTTTCCAACGATATATGGATCATCTAAAACGGACACCCGAGCGATGAGTTATGAACATTCTGATCGAACTGTGAATAGTAGTGAACAGTAAAACGTGCAGGAAAAAGTACTGAGGCCTGGCGTATTTTTTTTCCAACTTTAAACGATCATAACTCCTTGTACAAAATGATCTGGGTAATCTACTATATATCAACTAAATGTCTTATAAATAATAATGTGTGCTTTTTGGTCATTGATAGTGCAAGTGGTTCTAATGTGGCATGTGCTACTTTGGTTCATTTCTTGAAGTTGCCAACAACCAAATATACTATTCCATACAAACTTCAAAGGTTAAATAATTGTGGTGAGTTTAAGGTGACTAGGCAAGTGGTGATTTGGTTCAAAGTTAGGCATTATCATAATGAGGTGAATTGTGATATGATACCCATGCAAGCTTGTCATTTATTTCTTGGGAGGCCATGGAGATATCATCATTCAACCAAGCATGATTGGAGGACCATTCTATATTTCTTTTAGTTGAATGGTCAGGAATTAATTATCCATCAACTTTTGCCATCTCAATTGAATGAGGGTCACAAAACATTAAGAGAAGTGTATGAAATAAGGTGCCGAGGAGGACCAAACCGAGGGAGGGATGAATAAGAGGAGAATAATAGGTTTAAAGTTAAGAGTTCCTTGGTGATGTTTACTCTCATCATAGCGAAAGATCACAAAGCACTAATATAATGCTCCTCCTAGTCCATGTTTTTCTTACTAACTACTCTACTTGTCCTATCCCCCATTCTATTTCCCTTATTTTGCAGGACTATAAAGATATGTTCCTGAAGGAGCCTCCCTAAGGATTACCCCTAATTTAGGTAACTGAGAATCAAATTGATTTTTTTTAGGTTCAAACTTACCCAACAAATCAGCCTAACGAAGTAATCCAATAGACACAAAAGAGCTCCAAAAGAAAGTTGAGGAAATCCTCAACAAGGGATACATCAAAGAGAGCATTAGTTCATATGCGGTCTCGGTGTTGCTAGTGCAAAGAAAGATGTGACATGGTGCATGTGTGTTGATTGTCGAGCCTTTAGTAAAATAACATTAAAGTATTACCACCCAATTCCCTATTTGAATTATATTCTTTATGAGTTGAATGGTTCTTGTTTGTTTTCTAGGATAGATCTTAGGAGAGGGTACCACCAAATCTGGATGCAACCAGGTGATGAGTGAAAGATTGCTTTCAAGACCAAGTTTGGTCTATATGAATGGTTGGTCATGCCTTTTTTCCTCACCAATACTCTTAGTGCCTTTATGCCGTTAATGAACCATGTGATGAAATCATTCATTCATATTATTTTTGTGGTATACTTTGATGATGTTCTAGATTGTAGAAAATCCGTTGAAGTATATTTGCAAAATGTGTTTGATATTCTTAGAAAAGAGAAGCTGTATTCTAATCTTGAAAAATGTTATATTGGTGTGAATAAAGTTTTGTTCTTGGGATTTGTTTTGAGCCCGAGAGGAGTCAAAGTGAATAATCTAAGGCAGACACCATCAAAAGTTGGCTAACTCCAAAATTTAGTAGTGAAGCATGAAGCTTACATGGGTTGGCTTGTTTTTATAGGCGATTTGTCAAGGTATTTAGTACCATCGTGGCTCCCTTGACCGAGGTGATCCTATAGGATAAACTTTTTAAATGGGGTGATGATCCACCCAATGCTTTTTAATATTTAAAGGTTATTCTTAGCTCTGCTCCCTTGTTGCAATTAAACAAATTTGATAAGATTTTTGAAATTGAATGTGATACAAGTATGGTAGGAATAGGTGTCGTCTTGATAAAAGATCATAATCCTATTACCTATTTGAGTGAAAAGCTCAATGGCGCAACTCCAAATAATTCCACTTTTGATCTAGAGTTAAACACCTTTGTTGGAGCATTGGGCAATTAGCAACATTATTTGTGGTCCAAGGAGTTCGTGATCCTAACCGACCATGATTCCTTGAACATCTTTGAGCTAGACAAGTTATAAAAGACATGCCAAATGGATTGCTTTCCTAGATACTTTTCCTTATGTAATTCAATACAAAAAGTTAAAGGAAAATATTGTGGATGATGCATTATCTAGGAAACATTAGATTATCTCTACATAGTATTCTAAATTGATGGGATTTGAGAGTATAAAGACAATGTACCTCAAGGACCCCAAATTTGCTCAAATCTACCAATATTGTGAGACATAGGGTAGGATAAGGTGGGAGAGGGATAGTGCTTCTATTTTCTACTCAAAGTTTCGTGGTTTCTTGTTCAAACGAATAAGGTTGTGTGTGCCCTCTAGAACATGGAGAGAATTTCTTATAAAAGAGGCACATAATGGTGGTTTGATGGGTCACTTTGGTATTCAGAAGACCCTGGGAATCCTAGAGGAACTATTCTAGCCGAAGATGCATCAAGATGTTTCTAGAATTTCTAGCCAATTCATGGATTAAGCAGAGAAAAATCCCGCCTTCTACTTCAACCCACTACCCAATCCTCAATGTGCATGGCTTGACATCTCTACAAATTTTTTCTGGCTTGCCTAGGCTGAGGAGGGGTAGAGATTGCATTTTTGTTGTGGTTGATAGGTTTTCAAAAATGGCCCATTCCATTACTTGGCATAAAATTTACGATGCTTCTAATGTGGTTTCTTTGTTTATAGAGAATATTATTATTCTACATGGAATTCCTTAGACCATTGTTAGAGATATTGACTCTAAGTTCCTTAGTCACTTTTGGAGGTCGTTGTAGGGGTAGGCTTGGCACCAAATTATTTTTCTCAACATCTTGCCACCCAAAAATGGATGGTAAAAATGGGGTCATAATAGAACGTTGGATTCTATGTTGCACTCCTTAGTTAAAGGAAAAATGGTCTCTTGGAATGACCACCTACCTTTAGTTGAATTTTCTTATAATCGTGTTATCCATTCGACTATTGGTATGAATCCCTTTGAATGTGTTTATGGTTTTAACCCCCTTACCCCTTTATATTTCAATTTTTTGCCTAGTAATGTAACGATAAACATAGGTGGAAACAAGAAGGTGGAATCCATGAAGAAGATGCATGAAAAGGTCAGGATTCACCTTGAGAAGAAGAAACAAGAGGTGGATAAAGGAATAAACAAGTGAAGAAAATGGCTTGTGCTTGAACCGGATGATTGGGAGTGGGTGCACATCCATAAATGTAGGTTTCAAACAAAATAAAATACAAATTGATGCCACGAGGTGATGGTCTATATCAAGTGCTTGAAAGGATAAATGATAATGACTAGAAGATTGACATTCCTTTGGAAAATTAAGTCCACATACATTCAATGTGTGCAATCTTTCACTCTTTGAAATGATAGAAGATGATCTCCCCTTTAATTTGAGGTCAAATTCTTCATAATATAGATAGGTTGATACAATTCTTATTATCTCCAAGACGCTTACTAGAAGTTAAGATCGGGAGCTCTAAAGTATCAAAGGATTGTTCATGATGCAGTACATACTTGACAAATTTTTCAGACAATTAAGTGGGTGTCATTTATTAATGATCTAACTCGCATTGTCTCAAGGATCAATGGAGGAGCAAAGGGAATGCAATACATGCCTAGAAAGATCCTTGGAAGGGACTTCCACCCAAGGTAATTTGGATCCGTCATTGATCCGCTCTAACATTTCAAGAGCGGGTCAAAACAACTTCTAGAGGGACTTTTCTTGCAACTGGGTCTGTTTTGGGCCCTAAATGTTCAATAATTCTCATAAACTATACATACTTGAGAACTAGATTTTTTCCTTAGTTTTGCTTGGTTATAGATAAAAAGTTCTCCAATGAGTGAGGGAGAGTTGGAAAACCTATGTTGAACTTTCGTGTAAAAATGTTGGTTTAGAGGTTGTTGTCTTCTCTCTTAGTCACCGTATGGGCATTGTGTTAGATTAAGTTGTAATGAGTGGTATTAGGTTGTTTAATATATCCTTTTTTTCTTAGTTACTCCTTCGTCTTGTGTCTGTGTTTGATCCCTTATCAATTGTCTCTTTGTCTTTAGTATTCGATTCTTGTTGTCGTAGTTTTATTTTATTTTAACTCACTAATATGTATCTAGATATATCAAATGTCGAAAGGAAATGATCTAAAACTCTAGAGTCAAACCAGTAAAATAAGACTAAAAATTATTGTCCGAAAGACCCTCCTACATCTCATCTGATTTTGAGTAGATCTACTTGGAGAAGATAATTTAGAAAATTCGATCTCTTGCTTCCTCGAACTTTTCACTCCAAGCTCCGTCTATCCTTTATACATTACGCTGCGGTTTCACCATGTGCTGAAGAGGCTAGGAGGTTTAAGTGAATGATTTTATAGCCCCATCACTTTTCTTGTGTTCAGATACAAAAACAATGTTTGTAGTGAAACAACGAATCTAGTTAACTAAAGTGTCAAATTAAATTGTCCCTGTACAAACAGTTGTTCTACTATGGTAACCACAGTAGAGAACTATGGTTTCTTTACTACTAAGACCTATTGATTATATTTTGTCAATTTTTATGACCACTATAACAACAGTTTCTGAGAGAAATAATTTACTGTGACAATTAGTAAACTTGATCCACTATTTCACTATTATAAACTTTGTTTATATATGAATACGAGAAAAGTGTTAGGGCCGTAGAATCATTTTATTAACCTTCCGATCCCCCTTTTAATATAATGTGAGGAAGAAGAAGAACAATGATTAAAGGTTAGTCAAAGATCAGGAGTAAAGTTTGAGGAAGTAAGAATTAGCATTTTATGAATTATCTTCTTCAAGATATTTAATAAAAATCAGATGCATCGCTTGAGGGAGTTTTGGATAAATATGATTGTTTGTTTTTTTAAGTTTGATTTTGGATTTGGAGAGCATATAAATTTTGGCATTTGATATAGATGGATACCTATTAATAAATTGAACCAGGAAAGATTTAAAAGTTTAGTCTAAAGATTATCATTCCTCTATGATGTAATTATTCATTAGATCTAAAGATCATTTACGAATCACATAAAGCTATGATCTTTTTTTCATTTTATGAATAACACATGAAGTGATGATGTTATGTAATGATGTGGACTTGATTTTTTGTGACGTTGCATACTTGATGAAATCATAAGACGAAATTCCTAGGAAATTGACGATAAGAATTTTTTTCACACATGACTTCATAACTGATGATAAGATTAATGCAGCTTTTCAAGCATGTACATATCACATTGCTTCATTATATATAAAGAAAGATTTCTTTGATTTGGATTCTTCCCTCATGAGCTATGTTTATATGGAACTTGAGTAATTGACCAGTGGTATGCTTAAATGGGTTTACTTAGTCCTCCCCTTTTGAGCTACTGTTGGGGTTGAGTTAGGCCTAATTGTCACATCTTTACAAGAAATATGGATCGATCATTTTGTATGTATGGAAATTTGTTAACATGTTTTTCTCAAAATACAAAAGATTACGTAAACCATTGAATTACTAAAGGTTTTTACTTAGATTCTTAAGAAATTTTAGGACTTTCAATCCAATTTAATTATCCATCAATGAAAATAGACTCTTTATCTTTAGTTGGATAATCATCAAGTTTACCATGAATGGCTAGTGATTAATATTACTGTCCTGACCCAAATCGGGACCCTTGCCGTGACGGGCACCCCAAGCCTCCCAGACCTGGAAAAACACTTATTAAAATAAGAAACATGCAGAATCCAGCCATATTATAAAAAGTTTGTCAAGTAATGAAATCAAGTTTGTAAGTAAAACCAAATCCCAAACAACACAATAAGGTCTACAGGCATTTTTCTATATAAGTTTGTACATGGCCCCGATTCTGCAAAAATAATGGTAATGATGAAGTGACTAAAAATTAACAAGGCTTTTTGAATAATGGAGGGCTTACTACTTTTCGCCAGCAGTTCAATAGAACAATGAACCATACCTAATGCTACATAAGATCACAAGAAAAGGCCTCCAAACCTACATCATGAAGCTATATGGCATCCGCATATGGTCAATTTGGCGAGTACTTAGATGTAACCCAAGGAAATAGATAAAATATACTTTTACAAAAAACATCGATAAAACACCTAATAACACTCAAAAATAATAATAGAATAGGGGACATGGGACATGGAACATAGAGATATGACCATTTAAAATATATTCTTGAACTATGTAGCTTATACCGACCTTTAGTAACCCACAAGCTATATACGTTTAGTACACCCAATTCACAGAGCCTCAATCAAAGTTAGCTGCATGGACCAATGATTAAGATAAAATTACCAATAGATAATAACCTCCAAAAAAAAACAATTCTGTACAATTGTGCGTAGCAAGAACACAATGGTCATAGGCTCCCAATGTCGGAAAATATGGTTTCATATATTTGTCACAAGGAATATACCTTCTTGAGAAGCAACACAATTTAGATTAAATCCAATTAAACAATTTTCACATAACATTAACCATGGAGTCTTCCATCAAGGCATTTCGATATTGGTATCGTCATACCAAGACTTGGAAGTCATTCATATTATGCCTTAATTATTGTTAAATTAAACCACCTAAACTCCAAATTCCAATATGAAAATCCATAAACATAACCCCAAGGGCGATTCAAAAGTCATGTAAACCATTTTCCCTTTAATGTCATACAATATTTCAAAGAACGTTTGAACAATATAAGATCCTTGTTAAAAAACAAATTATCATATGGGTTGAGGTTCATGTCTTTGTCATGCAAAAAACATAAAATTATGAAACTATATTACCAATGCCATCCATTTTATAATGCACAACATCAGTTCAAAAATCTTCATGCACTAATTAAAACCAAGAGGGTTCCCACAGAAGTATTTTACAACCAAATCCCTCAACTCTAGTGTTAAACCACCATTAAAACATAGTATTATTAAGTAAATATCATAATATATTGACAATTAAAATAAGGTAGTGTTCAACAAGCCTTGTTGATAAGAAATATTTTTCCAATAAAATGCAAGAAGATAGCCCCAAGGCATGAACCTTAACATTAAAACTTTCAAGTTGAGTTTTGAAGTAGAAATGACCCTTTTGGAATGATTTTTTTTATTTTAAGGGCTTAAGAATGTAATAAGTGTTGAGGGAACGGTTTATTAGGTGTGAAATGACCCAAATATCCTTGAATACATTTAAAAACATTGATCCATCAAAGAAAGGGAGGGGGGTCGCGGTGCAGGCCCTATTAAGGAGGCCCAGCCTCGCGATGCGCTGCATAACGTGGGTCGAGAAAGTGAGTTCTCATAGCTACTCTAGTGGTTTGGGGCTATTGCGCGGTAGTACCTTTGTAATGCCTGACCATTTATTTAAGCTTAAATTATCCTTATCGCATTTAAATCCATCTCGGGGTATTATACACTAAATACTGGTACCTTATGTATTCATTTTTATCAGGATTTAGGCTCTGTAACACCTGAGGTTTTACATTATCTCCCCTTAAGATCATTCATCATCGAATGAGAGATTAGGGAACCCTCGAAATAATATAAGGAAGCACATAGATAAATACAAGAATAAAATTTAATCCATTATGGTAAAGCATAAGATTAATACCTCAAGAACCCTTGTCTAATGTTGGAAAGAAGAATGGATATTTAGTTGTCATTAGCTCATTCGATTCCCATGTAGCTTCCTCCATATTTTGGTTCGTCCATAGCACCTTTATAGGCTCTATCCCCTTAGTTCTCAATTTCCAAAAATGTCTAATTATAATTTCTATAAGGATTTCTTCATATGACAAAGAATCCTTCACCCCAATATCCTCACCGAGCACTAACAAGGAAGGGTCACCCACACAATCTTTGAGCACGAACATATGAAAATTAAGATGAGCCAATGGTAAACTAGTGGGTATGTCAAAATTATAGCAAATTTCCCAATACTTCTCATAATCTAATACAGAGCAAAGTAATAGGGGTTTAGATTCCCCTTGTTCCTAAACTGCATAACTCTTTTCATCGCTGAGACTTTTAGGAAAACCCAATAGCTAACTTAAAACTGTATCCCTATTCACCACATATCCATGTAAGACTTTTGATGACTTTGAGTAGTCTTAAGCTTTTCTCGGTTAATCTTAAATTTACGCATTGCTTGATGTACCAAGTCAGGTCCGAACAATCTTGTCTGACCCACCTTATACTAAATAGATGGAGATCTACATCTTCTATCATAATGTGCCTCAAAAGGAGCCATTCAGATGCTACAATGATAAAAATATTATATATGAACTCAATGAGCGGCAAATAATCAATCCAAGTTCCCTTAAAGTCACTTACACAAGACCTTAACATATCTTCTAATGTGAAAATAGTGTGCTTCGCTTATGCATCCATTTGCGAGTGAGAAATGGTGAGGTTCATATGTGTACCCAACCCCTTCTAAAAAAACAACAAAAAATGAGAAGAAAATTGTGTACCGAGATTGAATATAATAGATGAAGGGGCTTTATGCAGCCAGAATATCTTCTGAATGAATAACTTTGCATAATACTCTCTTGAGTATTTAGTACACAACGGCAGAAAGTGAGCAGATTTGGTCATTTTGTCAAAAATTACCCAAACCTAATCATACTAATTTTGGGATCATGGGAGTTTGATAACAACATCTATGTTAATCATTTCCCACTTCCATCGGGTAAGGCTATCTCTTGGGAGATTTCACTCATTATCAAATGCTCCTATTTTACTTGCTTATAATTCATAAATTTGGAATCAAAATTTGCTACATCTCTTTTTATTTTATTCCACCAGTACATCTATTTCAAGTCGTGATACATCTTTGTTGAACCCGGACGAGTTGTATATCTTGACATATTAGCTTTAGTCAAAATCATCTCTTCAACTAGTCTTCAACGGGAATGCATAGACTTTCTTTATATTACAGGACACCATCATCCACAATTTTGAATGTCATAACTTCATATTAGCCCACATCATCATTGATTTGAATAAGAATAGGATAAACAACCTGTTTATCCTTAACCTCAGTCCCAATAGATGACCTAGCCACCTAATGAAAAACCAATCCCCCATATCTGATATAACAAAGGTAAACTCCCAAGTTAGCTAGTCATTGAATGCCTTTACCAATCCTATTTTCTCATTCTCTACATTGGAAAAACTCTTCATGGATAACCTAATAAGAGCATCAATAACAACACTAGCTTTATCTGGGTTATAGTGCAGACTCATGTAGTAGTCCTTTAGAATTGATGCCACCACATATACCTGAGGTTTAATTCTTTCTGAGTGAACACATACTGTAGGATTTTATGATCAGTGTAGATATCCATAAGCCCCCCATACAAATTGTGATGCCAAAATTTCAAACCCAACACACAACCGCAACTCTAGACCATGAGTTGTGTAATTCCACTCATGTACCTTAAGCTATCTAGAAGCATATGCTATACTTTTCATTGATGCATAAGCACAAACCAAATTCCTAAGTAGGATGCATCAAAGTAGATAATGAACCCCTCAGTACCCTAGGGTACGGTCAAACTAAGAGCAAAGGTAACCAAACCTTCAATTTCTCAAAACTGCCCCTCTAGGATCAAACCATATATTTGGCCTTCTTTTGATTCAAACTCATAAGTGGAGTAGCAATGGACAAGAAATTCTCCACAAATCTCCTATAATAACCTACCCGGCCACAGAAGCCCCTAATGTTAGTTGGAATCATTTGTCTTGGCCATTTCCTTATAGCCACATTATTCTGAGGATCTACATTAATCCCTTTACTAGAAACAACATATCGAAGTAAAGTCACAACACTCAACACAAATTCATAGTTAGAAAATTTCTCTTACAAATCCTGATCCTTAAGAGTCTGCAACAAAATTAGGAGATAAATGGCACGATCCTCCTAACTTAAAGAGTACACCAAGATATTTCCTCCTAACTTAAAGAGTACACCAAGATATTTTAAATAGAAACTTTGATGAGCAAGTCTAGACACTATCAAAATGCCTGATTCATAAGGTTAGTGAAAGCAGTTGGAGCATTAGTCGACCCAAAGAATATAAGTAAGAATTTTTTAGGGCTATAACGGATTCAAAAAGTTGTCTTGGGAATATTAGCTTCCCTAATCATTAGCTAATGTTAAAGTAGATGAGGGTCTATATTAGAGTAATAGTTAGAACCCTAAAGTTGATCAAAGAGATCATCAATCATATAAAGAGGATACATATTTTCAAAGTGACCTTATTCTGTTAATGGTAGTCTATACAAACTCAGAGGGAACCATCTTTCTTTCTCTCAAAAAGTATTGGATCACCCCAAAAAAATACACTAGGATGGATAAAACCCTTATCAATGAGGTCTTTTAATTACTTCTTTAGCTCTTTCAGCTCTTTCAGATCCATTATACATGGTGGAATAGATATGATATGGGAATCAGGTCAAAAATAAATATGAAAGTCCATTTCCCTGCAAGGAGGGTTCCCTAAAAAAACATCGGGAAAAATAAAAGGAAACTTATTAACCACAGGAAAAGACTATAAGGAAGGACTCTTAGAGTTAGAACCTTTGACCTGAACTAAATAATATAAACACCTTTGGGATATCAATTTTTGAGCCCTAATATAAGAAATAAACTTCCCTTTAGGTACTAGGGAACACCTCTCCAATTCTATCACACGTTTATAAGGAAAATGTAAATTGACCTTTTCGGTCCTATAGTCTAATGATGATAGCATGAGTGAAGCCAATCCATTCCCAAGATTATATAAAAAATCCTCTATATCAAGCTCTATCAAATCTACCACTGTTGCCTTATAAAAGATGGATACAACACAACCTCAATAGATTTCTAGCAATAATGGACTCACTATCTAGGTTGAAACTAAAAAGGGATCATAAATAGTTTCAAAAACCAAAAAATAATGTACATCCACATAAGGAGTCACAGAGGATAGGGTGGAAGGGGTATCAAGAAAGACATATACATCAGAGTAAGAAATTTAAAACATACTAGTGACAAAATTGGGAGATGCCTCATATTTCTGAAGAGTAGAAAATGTATACCGGCAATTATGTTTATTCCCTGTCCTTGGAGTAGCACACATGGCAATAGGAACTAATGAATTGGCAACCGGAGTATTATTATCCCCAGATGCAACCCTTTTTTAGTTGAAATCTCACTGTATATGACCTGGTTAACCATACATAAAGCACAAATTCTTCCCTTCATGAAAATATCCACGGTATAACTTTTCACAAAAATTAAAGATACGGTAAGATGGGGCCGATTTAGTTACACTAGCCAGAGACCGGACACTCAGTGCCCTATGGCAATTACTAGATTAGAAATGTTGTTCACCTGAAGTCTTGGGGACTGTACAACTAGCTGAAGGATAAGAACTTCCCTAACTCTACCTCTTGGACCTATGCCTTTCCCCTTTCCCATTACTCGGTTATCTCAGATCCTGTTCTATATACATAGTTTTTTAACTCCGCCTTTTTGCTATTTCTGACTACTTTTTTTCTTATCCTCCACCTACTCTATATAAACCATCAACTTTGATATATCTATGTCACTATTAAGCATAGAATCCTTACTCTCTATCATCAAGTCACAGGAAAAACGTGAAGCAAACTTCCTAATTCTAGACCTCATATTAGACACAACCTCAGAAGCATACAGAAATAGTTGGGTAAATATCAATGCATACTCCTTGGTGATTATTTTCCCTTTAATCAGATTCATAAACTTCTCAGCCCTATCCGCCTTTATCATCAGAGGAATATGGTGGTCAACAAAAGTGCTTGAGAACTCTTCCCACACTGTTGTCACAATATTTTCACCCCTTAGCTCTTCCCACTCCTTAACCCATTTGTAAGCCACCTCATTCAACTGATAATTTGAAAAATCTACCCACTTCATATCACTAGCATGGAAGAACCTAAATTTTTTATCCACATCATCCACAAGCCCGTGAGAATACTCCTCACAATCTGAGCAAGCATGTGAATTGACTGATGAAACTCAGCACTCGAGATATCTCTCAGTGGGTACTTAGTACGATTGATACCAGCCAGAAGAAGGCTATTAGGGTCCGATGGAACTCCAGGAGAAGTAGTAAGGCCAGGAGCACGAGCCTATATCGAGTCTACATTCTATGAGTAGGGTAAACCTTTTCAGCATTTGTCCTAGTAGGGACAGAGGACCCTGTTGAGTTTCTACAACCATTAGATCATCGTGGAGACATGATGTGATATACAAGAACATTAGAGGTTAGAGAAGATTCATAGTAACTAGACTCTCTACCAGGAAATTGAATAAGAAGTAGGAAAACATTCCAAAATACCTTGAAGGCTCTAGCTTATAGGTGTGTAGCCTACAAGCCTCCTCATTATAAGTGTGGTGCTCTACACACCAAAAAATGAGATTCTACTCGACATGGATTGTAGAGACCTAGTGACCCTTAACTGTGCTTTGATACTAAGCTTGTCATGACACGAACTATGACCTTGGCCTTGACGGGCACCCTAAATATACTAAGGCATAATATAACCCCTTATTCTCTCACCAAAGCATAGTAAAATAATAAACTTTTGGAAGCCAACCATATTATAAAGATTTTGATAAAACATAACATAAAGTTTATAAGTCAAAACCAAATCCAAAAACAACAACACAATAAGGTCTACAAGCCTCTATCCATAAAACATGTACTAAGTCAGGACATGACCTTGACTATGCCAAATGAAAACTGAAAAAGTGGGCATGATAAAATTACTGAAAAGTAACAAATCCTTTTGAATGATGGAAGGCTCACCATGTTCACCAATCGTCCAATAGAACAACAAACATTCTAACTGTGCACGGGGTCATAAGAAAAGGCCTCCAAACAAATATCATGAAAAGATGTATGTTATGGGGATGATTAGTACGGTGAGCGCTGACCATCCTAGTAGGGACCGGTGGAACCCAGGAGAAGTTGTGAAGTTAGAAGTATGGGCTCTGCATCAAGTCTGTAATTCATTAGTAGGGAGAACATACTCAACACTTTCTAATATGACGTAGGCTACATTTTAGTTTCTATAGTCGTCATATCCTTATGAAGGCATAAATTGAAATGTGAGCAAATCAAAGGTTAGAGAAGATTCATAGTAACTAGACTCTCCAGTATGAAATAGACCGCAAAGAAGGGAAACAATCCTAAATTCCTCGTAACCTCCCTCTAATATATGTAGCGCACTATACACCCATAAATGGGATTCTACTTTACACGACTTGGAGACACTAAGTGACCCTAAATCATGTCGTAATATCAAGCTTTTCATGACCCCAACCTGGGCCTTGGTCATGACGAGAACCCTAAGCTAACCCAAGAGTCGGATGACCCATTAGTCTGTCACCAAGGCATTATAAAATAAGAGAATTTCGAAAGTCAAACATATTATAAAGAGTTTGATAAACCATATGATGAAGTTTTTATATAAAAACCAAATTCGGAAAACAACAACCCAATAAGGTCTATAAGCCTCTATCTATAGAATATTTACTAAGTCATTACATAATCGCAACTATGCCAAAAGAAGATAAAAAATAGACATGATAATATGACTAAAATGTCATAAGGCCTTCCATATGATGGAGGGCTTACCGCTTCTCACCAGCAGTCTAATTGAACAACGAACTACCTAAAGCTACCATTCAATTAAACTAATAGTTTTGTTGCATTATTCTAAACTTTAGATTTTCTAAGATGTATGCATCAAAGGAATCATGAGAAGAATCTACCAAGTACAAGATATATATGATTAGTTTTTCTTTGTAACATATCATGGTTAGGCAACTCTATTGACAATCAAGACAAACTAAGTTCTGAAGACATGAGTAATGATAATTTTGTTTTTAGAGGACCCTATTTCTTTGCACCAAAAGTAACCTCAACTTCAGAGCACAAACACACCTTAAAAGAGTGTTTGACAATATGGTATTTACATACAATTTTCTTTTGCTAATGCTTTAAGTAATTTTAGTCATCCGCCATTCAGAGTAAATATGATGATTTTTAAACTTGAGATTTCAAGTGCTTATTTTCATTTATGGAGAATTAAACTAAACTGTATGTCATATGATTTATTGAGGAATCTAAAACACAATTTTAGTACTAGTGGTTCTCCAATGTAAAGTGATCTTTTGTCTTATAGAGATTTATTTTTTACTGGTTGTCCATACATACCAAGCAATTCATATATAGATAGCAATAGATTTCCAAAAAGAAATATCATAATATAAATTCTAGTAGTCAAGATGTGCATAATCTAATTCGTGTAGTATCATTATTAATTAATGAAAAGAAAAAAAACCATAACATCAACCTTTTGGTGTTTTTAAGTGTCCTATGGTAAATAGAATGGACCAGTCCTGTCTTGGTCATTCCTAACCTCATAAGCTAAATATTGGGTTAGATTATGTTTAATGTTGATTTATTAAACTATGATATTAGAGTTAGATTTATCCCTATTTCTGTTTAGCTAACTTAAAGTATTATACTTTTTACACTCAATAATGTGGTATTCTATCACCAACTAATTTCTTAAATCATGATGGCACCTACTTTAACCTACCCGTAGTAAGTAAAACCATAGTATGGAATCGTGTGTAGCATGCCGAAAGATGGAAGATAGAGATAAACAAGAATAAGAATGACCGTAATAAGAAAAAATGGGAAAATTGGATATATATGTACATACATCAAAATATATACACACACAAGCACAAGCATACTACACCATAGAAGACAGAGAATAAAATATCATACTAAATACCCCATGACCTAGTAAGGTCAATTGAAGAGATACTAAAACAAATAGAGTACTATATAGCGACAAAATATATATTGTTGTCTTAGAATATACAAAATAACACTATCATGAAAGTAGAAGAATAAGGATCAACTATGGGCTCTGAAAGCTCACCCAATTCGTATCTGCAACACAACTCAAGATCAACCTCAAACATAGTGAATCGTATTATGATGTGCATCAGAAAAAATGATATAGAAGTATAGTATTTGTACCAACACAAGGATACTTAGTTGGAATCATCGGCCCATTGAGCTCAGTAAAATAAAAGTATAAATAAAGTGTAAGTATATAAACTAAAGGCAGTAAATGAGAGTTGAAAATGAAATAATAGACTATGCTAAGAAAATACAGGAATCGAATGTAAATACCTAAAAACTAGAAATAAATTCCTAAAAATAATCCAACGTAATCCTCTTAAGTCAAGAAGGTGAACACAAGGAAAAAAACCTAATTGAGCCCCAATAAATATGGTAGGTACAAACAAGAGTACAACTAATAGAAGAATCAGATATAACAATACTTAACGTCAAATGAGCCATGACGTGTGATATATGAACCATATACTCCTTATTCATTTCTATCTCCACATAATTATCAACCATGAATCCGTAATAGTAAAAATAATAAATGATGAACTCTAACCAAAACTCATAAATAATATTAATACACCGATGCTGAAGTAAAACTAAAATTAATAAATAATAACAATATAGCAATCCATCGTAGGTTGGGGTCGAATTCACAAGGAGCGAAGATAAGAATTTCAATACACAAGAGAGTTATAAGTCAACTTGTAGTTGACCATAATGTGTGGTAAACAAGCATGAAAGTAAAAGTGAGGTTTTTTTGAATGATTTCGAATATAACTATTTGATTGTTGTGAGAATGCTATTTGGAAGCTAGAATATTTAGAGATTAATCAAATGTTTATGGGACATGGGGTTATGCCTTCCTAGCGAATGGTTCATGCATAGGTTTTTGATTATTTGTCCAAATTTAGCTAGAAGTTATAAGTAGGCAAGATCTAGAAGTTTTGCGTCAGTTTGTCAATAAAACACCAAATAATACTAAAAAAACTCAAAAGTGCAACAATTTCACCAATCTATCGCCTCAATTAACATCCTTATATCTAATTGATGCTATTAAATGTACTAATTTGGATTATTATTTTCACTTATTCCTCACCCATATCCCCTCTTTCAAGAATAATTTGGGTCAAAGGTAATTTGGGTTTGCAACCCTCAATTCTCAGTGAAAACATAGAATAAATATAAACCCCATAACAAATAGCTAATTAGATGGACAAATAAATAAAATTCATGCTCTAATAACAACCTATTAAAGCATAATCTCAAGATGAAGAATTACTACGCAAAGGAAGAGATAGTAAAGATATACCCAAATTTTCATCAAATTAATCCATAGAAAAATAAAGAAAATTCTAAATCTAAGATTTAGTGTCAATAAATTATTCAATGAATTGATATTCACTTTAGTGTCTTCTTATCTCAAAAATAGCTCAATGATGGTGAAAATGAGCCCCCCCTTTGACCCTTCTCACATTCTCAAATAATACAAAAATTCCACTGCGCTGTTGATCTACTTAAGCATATCTAGAGAAGATCCAGAGCATTGGGGCACTTGCAATCAATACAAAAATGGATTTGTGTTGGCCATTTTGGCCATTTGCTTGCGGGGATGGCCTCCCAACACGTCCATGTGAGTTTTAGAGGTCTTTTTCATTCATAATTGTACGTCCATTGCCTTGAATGGCTTGTTCATCTGCATCTTCATTTTCAACTTTTATCTACACAAATGAGCCTTATAAATGAGACTAACACCAAATTAATGAAAAATAATGATAATTTAATCTTAAAATATGCTAACAAGTATCAAATTTATAACTTCTCACTTTTTAATTAGTAATGTTAACCAATATTATATGATTACAATATTACTTAAATTGAAAAATCATTTAAACCTTTTTAAGAGATGGAGAAAAAGGGGTGCCAAAAATAGAAGTAAAAACATATGAAGACAAAAAAAAAGTTATTTATCAACATTCAAGGTTTTGTCAGTCAAATTAAAAATGATCTCAAAATTTTTGAGTTACCATAAAACCTTTCTACCTGTTTGAAAATCATAATTGAGACAATCTCATCTTATCTTCACATTTGTGTGTGTGTATATATATATATATGAAGATATGAATGATGATTTGGTCTTAAGAGAACCCTATTTATTCCATGTCCCAATGTAACCTCAATTTGCGCCTCACCCATACCCCCTTTTTATGTGTACCCACTTTGATTTAATTCTTCTATTACAATTTTTTTTTCATGAACTCGTTTCTTTAACATATATTAATCTACATTTTTTTTAACTTCACAAGATTTTGTTTGTCTATAACTTAGGCTGAATGGGGAACGTATTCTCATGTTTTTTGAGAAATTCTTTTCGAAGAAATTGAATGAAGGTTCTTTTGAGATATTTGCTAACGGATTTTTCTATGACTTATGGTTTTCATTTTTTTAGTATTTTTAAAGCTTAAACATGCATGTTTACACTCTTTGACTAATCCCCACTTTTATAATGTATTTTTATTCTTTTTTCCTCCCTCAAGTTTTTATCTTGTTATTTGATTGATTGAATTGGGAATCCTCTTTTTATCAAATATTAAAAGTAATAACTAATGTTCAAGAAATTTCATGTGAAGGAATTGTAGGAAAATTCTTTTTATTGGTATAGTTTCATTTTAAAATTTTTTTTTGTTCTAGTGTTGGGTAACACATCTAATTAACTTGTTGATTAGGAAATATTATTCTGCTTTTTTTTTTTTTGCAAGAGTCCTTTGTTTGAATGGGGAATGTTGATGTTACTGATTTTTTTTAAAAAATTGCTCGTGTTGGAGAAGTTCATTCAAAAGTAATCGAATGAACTTGTTATTGAGAAATTTTCATTGAAACTTTTTTTTTGCAAAACTTTATGGTCTAGTTTGTCTTTTTTTAAAAAAATAAATTGTTGAAGGTTACTTCAGATTTTACAACCTTTGAATTTATTTTTTATATCAAGCTTCTTTGTGGATCTAAAGTCGTAGTATAAGGGAATTCAAATTCCTTGAACTATTTATTTATATGCAATAACATAAATCACTTGGTTTGTTATTGTGTTGTATTTTTTTTAATGATATTGCAAGAAAATAAAAATTAATACTCGATGACACATTTTTTCTAAAAGAAATATTTGGGATTTTGTTCATCATCGATGAAGGAAAACAAATAAATCACTATTGTCCTAAAGCCCAATTCTAATCACAAAATAAAATAAGATATAAGAAGACACAAAAAAGCCCAAATTGGTCCAACCAGATTCTACCTACCCTTTGTATTTATGTATGAATTCTGCCAATGTTCTGGGAAAATCGTGGACTTCGCCTCCTTTTGAACCGAATCATCAATTTCTTGAGTTGTTTCTAACCTTTGTTGAGTTATCAGTTTTGAAGAGTTAGTCTACTTTGAGTATTTCACTCCTTCTATTTAGATCCTGAATTATCTCTTTTCTACAACTATACTCTTTGGTGGATGAGCTTATCTCATGGTATAATTTTGAGCAATCTCGCGTCAAGATGGTGGATTCATTCACTTGATAAGACTTCATTATCCTCTTTTACCTTTGTGATTGAGTACTAACTTTTTCTCTTTTGTAGGAGGTCCTAAAATTAAGAGCACACACAACTTTAATCCACAACCACCATTTAGTAATAAGTGCTTCATCTAGGTTAAAAAACTCCAATCTGACTATCAATCCTCCAATTTTACGGAGTCCTTTTTAATACGTTAAGTAGCTAGGGCTAGTAAGCATTTCACAATTTTTATGGTCTCCTTGGGATTTGTAATTATGATGTATTTTTCATAGTTTTTGAAGGACATATTTGCATTTCCTGAAAATGGGCCTTCATTAGTTGAGAGGCCCACTCAAATTGATTAATAAAAAAACTTTTACTTGTTTTGTTATTTGGTGCGTGCAGATTTCAGACAAAAGTTGCATCGGTAATGTATTTTGGCGAGAACAAAATGAAAATAGTATGCATAATATCATGTTATCTATTACTATTTCTCAAACCCATTGTAAACTTTAAAAGTTTGATGTTATATGGTTTGACTATGTGTTCTTGAGGAACTACAGTATTTCTATGAAAGTAAAAGAAGACCCATTCAAGGAGATTCTATTATTAGAAAGAGAGATGCAGTGATCATACTTGCTTTACATGCAATAATTTAACACTTGGCAATAATGTTTGCATGTATCTTTTTGATGGAATGAAAACATTAATTTGACGTTTAGATAACTAATTGGATAGCTTTAATTTGTGTTAGCATACTTATATTTGCTTCCCACTTATGCAGAAATAGAGATCATCGTGGAAGAGTGGTAAATTTTTTGTGTGTACATGTCAACTTTTTCAAAGAAGAAAGTGCAAAGAAGTAATGAGTTTATTGGAGATTTTACGTGCGAAAATCATGGTTTTAATAAGGAGAAATGCAAATGATTATCCAAGGATGTCTCCTTGTGGTTAATTTAAGTTGTTTGAGAACCTTGAGATCTTAGGTTCAACATCTAATAAAGATAATGTACTAGGTATTTTTCCTTCTGTCTTAGCCTTGTTTAAAAGAAAAACCTTGTACCTTTCACTAATGAGTGGTGATAGGTATACCATTGAATTTGTCGTGATCCCTTGAAGATGGTTTGTACACCAAAAATATTTAAGTGAGAATTTTATCATTTAATATTTCATCCTTAGGATCACGCCCCTTTTCAATAAGGTGTACACCTTTGTGACTAAAAAGAAGTGTCAACTAAACGATATGTGTCACACAACTTATTTTTCACCTAACTTCAGAGAATTAATGCACATCAAATAAGTCATTGACGACACATGAACATGTAATTTTTTTTTGTACGTAGATAATTTTAGTCTCGTGCAATATTTGATGATCACACTCGAAACAAGTTTTTATTTTTATTAATGGAGAATCAATTGAATTGGAAGTCATAAGATCTGCTAAGAAACTATGTGAGAACATTGTAATGCATGACTTAATATCTATAAAGATATGACACCTATACCGAATTGAAGCATAAAAGTTTGGTCATGAGGAATGATTGCTCAAGTCAATATAAGTGGGCCAATAGTCCTTTTATGAACTTGCATATAATCTAGCGAATGATGGGAGGGTCCAAATTATAGACATCTTACTTTTTTTATAAAGGAGTCCAAAAGTTACATTTGCATGCTTGAATTGCGGCCCTGATGTTATAATCAATTCTGATGCCTTTAAGAAATAAATTATTATCATTAGTATTTTAGGCATTGTCTTCTTGTGAGTTCTGATTTTAAAAAGTCAACAGGGTCACATACCAAATAATATCTAAATTGTTGCATGACATCATAACTTCATGAGTTAGTCATTGAAAGAAATGATCATCATTTCATATGACAGAAAAATTATGTAGGGAACATTTGGAATGAGTAGTTAAATCTTACGGGGACAGTATAGATATAAGAATCTTATATCATTTCTTGTTTCGCCCAACGAAAGTACTGTCACCGAAACTTGCAAGACTTACATAGAAAAAAAATTATACCGAGCTAAATATGCTTATTAAAGAAAACTAGATATAACCCTGGATCAAACTCATAACTATGCAGTCAAATAAATCAAATGTCAAAATAAAATGTTCTCCAAATAAAGATTCAAACAAGTGAAATCATACCAAAATAGTTGTCAGAAACGCCCTTTTGTGTCACATATGATTTTTATTAAATCTTCCTAAGGAATGTAATTAATAAAATTTGATCCCTTGGTTCCTCAAAATTTTCTCTCTGATCTTCGTCTTTCCCTTATATTTTTCTATTTTGTTCCTCAATATGTTGAAAAGGATAGGAGGGTTAAAAGAATAATTTTATATCCCCATCAATTTAGTTGTGTGCAGATACAAACAATGTTTGACCGTTAAAGAAAGCATCTAGTTAACTAAAGTGTCAAATTACATTGTTCCTATAGAAATAGTTGTTCTACTATGGTAAACATAGTAAAGAACTTTGGTTTTTTTACTACTAAGACCTATTGACCATATTTCGTAAATCTCTATTACCACTAGAACACTTGTTTCTACAAGAAACTATTTACTTTGACACTTACTTAACTAGATCCTCTATTTCACTATCAAACTTTGTTTGCATATGGATACGTGAAAAGTGTTGGGGTTCTAAATTCATTTTCTTACCTATCCTAGACTATTTTTAGTAAATGGTGAAGAAGAAGAACAATGAATAACGTAAAGAAGAAGATCAGGGTGAAAAGTTTGAGGAAGTAAGAGCTAGTAATTATTGAATTATCTTCTTCATGAAGATCTATGAAAATCTGATGCATCGCGAGAGGGCGCTTAGATAACTATGTTTGTTTAATTTTTCATTTTTAGAACATATAACTTTTGGTATTTGATATAGCTGGATACCTATTGTTGATTTAGATCTATGCACTTATCTTATTTTCTTTATTTAGCATTTATTACTTCGTTTACCGATTATTTTTCTACGTAAGTGTTGCAAGTCTTGATGATATCTCCTTAGATGAAATGGGAAATATTGAAGAGTTTAGATCTAAAGATTACCATGCTTGTATGATGTAATTATTCATTCAATTTGTTCAAGATCAATTAAGCATCACGTGAATCTATGATCTTTTTTTTTGACAAACAAATGAAGTGATGATTTTTTGTAACATTGCCAACTTGATTAAATCAAGGGACAGAGTACCTAGGGAATTGATGATAAGATTTTTTTATTATATATCTTCATAACTGATGAAATGATTATTGCATATTTTGTAGAATGCATCAAGCACATTTCTTCTTCATAATAAAGAAATATTTCTTTGATTTTGAATTTTTACCTCAGGATCTAATCTTATATGGAACTTGAGTAATTGAAACGAGGTAATCTTATATGGATTTACTCAATACTTCCCTCCTGAGATATCTATTGGGATTGAGTTAGGCCGTATTGTCACATCTTTTCAAATATTAAGGATAAACAATTTTGTAATAATGGAAATTTGTAAACATATTTTTCCTATTGTGCAGAAGATTACTTCAACAATTGAAGAGTCATCAGTGCTCATGTTTTTTCTACATAGATTCTTAAAAAACCTTATGACTTACAAATAACACTCAACTTATACCCAAAAATTGGGGCAAGGCGGTCATTGTCAATATCCCAACTCTCATTTAGGTAGAATGCACAAGAAGTGAAATTTAAACTTTGAAACCTATAGGTGCTCTAGTTACTAAAAGGGTCCCCAATGTGTATGCAAAAATAAATATCTAATGTAAAGTGGGGGGAAATGGTTTAGAGGTTGATCTTGGGAATATGTCCACCTAAAGGCAAGGTATGTGTGGGTTCATGATAGTTTAACATGAAATCTATTCATTGAATGCAATATAGGCTAGGTCAAAAGTCTTTGTGGTTAGTTTGTCAACCAAACCTCAAAGATTTCACCCATTGGCTCTTTTGAGCACCTAGCAAGTGTGTCCTTAATAGTCCACCAAAACCACAATCGGGCATCCCTATTTCTAGGATGATTCCTATAACATGGCTCACTATCAATTTAGACTTATTTCTAAGATTGAAAAAGAAAGTAAACCACATGCTCCATTGTCCATCATTGCCTTCTTCCCCTATAGTCCTTTTTCAAGGATGCTATGTGTTTTCAAAGGTTCAACCTCATCCCCCTTTCAAGGATGATGAGGGTTTTTACCCATCAAACACATTTGGACATTTGTGGTTGTCACCTACAAATTACAACTATTAAGCACACGCAACGGTGGAATTCATAATCAACAACTAAAACTTGTGTAAACCCATAAATACCCACAACACAGATAGCAGTTTACTCTAGCATAATCTCAAGACTAAAATATTTAGCTACTCATGAAAGGTGGACAAAACTATACCATCATATGTGTTGTTTTGAGAATCCATTCTTCACAAATACTAAGAATTTAAGCCTCCAAACTTAGTTACAAAACCTACCCAATTTAGGGTTTTTCAATTCAAATTCAAAATTTTCTAAAATGTAAGCAATACCCAAAGAATAAAGTATTTAATCCTATACGAGGGTTTGAATTCGACACTATGAAATGATGATTCTAACCTGGGCAAAATTTCCACATAGCTGCGATTGCAGGAGGTTGTCAGTGATCACTTTCTCTTGACTTTCTTGACTGATCGTGATCATTGAAACCAAACCGCAATCATGGTAACTGAGGTTGATGGTTGCTCTAGGTCTTTTTGTAGCACTTCTTTCCCTTCTTTGGTCCATTTTGGCTCAAGTCCAAATCTTTCACTCATCCAGCTTATACACCCACAAAATGTGGAATTTAGTGCATTTATTCATCAACTCGTCTCACTTATAAATTCAAATCATAGTAGTGTGTACAATTATCGAGAGCAAATGAGTGGTAAAATCACCACTCATCAGCACCCCTAACTTAAAACTTTGGTTGTCCTCAAGCAACACTACTTCTTACCATGAGACAATTTCACACGTTTGCCAAAATTCTGTTACCCAATGATCATAACAGCTTCAACTTGAATACTACCATCAAAAGCTCGTCACACATGGGAAAAACTATTTTAACGACACCCCTTGACATAAAACAGAATGTTAAAGGATGTAATGGACTTTAAGAAGAAACCATGTAATAACTAATAACACTCTAGAAATGACTCACCTTTTGATATCAACTACATTATACTTCTTTTGTCTCACTTTTAGAAAGATGACAAAATCACCCTACTCAACTTATTCACATATCTCCTCACAAGAAAGAAAAATATCACACACCAAGTGATCAACTATGCAACAAGGAATTTAAGTTCAATAATCTCTCTCTCTCTCTCTCAAGAACTCTCAGTGCTAACAAACACCATGCCATAGGCTTGTCCCTATTTTTAATCGCCACTACAATAACCACGTTTGTTTGGTAATAATGAAGGGATTTTTGAGCATGTTTCTTAGGTTTTGGGTAAGGTAGGATATTAATTAAGGACACCAAGGCTATACCCTTCTTGAACTTCTATACCACACACTTTTCAACTTTTGATCATGGGCCACTTCTTTTCTTTCACTCTTTGTGCCTACTTTTATGTTTTTTATTCACCCACTTTCCTTTCACTTCTCTCTTTTCTTATTATAATTTTTTTTGAGTTTCCATATTTTATGCATGAATTTCCTTTGTTGAATCCTTTTTTTTTCTTAATCATTTTGCTTTCATTTCTTAAACTCTTATGCACTTGAATATAACTTTGTGGCCCAAAAATACCTCTTTCAATTTTCAACACCCCCAACATAGCCTTTTAGCCTCAATTTGCATTCTCAAGTTCAAGGAGGATAGGGTTCAAAAGTGGTATAACAAAAGGGTCACGACTTGAAGTTTGTTTTCTGAAGAAAGATTCAAAGGCTCAAAGTGGGTTACTAGGGATAACACTTATGCACGGTTACTCATTTAAGGATAAAGTGGGTTTCCAATTTCTTAAAACAACGATGGCCTATGATCATCTCACCAACCAAATACTAGAAAAATTAGCCTTGAGAGACCAGTGGGGCAAGTTCTAGATAGTACAAGCACACATAAGATTTGGATGAATAAGCTCCCAGACATGGCATGCCAATTCTCCAAGGGGGTTAAATTGCCCCTCCCCTTAGAGACAAAAAGGAGTATTTACTAATTTTCATGAGTGAAGATTTCATAGTTAAAAAAAATGAAAGAGTTTTGTTAGAAAGTTGCTCACACCCATGCCCTCGATTTTTGAAAAATTTTGGATGGATTGGGGTATTTGCTTTTCATTTGCACTACACATAATTTTCTAACCATGACAACAACCCAAGTATAAGACTTACATTGTGGCTTTAACATGGGCAAACTACCTATATGTCTGCTCAAACTTCACCAATGGTTATGAATGCAACCCCAATTCAACAATTCCATAGGTACTTAGACTTCTCTTGCATCTGTGACTTTTATGCCACGAGTACTCAGACTTTCCCTACATCCATGGCTTAAAACCCAACCACAATAGTTTTCTTTTACGAATATTGTCAATCAGTCAATCACTTGGGAAAGCACATCAGGTATAAAGTAACAATCTAAGGACAAAATAACTAATCCATGCAAATGTGGGCACCAATCGGAGTGACAGAATATTACAATTTTAATAAAAATAAGACTAATAAAAAGAATAGCAAAATATGTAGAAATGTCTATCATATAGGACCAAATCTAATGATTATGGAAACAGGCACCCCCAATTAAAAGAGTAGTAGTGTCCTCACTGTATAAATAATTAAGCACAAAGAGAGATAATAGTGCTTCATGAATCCGCATCAAGAGCCGCTGTCAGTCTTAGACTCTGCATCATCATCGATCTCTTCAGGACCGGACTAATCAGTTGGGGCCTCATCACCACTCTCTACTTAGGATGAAGGAAGTCATTCTTAGTGTTTTAGGATGTTCCAAAGGCCCTTCACCCCTTTCCATATCTTGTTGAAGAATGGATCCCTCATTTTATCCCTTATAACCATATTTTCATATGCAACTCAGAGATCTTGTTATGACTCTACCAAGTATGAGTAAGCTTTCTCAAGCCAAGCATTGGTATCTCCCTACTTCATTTGGTCCTCCCTGTATGAATAATTAGATCGCGCCACGTATGAATGATGAGCGGTGGAGGGATCTCCCGACCCTTAAGGAAAATATGACACGAGCTCCCTATTAGCTGCAATATCAACTCTAATGTCCTGAATAGGCCCAATTATGGATAGTCTATGAAACTCAAGCTCCTCATATGTCGACTTTCCCAAGTCGATCTTTCTCTTCTTTTCTTTGCATGGTGCACCCTCTTCTCGAATCTATAAGGGTTAGATGGGGGGTACCAGGGTGCACACATGCATCTCTAGCATAAACCTCAACCCCAGTTCTCTTGCAAATCACGATAATCAAATATAGGAAGAATAGAAATGCACCGCCCTATTTTTTAATGCGATTCAATTCATTAAGAACAACCTGACAAACATCTAAAGAAATGCTGTCTATGATGCAAGCAACCATCCGACCACGTAGATATTAGACTGCCGTCATATTGGTGCAAGGGGAGACTCTACTACAAATGATGTACAACAAATTCAAGCCTCATAAGTAAAATTATTCATGGAGATGTTGCTCTCTATTTTAATCCAACAGACTTCCCTTCCGGGACATAATATTTTACCCAACCAACATCCCCGCTCACACCCTTTTTCTTTGAAATCACCCATGTCCACATGTGGGAGCACGTAAATATCATTGATTTGCTCTGCCCCAAAGTTCATTGTTTTCCCCCGAATCTTAATAGTCATGCTGAATGGATCCTAGAAAGACTCCTCACTGATGTTGTCATACTATTCACAGTACCATTGCTCATTTACGTTGCACAGATCCAGGGCAAAATAGTGCCACCCTCTGGCCTCAAGCTTGTCATGAAATACTGGAAGCTTCTCCATCACATTGTCCAAGCAAATTTCTCTCTCTGAGAGTAGCTTTGTCCTCGAAAGATTAATATAGTAGTGAGTGTGGAACTCGGGTGCCACGAATCAAATGTGGTCATACTTATCCATGAGAATTTCCTAAAAGTAGTAGACAACCCACAACATCAATCATTAATATTTTCATGCTCAAACTATGGAAAATTATCCATTACAGCTCATTGGAAGGTCACTTGATAGTATTTGGATAAATCCTTGAAGTGTAGGATTTTTGGGCATGGAAACAAATAACCCTCGGTTAATGCAATCAAAGGCCATAGCCATATTCGCATTGCCATAATCGTATCTCTATGACCGCGATCGCAGTAACTGAGACCAGTTCCATACAAACTTTCCATGTTAAAAATTTCAAAATTTTTAGGCCATAAGCATGTTCTTTAACAGGGAATCATATTAAGATCAATGAACAATACTACTAGGTGCTTGATTATGCCCTTAAAATTCAAAAACCTTTATTGACTACTCATTTGGGAAATATATCGAGCACTTGGTGTGCACTCCATATTTATATCAAATTCAACCATACCTTGGGTACACAAGACTTCCCCGCTTATGTGAACATCAAAACCTAGAAACTAATCACCACACAAATATAATTTATGAAACATTTAAGCATGAAAATCAAAGATTCAAGTCTTCTCTAAAAAATGCATTCTATGGCCTACTATCAACTATCAAAGCATTGATTCATGGAACCTACCAGATATGTAATGCTAGAGAGATGCAAGGATGTTGTTGGAGAGCTCACTATTTCTGCCACAAATAGGTCCAATTAGAGAGTGGAGTTGAAAAGAAAGTGTATGGGAAATAGGGGGAAATTAGATGTTCATATAGTTGAGGTGACTATGACTGCAGTAAGGTTCCCACAATCGCAGACACTCAGGTGACCGCGACTGCAGCCTAGGGCCCGCAATAGTGGTAACTGAGGGCATTTCTGCACACCTATTTTTCCCTGATTAGCTCACTTTTCAATTTGACAGATTTTCCCCTATTCAATTCATAAAGAAAAAATTTCACACTTTCCCCTTTTAAGCTCATCCAACACACTCTATAGTGCCATAAATGCATGGGTTATTTACTTGGAAAAACCAAAATCTACCATACAAAAATAGAAACAAAAGATACGAGCCACTTCATTGCATTTGTAGGTTGCCTCCCACATAGTGCCTTATTTATCATCGTGGCACGATGTCTTCTCTTTTTTTCTCTAGGTGGATCTTCAAGGCCTCACTCATTCACTTCTTCATGTTCAGCCTCAACAACGAAAATCACTTGAAGTTCTATAGGTTATTTTTTCACTTTGTAAACATTAAATGAGACCTCATTTTCATGCACTGCAAAGTGCATTTCACTCAACTCCAAATCAATGCTGGCCCTTTCAATAGATATGAAAGGCTGAACAAGAATGATGGGTACCTCTTGCCTCATTTCACAATCTAGAACCATAAAGTCCATCAGAAGAATAAACTTGTCCACCTTAATAAGAACATCAGAAAAAATCTAATCGATCTCTTATAGAATGGTCCACCATTTATAATATAATAGATGTTGGGGTGGGGGTGCCCAATTTGATATTTTTGTAGATAACATATGGCATAAGGTTTATGCTTGCACTGAGTTCACATAGAGTATTCGAAAATGTATGCATTATGATGGGGCAAGGGATGTTAAATGCCCCGAGGTCCTCCTTTTTTTATGCAATCGTGCTACTCATGATAGCCCTATAACCATGGGTAACTTCAAATGTGTTACCTTCTATGATCTTTTTCTTTGATATCCAATTTTATATAAGCTTAACATATTCTGTAATCTCTTGAATTGCTTCCAACAAAAGAATATTTATAGAGAGGGTGCTAAGCTTGGCCATGAATTTCTTGAGCTTGTCACCCTCATTTTTTCTTTGAAACCTTTGAGGGAATGGGGGAGGGACTAACATCATAGCACTTTGAGATTTTTCATTCTCTTCCACCTCTTTATCAACTTCCACAGATTCCTTTTCATTACTTTTTTAATATTTTTGTGTGCATTTTTTGACTAAAATGTAGGCACCTTTTAACCCAAATCCTCTTTCGTATGATCACCAAGGGTATTATAACTCCTAGTGACTATTGCTAAAACTTGAACTTCATTCTTCGAATTCATAATAGTGTCACTAGGGAGACTACCTTTTGGCCTAGCATTCAATTGGGTGGAAATGTGCCCAATTTGGGTCCCCAATTGATTAATAGTGATGGAATGGGACAACATAATTTGATTGAGTTAAAAAAATCACTTATCATTTCACGGACCATTTTGTCCGTTCCTTCCACAACCATCAAGATCCTTGCCAAAACATCCTCAAATTTGTCTATGTCGGGGTCAATGGAGCTTGGCTTTTTGTTCTTTGCCCGATCATGAGGAGGCACATAGCACTCATAGTCATGCTATCTATCTCTCAAATCCATATCATGATTATGATCCATCCAACCTTGATTCATACATTGCCTTTGGTAGGCGGGACGAACCCCCTGTGTAATTTTCCAAGTACCAAATCTCCTCATCTAGATTTTTAGCCTCTTAGTCCTTTCCATAGTCTTTTGATGCCATGATATTTACCGCTTTCACTAGAGCAACCATCATATGTTTTGTTAAAATCTCTAGTTGCATCATTATCTTAGCCATATTCTCTTCTCCTTCTTTATCTTATTTTCTTTGATCCTTGTCAACCAAGGGTTTACTGGGAGAACTCTTTGGAACCTCGATATCTCGAGTATGCCATCCCCAGTTTTGCTTGGTCAACTTCTCAAGAAAATTCATTGCAGCATGATAGTGAGACATCAAAAGAGAGCCCCCCCACCGCATTGTCCAACACAATTTTGTTGAGTGGGATGAGAGAAAGGTAGAAGATTTGGAGAAATATCTTCTCCACCACCTCTTGGTTTGGACATTGCATTATTTTCTATTGAATCTTTCCTACACTTCATACAAAGGCTCTCAATTCAATTTCCTAATGTTGATTATATCATCCCTCAATTAGAGAATTTTGGATTGTGGGAAATACCTGTTAAGGAAGACCATAGTGAGTTCATCCCATGAAATGATAGACCAGGCCAGAAAAGATCAAAGCTATAATACTGCCTCTCCCATGAGCAAAAATGGGAAGAGATAAAGCTGGATGGACTCTTGGGTTATGTGTGCAATATTAAAGGGCACACACACCTCTATAAAATTCTTCAAATGAATATTAGAGTCGTCATATACTTGCCTCCAAAAAATCCCTTTCATTTTTAATATGTGCAACATGACGCCAGTGACATGAAAGAACTGTTCCCATGAATAGGAAGGATACGGATAACACTTAAATGACCAATGCCATTGAGTTATTTCTTATCATGAAGAGGGGCATCAAAAGGCTGCATGTGACTATCATTGTCATTCATTGGCCTATTTACACTAGGATCAATGAAACAATCAAAAACAACAAAGAAAGTAAATCAAAACCAACAAGGGTATATCCAAGTAAAAATTAAACCACACAAGTGAAATCTAGATTTCACTACCCAATAATGATGCTATTTTTGATAACACTGTACTTACTCCCAAGAATCAGGCCATGGTGTTCGTTGTCAATAGCCTAATCGTTGGGTTTGAATCCACAAGGACTAAAATTTAAACTTCGAAACCTATGGGTGCTCTAGTTACTAAAAGTATTCCCAAAGTGTAAGAAAAAAAATATGTAATGTAAAGTGGTTAGAAATGGTTTGGAACTTGATTTTATCAATCTCGAGTGATACAACAAGCTACAAGAATACTTTCTAGTTTGAGTTTGATTTTAAGGGAGATCTTGAGATTATGTCTACCTAAAGGTAAGGTGTAATACCCCAAAAATCCAAACCAATGTTGGAGTCATGTTTCAAGTGAATAAAAAGTACATTATAGTTATTTGATAGTTTTATGAGTGAGTTTGATGTATATTAAGGCCTCAAATAACTTTAAGCTATTAGACGAATCAAAATATTACTTACCAATTGAGTTTTCAAGAAGAATGTTGCTATAGTCAACTTTAAATGATCTTATCATTTATTCTAATGAGAATTTTCCAGCTTAAGACCCACTAAATGATAGAAAATTGAATTAGCTTTCCAACGATACAAATTTTGCCAAAATTTGATACTCGAGTGAGATGTAATGACACTTATATTGAAAGGCAATTGCCCATCTCTATTAGGCCGCGTCGCGGTGATAACCAAAATCACGTTCGTACTTTTCTAGTGTTTCATCAAGATTGGCCAGTTTTACGCCAAGAATCACGATGCAGCAAGCACCGCATCGCGTTGAAATGCAATTTCATGTTCGTCCTTTTCCAGTGAGCCATGCATCACATCATGGTACCAAATAAGAATTGTCCATTTCTAGTGGTGCAATGCGATAGCACCGCATCATGCCATTGGACAAAATTGGGATTGTTTTTTTCTAATGGCGCAATGAGATAGAATCCTTCATGCCGAAGGCCGAAATTAGGATTTCCAATATAGTTCTGAGTTATAATCTTTCCAAGGGCATTTAAGTCCTTTCCCTTCACCCACTTAGTCAAAACATGGGATTTAAGTCCCAAGTGAGCATTAGTGCTCATTATTTCACAATTCACTCAAATTAAAGTAACCCTCTTTCAAGAACAAACCCTGACTCATCCAATATTAAAGATCAAGCTTCTAGAGTAAATGAAGAACTTTCTGAATTTCACCAACTAAGGTATGTTAAATGTTCATCCATGGGTCCCTTGAACCCGTGGAGTCTAAGTATCAAATTTCAAATTCAAAGTTGAGATTTTTACAAGTTATTATGATTTTAAATTGAGTTTTTTTTCCATGAATCTCCATGAATCTTGATTCTTTACCATGTATACATGAAATTGTTGTTGATATTAAACCCCACACATTTGAATAATGTTATTTGCTGATTTAAATCATAATTTGTGATGTTGATGTTGAAATTATGCTATTACTACAAGCTTTAAACTATTCCCAAGCTCAGCTTAAACTATGAATTTCAAGTGTTTCATGAAATGCCTACAAGAATGAATTTTGAATAAATGATTTCATGTTATGTCCCCAAAGTTTTAGTACTATTTTGCTATTATTTCTATCAAGTCCTGAGGGTTATGAGTACATAAAAACATAGGTGTTTACTTAGTCTCAGTACCTGCAAAATAGTTTTAGATATGTTCTGAACATTATTAGTTCTATCAGTTAACATAATCAGTTAAATATAGAACAGTTCTGGGTTTTGAGTCAGTTTAGTTGGGAGTAGGATTTAGCACCAAGTGATTGCATGGATGACGGCTTCCCTGTAATTTAGGAGAGTTGTTAGCAGCAGTCCATGTAATGCAGAAATACATAGCTAGCATAGGATTTGAGAAGTCATCCATCGTTCAAGCTTGACTACCTCTCAGGGGTCACCCGTCAGTTTAAGCTTGACACCCTTATTCCTTCGAGACAACATTTCAGTGGATCCATACAGTTAGTGTTAGTACTCCTGGCACGGCACTGACACCCTTCCATCTGGGGTCACAAGTTGGACCCCAAATTACTTATTAGGGAATGTTGGTTAGATGATAGCTCCCACGGTCTTAGTCCAGTAATCTGCTCAGTAATTTAATTTCAGTTTTTGGTTGAACATAACATACAAATATTAGTTTTTCATTTAGCAGTATTTAGAATTTCATATTACAAATTATATCCAAAATATGTTTTATGCTTGGTTGTACACTTTTAGTATGTACAGATCTCATGCATTCTATTTGGTACTTTATGCTATCCATTTAGTAAGTTATTACTCTTGTACATGAAACCATGCATATCAGCCTACCTCATTTAGCATACCAGTATATTAAAAGTACTGATTGCATGCATGTTTCTTGCGCTATGATGTATCATATCATTAGTTCAGATGCTCAGTTCCCATATCACGCTTTGACTTTCTAGATTATCAGACGTAGCAGTGGCGAGTCCTCATATTTTGAGGACTTGGTTTATTATCTAAATTATTTAATAAGTTTTACAATTTTATTTTCCATAAAGTCAGAGTTAGTTGGGGGTGTATCCCATCAAGCCCTGAGTCAGTCTGTAGAGGCTTTTTAGACTATTACACACAGTTCATCAGTCATAAGTGTTCAATTTTCATTGTCACATATTTTATCAGTATTATCAATTTTGTTTTGCTGACTTTATCAGAACTATTATTTAAAACCTTATGGAATTCCTCAGTTAAGTTTAACATATGATCTTTTGTTATTCGTTTTATTCAGTGCTCACACTAGGTACCAACTCATGGGTTTGTTTATGGTTTATTACGACAGTAATCACCGTGTGGCACCTAGGGTGTACTCTTACGGCATTAAAACTTGGTATCAAAGCCTAAGGGTTTGAAATGTCCTAGGGAGTATGAAAACAACGTTGAGTAGATTCTTGTGCATGGGTGTGAAGTGCCCACACTTATGGACAAGAGGCTACATGGCACTTTTACAAAAGTTTTCCCTTCTTTCAGTGTTCATATCGTACGACTGAGCATGATGCTTATGTTAAAATCTGTCTAATCTATTCTTTCTTTTATTTAAATAACATGCCTCTTAGAAAGACAAGCAGAAGAAGAAATGTAAACCAGCCAACACCATCGCCCATTCTGGAAGATCCCCTAAACTAGCATGTTTCTCATGTAGAGTTCAGAGAAGCATTCTCTAATGTAGCTCACTCTGTAGCAGCTCAAAATGTTCGGGAAGCTGCTATTCCATCCAACCTAGTGGCCTATACTACTACAGCTAGGATTTGAGACTTTATCCGAATGAATCCTCCTCTGTTCTCAAGAGCCAAATTTGAAGAGGATCCGCTAGAATTCCTAGACATAGTGTAGAAAGTAACAGACATTATGGGAATAACGTCTAGTGAGGGTGCTGAATTGGCTATTTACCAGCAGTAGGACGTAGCCCATACCTAGTTTACATAGTTTAAATAGTATAGAGATGCAGACGCAAGGACTATAGAATGGAAGGAGTTTGCTATAGCCTTCTTTTATAGATTTTTCTCATTGGAGCTGAAGGAAGCCAAAGTGTTAGAGTTTATTAACTTAAGGTAGGGAAACATGAGTGTGAAGGAGTATTCCCTTACGTTTACTCAACTAGCTAGGTATGCTTCTCATATGGTTATTGATAGCAGGTCTAGTATGAGGAAGCTCCTATCTGGGGTATATGATAGTGTCGTCAAGGAGTGTAGGACTATGATATTAATTAAAGAGATGGGCATATCTAGGCTTATGGTATATGCTCAACAGATTGAGGAGAAAAAGATTAAAGAGAAGAAGAGGGAGAACTAGAAGGCTAGAACTGGTACCTTTAATTTTACTCAGCCTAAGTCAGTAGGTGATAACCGTCCTCAATTCCTTAAAAAATCTTTATCTCATGCCCCATCTTTAGCTAGTTCCCCTATACAAAAGTTTAGAAATGATAATAGAGATAGAGCACCAGGTTCTAAGTCCTAAGGCAGTGTAAATAGTTGGCGTACAAATCCTCTTTACTAGAAATATAATAGAAACATTAGGGTGAGTGTAGAGCTGACAGTGATGTTTGCTTTGGGTGTGGAAAGCCAGGCTATCAGATTAAGTAGTGTTGGGTAGTTTCTTAGAAAGGGAGCTATTTTCACCAACAGGGCCAGTCTCATCAGTCATTGGCTCCACCCGATCATTTGACTCAGTAGGGCGCCATTTCAAGTGCTACTAGTGCGTCAGAATAGGCTTTATGCACTTTAGTCCGAACAAGAGTAGGAAAGTTCTCTTGTTGTGTTTACTGGTACGTTGAAAGTATTTCATTTATATACGTATGATTTACTAGGCCCTGGAGCTTGTCTTTTTCTGTAACCCCTCATATAGCTATCAACTTTGGAGTTAGTCCTTCCGAGTTAGTCACAAAATCTTAGTAGATCCTTTCCCATTATCTTCCCCAGTTGGTAAATCCATCATAGCATGGTGGGTATAGAGGAACTTCTCGGTTACAGTATCTTAGAAAGTTACTTCAGTAGACCTTGTAGAATTAGATATTATGGATTTTGATGTCATTCTCATCATGTATTGGCTCCATTCATGTTATTCTTCAGTGGATTACAGAAACACAGTAGTTCATTTCCAGTTTCCAAATGACCCAGTTCTTGAATGGAGGGGTAGTATTATAGCGCTTAGGGGTCAGCTTATTTCGAACCTTAGAGCGAGGAAACTGATATTTAACGGGAGAATTTATCATCTTGTTCGAGTCAAAGACTCTAATTCTAAGACTATAGATCATGAGTCCATTTCATTAATGGGGGAATTTCTAGATGTGTTCCTTGAAGATCTTGCCGGAGTTACTCCCGAAAGGGAAATTGACTTTAAAATAGACCTTCTTCCAGATACCCAACCTATCTCTATTCTGCGATACAGAATGGTTCTAGATGAACTCAAAGAGTTGAAAGAAAAGTTGAAAAATCTCCTAGATAAAAGATTCATTAGGTCCAAAATTTCTTCTTGGGGCACACCAGTCTTGTCTGTGCATAAGAAAGATGGTTCCCATAGAATGTATATCAACTACCGTTAGTTAAACAAAGTCACAATCAAGAAAAAACACCTACTTCCCAGAATTGATGACTTGTTCGACCAACTTCTGGGTGCTAGTTATTTTTCTAAGATAGACCTCAGATCTGGCTATCATCAGCTCAGAGTTAGAGAATATGACATTCCAAAAATAGCTTACAGAATTTGGTATGGTCAATTTAAGTTTCTAGTCATATACTTTGGTCACGCTAATGTCCCAGTAGCCTACTTGGAATTGATGAACTGAGTGTTCAAGTAGTACTTGGACATGCTTATCGTAGTCTTCATTAATGACATTCCTATCTAATCCTGTAAAGAAAATGATCATACTGATGACCTCAGAATAGTATTGTAGACTCTTAGAGCCTATCAGTTGTTCTCAAAGTTCAGTAAGTGCAAATTTTAGCTAAGATCAGTAGCTTTCCTTGGCCATATTATTTCCAGCGATAGTATTAGAGTTGATTCTCAAAAGATACAAGAGGTGAGAAAATGGCCTAGACCCATCTCTTGGTTAGATTTCAGAAGTCTCTTGGGTTTCGCTGGCTATTATCGATGGTTTATTAAAGGGTTTTCATCTATTACATCCCCCATGTCCGTATTAACTCAGAAGAAAGTTAAGTTTCAGTGGTTATATTCTTGTGAGAAGAGTTTTTAGGAGTTGGAGACCTGACTCACCACAGCTCCAGTTTTGATGCTACCAGATGGTTTAGATGGTTTCTTTTATACTATTATGCTTACAGAGTCGGTTTGGGGTATGTTTTGATACAGAAGGGTAATTGTAGCCTATGACTCCAGAAAGCTTAAGCCCCATGAAAATAATTACCCTAACCATGATCTTGAGTTAGAAACTATTGTTTTTGTCCTAAAGATTTGGAGGAATTATTTGTATAGGCTAAATGTTGATGTGTTCGCATATCACCAGGGCTTACCGTATGTATTTTCAATGAAAGATTTGAATCTGCGTCAGAGGAGATGGTTAGAATTGTTGAAAGATTATGATATGAGTGTTTTATATCACCCGAGCAAGCAAATATAGTGGTAGATGCCCTAAGTAGATTGTCTATGGGTAGTATTACTCTTGTTGAGGATGATAAAAAGAAGTTAGTTAGGGAAGTTCATTATCTTTCTAGATTAGATGTCCGTTTGGTTAATTCAGCTAAGGGTAGTATTTGGGTTCAAAATAGTTCATAATCTTCTTTGGTTCCCAAATTGAAAGAAAAGCAAGATAGGAATTCTATTTTGGTAAAGCTGAAAGAGTTAGTCAGAGACCAGAAAGTAGTAGTTTTATCCAAAGTGGGAGATAGTGTGTTATATTGTTAGGGTAGACTGTGTGTGTCGTATGTTGATAGGTTGAGATAGCAAAATCTTGTAGAAGCACATGGTACACGTCACTCGATTCATCCAGGGTCCACGAAGATGTACCGTGATCTACAGGAAATCTATTAGTAAAGTCGCATAAAGAGGGATATTGCAGAGTTTGTAGGTAAGTGCTCAAATTGTCAATAGGTTAAGATTGGACATCAGAAGCCTAGTAGGTCTATGCAGGAGTTCAGTATTCCTACTTGGATGTGGGAAGTAGTGAACATAGATTTTGTGACAGGTTTGACTCATACTTATCAGCAACATGATTCAATTTGGGTAATTGTGGATAGGATGACCAAATCAGATCACTTCTTACCAGTCCATACTTCTTATTCAGCCAAGGACTATACCAAGCTATACATTAGAGAGTTGGTTAGGTTGCACGATGTTTTGTTAGCTATCATTTCAGATAGAGGTACCCAATTTACCTCTCATATTTTGAAAGTTTTCAGAAAGGTCTTGGTACCTCATGTTCACCTTAGTACAACCGTTCACCCACAGACAGATGGTCAAGCAGAGAGGACTATTCAATCCCTTGAAGATATGTTAAGAGCTTGTGTAGTTGACTTTAAGAGTAGTTGAGATGACCACTTGCCTATGATTGAATTCCCATATAATAACAACTATCATTCCAGTATTCAGATGACTCCATTTAAGGCTATAACGACCCGAGATCTCATCCCGAGACATCATACGATGCTTATGACCCCGAAGGACCATAAGCTAACCCTTTTATGATATCTGCACCAGAACACTGCATAATATCTGAAATAAATGTAGAAGCTAGCCATAAGGTTCAACACATATATGAATTACTCAAAATAAAAAAATTAAGTACTAATACCTTCGTCTGAAAAACCTCTAAACTATCTGAACTATGGATTTGATAGGTCATGTCCCTAACTAACTCTGTATACTGAAAATATAAACAAAGTCTGTTGCCATAATAGTAAATTAAGATTCATCCTCGAAAGAAGAAGACCCACTGCTACAACTACTGACTGGGACTGAAATTTTGAGGAAACTCTGGTTCCTGTGCCTCTGAACCTATGGTTCCAAATAAAACACCATAGCACAAATGTGTCAGCACAGGGATGTACTGAGTATGTAGATGGGTTAAGGCTAAATGCAAGGGGAGCATGGACAATATCTAAACTGAATGATCATGACAATGTCGCACGAGAACACATACATGAATGCACAGACCATAATCATAATCATAACAATTCTAAAAACTAAAACTCGAATACCACTTTACTGTAGACTGAACTCACCACTGAAACTAAGATACTGAATCACTGACTTATCTGATACTGATAACTGAGGATCTAGATATAATTATATCAAGGACTGTATTCTGAGATTACTGCTTTTAAATGATAGGTTTAGAGATCAACCTCTCTAACAGATGATTTCAGAAACTATTATCAATGATAAAAAATATGAATATATCTAAATTTGACAACAAGGATACTCAATAAAATCTGAGACTGTGAATCAAGCTTGTCTGGTGGCATATCTCTGAATATGATATCAAATAACTGTATATAATACCAAGCCTATCTAACGGGATGGTCCATGAATCAATGGAACTATCTGAGTTCCTCATAGAGATAGATGATTGTATCTGATAACACTGATTTTTGAAGATTGATACTGAAACTGAAACTGTAACTGAAACTGTGGGAAGTAGTTACTTAACTGACTTGCCCCAACCTACCACAGGTGGGGTCCAATCTTTAACCCCAGTTGGAAGTTTGTTAATACTGTGCCACGAGTAAAGACCTCTCTCTGGTCAATCTTCTCTAGCGGATGACCCTTACCAGAAAGTCGACCTAAGGTAATATAATAGTCAAATACTTTCTCTCTGGAGGTGACAACCTCTTCCTGATGGTGACTCCTATATCCTGCACTGGCTACGCAGTTTTAGAGGTCAGGGATTGCTATGAACGACTCTGACCTCTCTCTTGCTATCACGAGAAGCTGCCATTCCTTCCCTCTCTCGGTGCTATTTTCTACTCCCAACTGAAAGACTCTGAACTAAATTATTAATTGAACACAACTGAAATGAATCTGATACTGATCATATTTATCAAAAGATCTGACTGAGTTACGCTGAGATTACTTAGTTTCGTATCTGACAAAAATAGTATTAAATCATGGTATCTGACTGACGATACAGAGCTTGACTAGATTATTTGAATCACTTCTGAGGTTAGAATTAACACTTGAATACCATTAGCTCTGAGATGATCACAGGACTGAGGGTAGATCACTAGCGATACGAATATTATAGAGATAACTGTGATTTCTAAGCTTTCTTAAGTTTTGCAATTGTATGAGGATACATCGTTCTATAATTCACTGAGTTCTGAGAGTCATGGCTCAACTGGAATTATCGTGAAACTGACATGGGCTATAGATAACAGCTAAATTATCGTGTATAAATACCCCCAGGACTCGATCATTCCTCCATCATCACAACCATTCATTCATCATTGCAGTCATTCATTCATCATCACTGTTATTCATTCATCATCATTATCATTAAAACATCTCTTCAAGTATTTAGGAAACATAACATAAATTCATCCTCAGAATCATTAAGATATCTCTTCAAACATTTAGGAATCACAAACATTTATTCATCATCACAATCATTAAGGGGTCACTTTGAGTATTTTGGAATCATAAACTTATACCAGCGTAGGGGCAACATGCTACTAAATTATACTTCCTTCAACAAAGTCTTACCTCAAGTACTTGATACCTAGCTCAGTCTTAACATGTATTTGGACATCACATGATTAGAGGAAAATTTCATACTATCATGTCTCAACTTACTTGCTAACCACTTGGCATGTATTAAAATCTTAGCATACATCAAAGAGCACATAATTGGGGAATTTACTATTATCATATCTCCACTTGTTCACTAAAGTCCTTCAACAAACACTAGACATGCACGGGTTTGCACTTATTTGGGGATTACCAACCATCATGGAATAATTCATTCACTAAGGCATTTTATCAAACACTCGGCATGCATGGACTAGCTCACAATTTGGGGGTTTCCTGTTCAAGATACTATAATGGCCCTTATGCTTTATCTAAGCTCTTTATCAAACTTATGGGGGACATGCTTCGCTTATTCAACCATGTCTACTCCTATTTAACATGAACACTTCATATAGGAAGCATCATTAAGAAAGTTCATCACCATCCTCACAAGAATTCCGCATACTAGGGTTCATCACCACCAACACAAGAATTCCACATACTAGGGTTCAAGTTCATAAATCTTCTAGAAAAATATGAATCAAAACTCAACAACACATGGAACATCAATTTCAACTCATATGAATCATTAACAAAACATAAACATAAAATCTTTGAGTTTTAGAAAATGATACTTGAGCTTCTTGGATGAAAGAGATCCAAGAATCAACATCTACATACCTGGGGAAACTCTTTTCTTGAAGGTTCTTGGAAGGATTTCTTGGTTTCTATTGATTCTCTTGATTTTTTTGTGGAAGGAGAGAGAAAATAAGGCCAAATCCCGTGTAAAGGGGGTATATATAGGGTTTGGGAAAATCCCCTTTTCTTCCTTGGAATTAAACTAAAAAATCCCAATTTTTCATGTTGGCGCGATGTGCCATAATTGCGCCAGTTCACTGGGAAATGGATAATTGGGAAACTGCACAATGGCGAAATACGGTGGAAATCGCATTGCCATCTTGGTTGGGAACTAAAACTATACCGCGATGGGGTGGAATCACAAAGTTTCACTGGATTTTGACAATTGCCATTTTGGCTGGCTCCGCGATGAGCGAAGGTGCCAGGTGGCACCCTATCTCACTAAAATGGCTCTAACTCTTTACCCGAGTGTCCAATTTGGGTGACTTTGGTATTGATGGAAATATTATTCAATTCTCTACATGAAAGAAAGTAGAAATTAGGGAAATTACACCCGTTTCAAAGTATTTCATACTTGGGAAGAAATAACTGAAACTTTTAGACTCGGATTTCCACTTTACTGAATACGCTCTAAGGTTCAGACTGGAAGAGGACTTTGTGGGGTATTACAGAGATTATATACGGAAGGAGATTTATTTCTTAGATTGGTTGGTTTGAGGTAAGTCTAACTTCATTAATAGGGACAGACTTGGTATTTGATGCTATGGAGAAAGTTCAGCTAATTTGGGAAAGTTTAAGGCTGCCCAAAGCCAACAAAAATCTTATACATATGTGAGGAAAAAGATCTTGATTTTGAGATTAGATATTTAGTATACCTAAAAGTCTCTCCCATGAAGGGGGTAAATAGGTTTGGTAAGAAAGGGATGCTTAGTCCCCAATATGTTGGCCCTTATAGAATTTTGAGCCATTTCAGGAAAGTGGATTATGAGCTTGAGTTTCCTGTAGACTTAGCATTAGTGCACGCAATATTCCATATCTCCTTGGTAAAGAAGTGTATTGGTGACCCAGATATAGTTGTTGCCATAGAAAGCATAGATGTTCAGAACAGTCTTTCCTATGAAGTAATTCCAGTCGAGATCCTTGATCGCTAGATTCTTAGACTAAGGAATAAAGAAGTTTCCCTAGTCAAGGTCTTTGGCGCAATAAGTCCATTGAGAGAGCCACTTGGGAATTATAAGAATATATGTGGACCAAGTGCCCTTATCTTTTCTCCACAAACTCAGATTCAGCTTAAGGTAGCAATCTTCTTTGAATTTCTCTTTTCCAAGCTCAGTTTCGGCTTCATATCATTCTCATGTCAGTCATGCATTCACAAAACTTGTTTAGTCATGTATTATGTTTTATGCTCGTTCATGTAATCACGTTTTCAGCAGGTATATTCAGCTTGTAATCTCAATTCTAGAGTTCTTTTAGTTTAACTAATCTTATTCGAGGACGAATGATCCCAGAGGGAGATATTGTAGTACCCCAAAAATCCAAAACAATGTTGGAGTCATGTTTCAAGATCATTCAAAGTATATTATAGTTATTTGGTAATTTTAAGAGTTAGTTTGATGTATATTAAGGCCTTAAATAACTCCCAACTATTAGATGGATCAAAATATTCAGGAAGAATGTTGTTATAGTCAAATTAAAATGAGCTTATCTTTTATTCTACTAAAAATTTTACATCTCCAGACCCACCAAATGATACGAAATTGAATTAGCTTTCCAACGATATCAATTTATTCCAAATTTGATACCCGAGTGACAAGTCATGGAAATTTTAGTGAAAGGCAGTAGCCTATGGCGATTAGTCTACATCGCAGTGATGACCAGAATATCGTTTGTCATTTTCCAGTGTGTCATCATGATTGGCTAGTGTATCACCAAGAATTATGGTGGAGCAAGCACCGCATCATGTTGAAGTGCAATTTTGTGTTCGACCTTTTCTAGTGAGCCACCGCGATGGCGTCGCGTCGTGCCATGGTGCAAAATCAAAATTATCCATTTCTAGTGGCGCAGCGCGATAGCACTGCATCACACAATTGGACAAAATGGGGATCTTTCTTTCCTAGTGGCGTAACACAAGCACCGCATCACGCCGAAGGCCAAAATCGGTATTTCCAGTCCAATTCTGAGTTTTAATTTTTACAAGGGTATTTAAGTCCTTTTTCTTAACCCCACTCATTCAAAACACGGGATTTACATCCCAAGAGAGTATTATTTGCTCATTATTCACAATTCTCTCAAATTAAAGAAGCCCTCTTTCAAGAACAAACCCTAACTCACCAATATTCTAGATCAAGCTTCAAGAGTTAATCAAGAACTTTCTTAATTTCACCAACTAAGGTATGTTAAATGTCCATCCATGGGTCCCTTCCACCGATGAAGTCCAAGTATCAAATTTCAAATTCAAAGTTGTGATTCTTACAAGTTATTATGATTTAAAATTTAGTTTTTTTACATGACTCTCCATGAATCTTTATTCTATACCATGTTTACATGAAATTTTTGTTGTTATCAAACCCAACATATTTGAATAATATTATTCACTGATTTACATCATAGTTAGTGATTTTGATGTTGAAATTATGCTATTACTAAAAGCTTTAAACTATTCCAATGCTTTGCTTAAAATATGAATATCATGTGTTTGATTAAATGCCTACAAGAATGAATTTTGAATAAAGGCTTTCATGTTATGTCCCCAAAGTTTTAGTACTATTTTTCTAGTATTTCTATCGAGTTCTGGGGGTTATGAATAGACAAAAACATTTCTCTTTACTTAGTATCAGTATCTTCAAAATAGTTTAAGATATGTTATGAGAATTATCAGTTTAGCCAGTTATCATAGTTGGTTAAACTTAGAACAGTTCAGTTCTCTGAGTCAGTTCAGATGGGAGTAGGATTTAACATCGAGCGAGTGCAGGGATGGTGTCTTCACCGTCTATTAGGAAAAGTCATTAGCAGCAGTCCCTGTACTCCAGAACTACATAGCCAGTGTAGGATTTGAGGAGTCATCCATCAGTTCAAGATTGAATTCTTCCCAGAGAACACCCTTCAATTTAGGTTTGACACCCTTATTACTTCGGGACAACATTTCAGTGGATCCACGCAGGCAGTGTTAGTACCCGTTGCACTATACTAACACCCTTTAAACTAGGGTCATAGGATGGACCCCAAATTGCTTATTGGGGCATGTCGGTTAGATAATAGCTCCCACAGTGTAAGTCTAGTAATCAACTTAGCAATTCAGTTTAAGTTTTTTTTTTTATCATAGCATACAAATATTAGTTATTCATCTATCAGTATTCAATATTTTAGTTTACAAATTATATTTAGAACATGTTTTATACTTTGTCATGCATTTTTAGTATGTTCAGATCTCATGCATTCTATTCAGTACTTCATGTTATCCATTCAGTAAGTTATTACTCCTGTACATGAAACCATGCATATCAGCCTACCTCATTTAGCATACTAGCACATTCAAAGTACTGATCATATACTCATTTCTTGTGCTATGATGTATCATATCATTGGTTTGGATTCTCAGTTCCCGTATCATGCTTTGACTTTCCAAATTATTAGACGTAGCAGTGGTGAGTCCTCATATTTCAAGGACATGGTTTATTTATTTCAATTATTTTATCAGTTTTAGTATTTTATTTTCCATACAGTAGGAGTTAGTTGGGAGTCTGTCCCATCAGCCCCTGAGTCAGTCAGTAGAGGCTTTTTAGACTAGTACAGATAGTTTGTCAGTCTTCAGTTTTCATTGTCAGACATTTTATTAGTATTATCTGTTTTGTTTTACAGACTTTATCAGAACTATGATTTAAAACCTTATGAAATTCCTCAGTTAAGTTCCACATATGATCTTTTGTTATCAGTTTTATTTAGTGCTAACAGTACGTACCAGCTCATGAGTTAGATGGTGGTCCCTCGAGATTTTAAGCACTATGTGACACCCAGGGTGTACTTTCGGGGCATTACACAAGGTGTGTGTAGGGTTATGATAGTTTAACATGAATCTAGTCATTGAATAAAAGATAGGCTAGGTCGAAAGTCTTTATAGTTAGTTTGTCAACCAAACCTCAATAATATTACCCATTGGCTCTTTTGAACACCTAACGAGTATGTGCTTAATAGTCACCCAAAACGTGAATCGGGCATCCATATTTCTAGGATGATGCGTATGAAATGGCTCACACTCTATTTACACTTATTTCTAAGAATGTAAAATAAAGTAAACCACATGCTCCTTGTCCACAATTGCCTTGTCCCTCTATAGCACTTTTTGAAGGATTTTATGGGTTTCCAAAGGTTCACCCTAATCCCTCTTTTAAGGATGATGAGGGTTTTCAAGAGTTTGGGGTTTCACTTATCAAACCCATTTGGATAATTAGATTTTTCACATACAAATTCCAACTATTAAGCTCATGCAATAGTGGAATCAATAATCAACAACTAAAAATTATGTAAACCCATCAATACCTACAACACAAATAGCACTTTAGTTCAACATAATCCTAAGACTAAAATAATTAGCTACTCATGAAGAAGGTGGAAAAAGGTATACCGTCATATGGTTTGTTTAGAGAATCCATTTTTCACCAATACTAAGAATTTAAGCATCCAAAATTATTTACAAAGCTTGCCTAATTTAGAGTTTTTCAATTCAAATTCAAAAATTTCTACAATGTAAGCAATACCCAAAGAAAAAAGGGTTTAATCCTATATGAGGGATTTGATTCGGCACTGTGAAATAATAATTCTTCCCCAGATTAAATTCCCTCATGGCCGCGATCGCTGGAAGTTGTCCGCGTTTGCGGCAATCGCAACCACTGTAAAACTTCTATGATCACTTCCTCTTGACCTTCTAGACTGATGGCGATCGTAGATAGCAGACCGCGATCATTGTAACTAAAGATGATAGCTCATCTAGGTCCTTCATAAATAAATTATATTTCTAATGATCTCAGGTTTAGGTTGCTACCCAATTACGCAATCCTATGGTAATTTCAATAATTATGAAATATTATGTTGTCAAATTTTATTGTAAACATTTGCGCATTATATATGGTAGTTCCATTTGAGACTAGTTCCTTGAACAATAACTCAGAAAGATTTATCACGATTTAAAATAATAGTATAAACACTGATCATAGATAGATTATTTGAGTCTAATACTATACTATATTTTCAGAAATAAAAGATTTAATAACGTATGAGCAAATAGTATACAAATTATTGGAAGAATTATTTAGCACCGAGAGGGTGGGGGTTTAGGAAAACATAAGTCCCATAACTATATGCCAGGTGTTCATTACCATACTGGAGGCAAGTCAGTTTTAAACAATTCCAGTCACTAGTTAGTGAGTCCTTATTCATGGACTTGGCATAGTTTCCCTTCGTATTTTTTTTCAGTTTAGACATTATTTTGTTTTATGGGTAGTATGGGGGCCTTGTTCCAACAAATTACTTTTTTATGTTTTTAGAGACTTATGAGGAATATGTTTTTTAACTTCTGATAGATGTGTTTTGGCTTAATTCAGTTAGCTATGATTTTTAATTGATAGTTTTCACTTCAGTTTTTATTTATATTATTGTATAGACATTTCAGCACATACGGTCCGCTCTGAATAACTTGTATCCCTAAGTACTGATCACACAAAGGTGCAGACTTGAATCATAACAAATAATATAGATATAAAAATTATCACTTTAATTGAAAAAATAATTCAAACCCCTTTTAAGAAGTGCTGAAAAAATGAGGTAAGAACTTATGCAGACAAAATAATATAAGGGCGTCGTATCTATATATCAATATTTTCATGTTTGGTCAGTAAAATTTCAAAAGAAGTAAAAATTTTCCAGTTTTCTTAAAATTTTTCCAAATGTATGAAAATTTGAACCAAGACAATCTCATCTCTTTCTTCACAACTAAAAGATTCTTAAGATCTGAGATTATTGTATGTATATTGATGAAGATAGGAATGATGATTCATATTTAGGAGAACCCTATTTTCTTAACACAAAGGTAACCTTGTTTTTCTACATTTTTATGTTACCCCGAATGAATTAATCCCTTTTTGTCATATCTCTTTTAATGATTGTTCTGTTGTTATGTTGTCCTAGTACTGATTATGGGCAAATTTTGGATAACATTTATTGAAGTTTGATAAATTTGATTTTAATTCATTTGTGGCTTTAAGTTTATTATGTTTTTGCAACAAAATCATCACATAGGTAGAGAAGTCATCTTTTGTTTTATCATGTTTTACCACATCTAGTTTTCTCATTTATTTAGCATAGATTGATCTACCTTTTTCATCTTCTCAAGATTTTTATTTATCTCTCTCTTTGAATGAATGAGGAAGAAATTCTCATGTTACTGGAGAGATTCTATTCATAGAAACTGAATTAAACTGCTTTTTAAAAATTTATTAAAAATATTTAAAATTTTTAGGATTTTTTAAAAAATAGTTTCAAACCTCAAACATATATGTGAAGGGCTAGTTATTATTCATCTGTTTACACAAATTGAATGATCCTCCCCAACCCCCAAATTTTATGATGGAGTTTTCTTTGACTATTTTTTGTTGAAGTATATGGTCTAGTTTTTTTTCCTTTATCTTTTTGTTAGAGGGCAATTCTGATTATACCACCTTTGAATTTATTTTTTTAAATCATTCTCTTTGGTGGATACAAATTCATGATGTAAGGGAGTTTGGAATTTCTAGTTTTGTTTGTTTAGATGCAGTAAACTGAAATCACTGGCTATTTTATTATTGTTTAAGCATGTAAATCAAAAAACTTCTTGGTAGTCACATTCACAGTTCCTGAAATTAGAATTTGTTTAGTTGATAGGCATACCCAAATTGATTTAAAAAATCTTTTACATGTTGATTGTTTTATGTGTACGGGTTTGTATATTTCTGACAGAAGTTGCATGGATTATTCATTTAGGTGAGAACAAAATTATAGAGGTACATGTAATATCATGTTATCTATTGCTATTTCTCAAGCCTGTTATTAACTTTAAAAGTGTGATGTTGTATGGTTTGACTGTGTATTCTTGAGGAAATATAGTATTTATACAAAATTAAAGAAAGATCCTGAGATCCTATATTTAGAAAGAAAGATGCAGTGGTCATAATTGCTTTACCTGCAATATTTAACATTAGACAACATTCAGATTGATAGTTGATGCCTCGAACCAAAGACCTCTTTTTTGTTCCCTTCTTTCTTATTTTTCTCATCTTCTTTTTAGAGGATGTAAAGTTAAAAAGGATGAAGAACATTTTTTTATTTTTCCCTTATTAGAAAATTACTAAAATCTATCGGTAACTTTAACTTCTTGGGAGAAGAAATAATAATTTCCTTATCATTCCTATGGAGTAAAAGTTTTAATTTAATGCTTAGATTTGCTAGTTTATGACTTGTCTTTGGGTTGCATGTATTGCTTTTTGGAGATATTCAAACCAAAAGTGTTAGCATTCTTGTATTTGCTTTCCACCTCTGAAGAAATAGAGATCATTGTAGATGAGAGTGGTAATTTTGGGTTGTGTGTCACAACCCGATTTACGGGTCATGATGGCACCTGCCAATTCTCACCAGTAGATATGCCAATACCATAACCTGGAGCTAACACAATGGGTTAATTCATAAGAAAGGCCCAACATAGACGAAAGTTAAGGAAAAATAATTGCTAACACGGGGGCTCTAGTTACAATAAGAAATCATACAGATACCAATCCCAAAACTCAGTAGAGCTAGTACAAGAAAAACTAATAGTATTAATACAACTCCAAGACTAGAATAGTTAATACATCTGTCTTGAATACTGAAGAATGAATACAAAAGATGGAAGGAAATCAGATGGCTCGAACTCCAAGAGCTTACTCTATCTCTAGAAATCAATCACTGCATGTACTATGATTAACAAGGACATCTAATACTCGAATCTGCACCAAAGAGGTACTGAAGTGTAAAATGACCACCAACACAACAAGTACTCAGTTGACATCATTAATCGACTAAGCTAAATCATGATATAAGAATGATAAAGTGCAAGATGATAATAACTAAGTCAAGGTACAAAATCGAACTTGAATCACCTTCGTTATCACTGTATATATTAAGTAAGCAATTCGTAGTAACAGTATAACATAAGACATCAACACATGTAAATATCGTCATACATAACAAGCATGACATATCGAAAATAACAATATAATATAAGATATCAATGTATGCTAATATCGTCTATCATAAAGGAATAAATGGTTCAAAATCATATAGCAATACAAGTAAAAAGTTTGCACCCATACACTAACTATTGCTTAAAGTAAATAATACATCATGACATCCCATACTACCGGAGAGTACACCTAAGAGTGCATAGAGTAAAGAATCAAACTGCCAATTTATATATATATATATATATATATATATATATATATA
>NC_061113.1:260570602-260833450 GCF_002878395.1 Capsicum annuum
TATATATATATATATATATATATATATATATATATAAAATCAACTTTTTCATTATCCATTGTTTTCAAAGATTTCCTTCAAACGGCTATTTGCCAATATTCATAATGATCACCAATAATTATAATTGAATAACATATACCAATATACTCGTAAACATAACCATACCACCATATAGGCACCTATCTCATCATTATACCCTATTCACACATTATTAGTTATCCAACACTTAATTCTAAACCAATTACTTACTAGTCATCATATAACCTCTATTAATTATCCATCCTTTTGTCATCACTTAGTCATAATTCATGGATTAACGACTAATCATTATTTACTCAGTTGCCAAAAGTAGCATCTAGTCAAGATTAAACACTAGACCATATTCTCCAATTAATCAATATTCATTTCTAGCGTACATAATCCCACTAGTTATCATTTAACAAAAAACCACTAATCGGGAAGAGTACACTTATTCACCTCTCAACTAACATCTCTTATTAACTAGCATCATTAATTCACAAATCCTCATTAAATAATTTATCAGCATCATAAACTTAGTCATTAGTAGAAGCTAATCATCATCATCACTAAACCCATCATCATTAGCCACCATAATTAAATTATTATTCCTATTAATAGCCATCAATTCCACTAGTCCTCATTACCTCTAAGGTTCACAAATCTACTAGTCATTATTAGCCACTTAAGTAATATTCACCACTATGTATCTTTCATCCTTAAATTAGTAACCATAACACTTTATAACTCAACCCATTAGAAGACTATAACTGATACCTATTATATTAATATTATAGCCTGCTACACAAGAACATAAATAAATATATAATTGCAATACATAGATCTAGCCGTATTCAACCGGTAGGTGCACTGTAGGCACATCAATAATCATATCCTCCGGCCTTCTTGGGCTTCATGATGTCAGCATAATATCCTTTGAACTCGAATCGGGTATCAATATATCATAATAATATACTCCATCATTTTCGGGTATCAATATATCATTATAATATCCTCCAGCCTTGTCGGGCATCAATATATCATTATAATATCCTCCAGCCTAGTCGGGCATCAATATATCATCATAATATCATCTGATCTTTCTGGGCATCAATATATCATAATAATATTGTTGGGCCATGCCGGGCATCAATATATCATCATAATATCCTCCGAACTTGAACTGAATATCAATATAATCAACATATCCTCCAGACTCAAACCGGATATCAATATCATCAACATATCTTCTGGACTCGAACCGTGTATCAATAACATCAACATATCATCCAAACTCAAATCGGGTATCAATATCATCAATATATCCTCCATCCTTGTTGGGTATCATTATATCATCACAATTTAATCATAATAAGAAATAATTATCAATAATCGAGAACAAGCCTCAGTAGGGCTAAAGTAGATGACAAGCCCCATAAGGGCTAAATTAAAGTGCAAGCCCCACAAGCACTAAATAAAATGACACGTAAGTAAATGATAATCCCCATGAGGACTAAAGTAAAGTGGAAACCCCTACAAGGGCTAAAGTCAAGAGAAACAAGGAGGAGCATACGTTTACATCTCATCATTCGTTGTCTAGGATAATTTATTCATAAATATATGAATATATATATATATATATATATATATATATATATAGTATGAATATTACAAAGCATTAATGACATCAACATGGTTAGTAGCATAGCTTCTCATGTAGCCAATAAATATGCCTTTTAGAACCCTTAGAATTATTACTCATAATATTAGCAACACGAAGACTTTCAAACATAATTATTAGTTGGGTTACTAGAGAAAGTATAACATGATTCCAACATAATCTGTAGAGTATCTTTATGCATAGTCAATAAGCATGCCTTCTAACACCATTAACATCATCATTTACAATAAAGACAATAAGAAAAATTTCGAGTATGATTTATTAGCATAATTATTAGGTATGATCATAGCTTGGGGAATATTATAGTTAAGCACTAGAACACTTGCCTAAATGATGTCTTAATCAATAGTATAGTCAAGGACCCGCAATTATAAAATCCATAATTTAGTCATTAAGACCTTGTGCATAACCATAAGCAACATCACGAACAATGACTCATTAATAGCATATTCAGTCGCCTACTACTGGCCTAATGATATTTCATCAATAGTATGAATAATGGCTAAAATATTACATGATCCATAAATTATTCTTAGCGTTGTCAATAATATCATTTATGACATAGGTCATATTATAGAAAATGGCTCATTTAATAGCAGGTTCATTAGCCCAACCAATAGATAATTGTAATAACATAATTAATAGCTTTACATAAGCTTTAGCTAATAAGGCATACAATGTCATAATTACCTATGAATCATTCTCAATGTAATTCCACATAACCAACAAGTACAAAAATTATCAATATAGCCTTAAAAAGGCACTCTTTATTCAATTACTATATGTAAGGGTACAAGTAAGCTAATCACAAGTCTTGTCTTACGGTGGGTCAACAGGGCCACATCTAAATCAAAAATTGCATTAATAGTCAATTTGTATCCGGACTAAGATAAGGTATCTAAATCAACTCTTAGATGTATAGCAAGCCGCCATAAGACCTAAGGTAGATATTCTACTCAAGCACCGTTACTAAGTTCAATGGAACCAAGGCAACCTTCTCTAGGATAAAAAACTAAGGCAAATTTACTCTAAGTATGAGAAACTAGAGCATTACATCTAAGGTTTGAGTATTCTAAGATATTCTCATGCCAACCATGAATAATGAAGTCTATTCCACCTATTGTAATGGGAAACAAATCAATCTTTCTAACTTCTAAAACTCATATAGCTTAGTTGGTTTAACTAACCCAAGCCTTGCATTTCATCAATCCAATACTTAAAAAACATTCATATATAACAATATATCAAAATTATATCAAAACATAGCTCAATCTAACAAGGAGTAAGTCTATCCTACCTCAAATCCAAAGAAAGCCAATTAACCGCTGAACTTTTTCTTTCTATTTCAAGAAGGTTTTTCAATGTGCCAAGCTATCAAAAACGCAATCTATTAATCATTGCGAGAATTTTGATATCTATATTTCCCCATTGTGCTTCGGGTCCAAAAACGACACCAAAAATACCAAGTGGGTCCTATATACGGAAAACACGCTTCCAAGACCAACACAATATTCAACAACAATACGAAATCATCACCCTCAATAATTAGGTAAAAATAAAGCATACTTGGGATAAAAGCAAGCCCTTAAGTAATTTGGGTATTGGTCAAATAATCAAGAAATTGAAGCTTGAAAATGAAGGATTCATACCATAAGAAAGCCCTCAAGTAATTTGGGGTTTTGGTCAAATAATCAAGAAATTAAAGCTTGTAAATGAAGGATTCATACCTTAAATTTGTTGTTAATCAGAAATATATATATGTTAACTAAGTTTCTAACTCACCCCAAGAATCAATTTGAAGTTATTCTACCATTTTAGAGGTTTTAACTCCCAAAGGGGTGTGAAAATAGTAAATTTTGCAACTAGAGGGGGGGGGGCTATTTATAGTACCTTGGTCATGGTTAAATGGGGACCACGAGGTAAAAACATATTTTCGACCTTCGGGACTCATTCAAACATTGTTTTTTCATAAATAAACTATGTAACCCCACTTAATTCGACATTTCAGGAGCAATGGCGAAGTCAAATTTTCTATTGAAGGTCATTTAGGCCATTTATAGGTCCCACATTCATATCTGTTAATAATTTAACATTCAAACAAATTGTTCGAAATGAACTCGGGTGGCTTAGGACACAACCAAGGGTCTTTCTAGACTAAGACAAATATTTCAGAGCTAATGGGGAAATTAGAATTTGAATCCAAGGTCGTTTAGCTGATGTTTTTACTCGGGGGCCATTCAAGACCTGCAAAAACCTTCTAAACAGGGAATTGGTCCTACAACCAAATAAATTGCCTGGCAACTAAACTATCAATTCCAACAAGTCATAAATGACTTGAGAAATCTATGGAAAAGATCTAATAGGGAATATAAGCAAACAGTACGAATAATGACCTAAAGGGTCATTATAATATCTACTACAAAGGAACTTTCTTCCTTGAAAGTTTAGGATAACGAAGTACCTAAAACCTCGAACAGATGAGGATACTCGATCTGCATCTCTATATAGATTTCCTAAGTGTCCTCCTTCACTATGCGGTTTCTCCACTAAACCATAGCTACTAGAACTTGTCTGGGGCACAATCGTCTCACATCATCAGCCAAAATAAGCACAGACTCCGCAACAAAGGTTGAGCGATCATCCAACTGGGCTAATCCATATCAAAACACATAAGAAGGATCAGTACTTAGTCATCACAACATGGAGACATAGAAAACTGGATGAATTGCAACAAAATAATTAGTTAATGCTAACTCATAAGCCACCCCACCACCGGTGTGGAGAATCTCAAAGGGTCCAACATATATCAAACTAAGCTTAAACTTTCTTTCAAACCTCATCATACTAATCATGGGTGAAACAGGGAGGAATACAAGGCCATCAACCATAAATCTCAAGGCACAAAGCTGAAGGGCTACATAGGCCTTTTGACTACTTTGAGTAGCTCTCACAATATCCTATATCACCCTGACTCTATCCAATGAGTCATGAAGCAAATCTACATCACGAGGGTCTAACCACGGGAATCTCAACACACCCAAATGGAGAACAATATCTCTTACCATATGAATCCTCCAATAAAACTCAAAAAACATAACTGCACTCTGAAGCTGGTGAAACAAATCATCAATGCAACTCATAGGATAACAGTTCTTTATCGTCACCTTACTAATATACCTATAACCATTATACATATGCAAAGATACATATGGTAAGTTGCCATAGAAATTGGTCAGGTGCCAGGCTCAAGGTCACTAGAGACTTAATCTCTCTAACAAGGGAAAAACCTTGTAGGTAAGGAACACATCAGGTAACTCACAAATAACAAGGACATAGTCAAGCAACAAAAAATCATCAATAGTATCACAACATAAGCGAAATAAGACTTGCAACCCCTAGAAATAAGTTCCCTGGCCCAAACATAAGGTATAATTGTTGTTTTCTAACGGATAACTGCTCTTTACTATATGACTAGGAGTATACTGGGCCTAACTAAATAAAAAATCTAAGCAAAATAGATCATGATTACATGATTGTGGGATAATCACTCCATGCCAAAAATTATAACAGAATCCATCATACAAAGAATAACAGGTAAACATAAGTATCAACATCATTAACAGTCACAACACCTCATCAAAATACATCAATCCACTACTAAAGAATAACCCACAGGAGTAGATACTCACAATGGCACATATAATAAATCACTAGACAACTCCAACTGTGGAGCATAATAAGTAGCTATATATATATAAGAATAAGTAGATCGAACAACCTAGAAAGGCATCAAAATAATAACTGTGTGTACAGTACTTGATGTCTAAGCCTTAGGTTTATCAAGTACCTCATATAATTGACCATGCTCGCCCCTTGCCTTGGCACCTAACTGACCTCCTGTCCTTTCTATCTGAGGACTACCACAAATACCATAGTAACTACCCTAGAAATAATAGGAACTACCTCTATCTGATGGGGGTAAACTTCTATAATAAAGGAGCACTCTAAGCCAAACCAACCATCTCCCAAAGACTAAGGCAATCCCACAAATAATGACTAGGAAGTCCACAAGTACATCAAGAAATTTTAGCAGAACCAGAATCAGTAAATTCAACTGACTGAAAATGATCATCACGTCTATATAGACAAGTAAATCAACCCATCAAAGACTTACCCTAGCCCTTACAAGTGCAATCTTCTAGCACTAGAGTGATGTATTACCCCAAAAATCTAAACCTATGTTAGATCCATGTTTCAAGCTCATGCAAAGTACATTATAGTTCTTTGGTATATTTATAAGTTAGTTTGATTTATATTATGGCTTCAAATAACTCTCAGCTATTAGATGAGACAAAATATTCCTTACCAATTGAGTTTTGGGGAAGGTTGATTCTTTAGTCAAGTCTAAATAGTTATATCTTTTTATTTTCTGAGAATTTTCCATCTCAAGACCCATTAAATTGAAGAAAATCAAATTAGCTTTCCAACGATACCAATTTTACCTAAATCTGATACTCAAGTGGGAAATTATAATACTTTTAGTGAAAAATAGTCGCCCAAAGCGATAAGGCCGCATTGCAGATATGACAAAAACCACGTTCATCCTTTTCCAGTGGATCACTTCAATAACGCCATATCATTCTAAGTGGTGAATTCATGTTTAATTTTGTACTGCGATGGCAACGCAATGAGCCAAGTTGCCAGTTTAGAATTATCCATTTTTAGTGGCGTATCGCAATAGCATCATGTCCTTCCATTGGGAAAATGGGAGATTGTCAGTTTCTAGTGGGCCGACATGATAAGCACCGCATCGCACGTAGTCAAAAATCAGGATTTTTCTATTTTTGCAATTTAATTTTCAGGGACCATTTGGTATTTCCCATGGCCCCAAATCAGTCCAAAACACGTAATTACAACCCTAAAGGGGCATTATTTGCCTCATTACTCATATTTCCTCTTCAAGAAACTCATCATCTCTCAAGAAGAAAACCTTATCCTTCAAGATTCAAGATCAATTATTAAGAAAACCCCAAGAACTCTCATGAATTCATCAACCCAGGTATGTTAAATGTTCATCCATGGTCCCTTTCATCTATGGAGTCCAAGTATCTAATTTTAACATTCAAAGTTGTGATATTTTCAAGTAATTGTGATTTTTAATTATGATTTTAACCACTAATTCCCATGAATTGAAACTCTATACTATGTTTACATGAAATTATTATTACCACCAAACCCCACACGTTTGAATAATGTTATTTGCTGATTTAAAAAATAATTAGTGATGTTGATGTTGAAATCATGCTATTACTACAAGGTTTAAACTATTCCCATGCTTAGCTTACACTATGCATACCAAGTGTTTGATTAAATGCCTACAAGAATGATTTTTAATAAATGCTTTCATATTATGTACCCAAAGTTTTAGTACTATTTTGCTATTATTGCTATCGAGTCCCAGGGGCTAGAAAGACCCAAAAACTTAGCTATTTACTTAGCCTCAGTATCTTCAAATAAGTTTCAGACTTGTTATGAGCAATATCATTTTAGTAAGTTATGATTATTAGTTTAACTTAGAATAGTTCAGTATTCTGAGTTAGTTCAGTTGGGATAGGATTTAGTACCGAGCGAGTATTTGGATGACGACTTCCCCATCAGTTAGGCGGAGTCGTTACTTGCAGTCCCTGCACTCCAAAACTACATAGCCAGCATAGTATTTGAGGAGTCACCTATTAGTTCAGGCTTAACTACCTCACAAGGGTCATCCATCAGTTTAGGCTTGACATACTTAGTCCTTCGGGACAGTATATCAGTGGATCTACACAACTAGTATTAGTACTTGTGGCATGGTTGGTACTGACACCCTTCCAACTGGGGTCACAGGTTGGACCCTAAATTGCTCATTTTGGCATATCAGTTAGATGATAACTCGCATAGTCTCAGTTCCGTATTTAGTATATTTCAGTTCAAGCATGTATTGACTATAGCATATAGATATCAATTATTCAGTCATCATATTTTAGTTTTTTAAGTTTACAGATTATATTCAGAATATGTTTTATGCTTAGTTATGCATTCTCAGTATTTATGGATTTTATGCATTCTATGTAGTACTTCATACTATTCATTTAGTCAGTATTACTACTGTACATGAAACCATGCATATCAGCCTACCTCATTTAGCATATTAGGACATTCAAAGTACTGATCACATACTCATTTCTTATGCTATAATATATTATATCATCGGTTCGGATGATCAATTCCTTGATCAAGCATAAAAATTCTAGTTTATCAGACGTAGTATTGGTGAGTTATCATATTTTGAGGACATGGTTTATTTTTCTTAGCTATTTCATCAGTTTCAATATTTTTGTATTCAGTCAGAGTTAGTTGGGGGTTTGTCCCATCAACTCTACAGTCAGTCAGTAGAGGATTTTCTGACTAGTACAGACAGTTAGTCAATCTTCAATTTTTAGTTATCATTATAAGAAGTTATATTAGTATTCTCAGATTTTATTTACATACTTTATCAGAACTATGATTTAAAACCTAATGGCATTCCTAAGTTAAATTTAGCATATGATATATTGTTATCAATTTTAATCAGTGCTCATAGCAGTGACAAGCATGGGTTAGCTTATGGTCCATTGGCACTGTAAGCACCGTGTGATGCCAGGGTGTACTCTTGGGGAATTTAAAACTTGGTATCAGAGCCTAAGGTTTTAAGGTGTCCTAGGAAGTCTAAAAGCAGTATCATGTAGAGTCTTGTACATAGGTGTGAAGTGCACCACACTTATGGACAAGAGGTTACGAGGCATTTTAAGAAAAGTTTCCCTTCTTTTAGTGTTCATGTCGTGCGACTGAGCATGAGATCATGTTAAAATCTCTGTCTAATCTATTCTCCCTACCATTTATAGAATATGGCTCATAGATAGACAAACGGAAGAAGAAATATGAACCAGCGAGAAACTCCATCCGTTCAGGAATATCCCCTGAACAAGCATGCTTCTCATACGGAGTTCAGAGCTACATTCTCTACTCTAGATCACTCTATAATGGCTCATAATGTTCGGCCAGCTACTGTTCCAGCCAATCCAGTGGCCTATACTGCTACAACTAGGATTCGAGAGTTTACCCGAATGAATTTTCCCCTGTTCTCGATATGCAAATCTAAAGAGGATCCATAGGAATTCATAGACATGGTCCAGAAAGAAAAACATATTATAGGGCTGACATCTAGTGAGAGTGCTTAATTGGACGCTTACCAGTTGTAGTATATAGCCCATACCTAGTTTAAGTAGTGGAAATGGGATAGAGATATAAACGAAGGGCCTATAAAATGGTAAGAGTTTGCTATAACTTTCTTAGATAGATTCTTCCCATTGGAGCTAAGGGAATCCAATAGATTAGGGTTTATCAACTTGAGAAAGGTCAACATGAGTGTGAAGGAGTATTTTCTTAAGTTTACTCAGTTAACTAGGTATGCTCCTTATGTGGTGGCTGATAGCAGGCCTAGAATGAGAAAGTTTATGTTTGGGGTATCTGACAGTGTGGTCAAGGAGTACTGGATTGTAATATTAATTAAGGAGATGGATATCTCTAGGATTATAGTACATTCTAAACAAATTGAGAAACAGAAGAAGGAGAAGAAGGAGAGAGAGAACAAGCAGGCTAGAATAGATAGATGTTATTTTACTAAGCCAAAGTCAGAAGGTGGTAATCATCCTTAGTTCCATTAAAAATCTTCAGTCCCAACTCTATAATTACCCAGTGCCCCAATACCCAAATTCAAAAATGATAATAGGGATAGAATGCCATGATCTAAGTCCCAGGGTAGTGTAAACAGTGATCGTACAAATTCTCTTTGCTAAAAATACGGTAGAAACCATCAGGGTGAGTGTAGAGTTGGCAGTGATGTATGCTATGGGTGTATTAAGCTAGGACATCAAATTTAGAAGTATCGAGTAGTTTCTTAGAAAGGTAGGGATTTGCGCTAACAGGGCTAGACCCATCAGTCATCAGTTCCAGCTGGCCGCCTGACTTAGTAGGGTGTCATTCCAGCGCTACTAGTGGTGAACGTCAGAACATGCTCTATGAAATTCAGTACCAATAAGATTAGGAAATTTCTCCTAACATAGTTATTAGTACGTTGGAAGTCTTTTATTCACATGTTTATCCTTTACTAGAGCCTGGAGCGTCTCTTTCTTTTGTAGTACTTTATATAGTTGTTGATTTCTATGTTAGTTCTAAGATTTTAGTAGAACCCTTTTCAGTGTCTACCTCAATAGGTGTCTCTATTATAACACTTGTACTTAATGAAATTCTCATCTTATAATATTATGGATCGTCAATATTGGTCATGTATTCAAGAAAGTCTTGCTTTTTCAGTTTTCATGCTATCGAGTCCTGGGGGTACTTGTACCCGATAATTAGCTATCTGCCTTGAGCCAGTATCATGTTTTTAAGATATTCTCAGTCGAGCCATGTTCATAGAAATTCAGTCAGTCATGTGACTTAGGAAAATGTAGTAAACTCAGTAATCTCAGAAACCTTAGAAATTCTGTAATCTTAGTAGTATTTCGTCAGTCAACGGAACTCAGTTAACTCAGTCCAGTCAATTTAGTTAATAATGTTCAGTGTCTACCCAGATGGGAGTAGAAATTAGCATCGAGCGAACCCAAGGATGGGAACCCACCTTTTATATAAGGGTGTGATTCTTTGAAGCAATCCTTACATTCCATAACTACGTATACAACATTGATTGAGAAATCATAGCCTGTTATATGATGGTAGATAAGGTGGATTAACCTATTATATGAGGGTTTCTATCATTCTCATGAGAGTTATCTCTTATATGAGGGTTACTCACATATTGTCCTTACAAATGGCGCGGTATTGACACCCTTCCAATTGGGGTTATAGATAACCTCAGCTATATTGCATTATATGGGGCATGTCGGTTAGATAGCTACATCCCATAGTTCTAGTTAAAGAATCAAGGCTATCAGATACAGTCATTCAATCTCAGCAATAGAACTCAGATAGTTCTACAGAATTCAAGACTGTCAGATACAGTCAATTCAGAATAGTACGGAAGTCAGCTAGTTCCATCGAAACCTAGGCTGTCAGAAATAGACACTCAGTATCCGTTATTTCATTTATATAGATATCAGTATCTCATGTTATCAGTACTCAAACTCAGTTATCATGTTATCACGAACTCAGTTATAGTATTATATAGTCATGCATGTATTCTCACATTCATGTTATTCAGTCAGTAGGTATTGTTCTTGCATGTGAACCCTTTGTATTCATCCTATCTTACATGCATACCAGTATATTCAAACATACTGACGCATTTGCGCTATGGAATTCTTACCATAGGTTCAGAAGCACGAGCTCTAAAGCATCAGTAGCATTTAAGTCTCTGCAGTCAGAGTTAGCAGTGAGTCCTCATCCTTCGAGGAGATGACCATTACTTTATTATCTTATTAATTAATTTATTTGTTGGATTTAGTTGGGGACATGTCCCCTTAACTCCTTATTCAGAAAGTTTAGTAAGTTAAAGGCTTTTTAGACTATAGTATGTTCAAATAGTTTATTTCAGTTGTTTTGGGTATTTCACACCCCATGTAGATGTTATGTTTTATCAGCTATCATGTCTCAATTTTGAACCTTATGGCCTTTTAGCCTTTATTTTTGCATTTCTACAGTATATTATGTTGTATTCAGATATAGATATCATTCATGGGTTAGTTTGTGGTCCTTTGGGGTCATGAGCACCATGTAGCATTCTGGGTACCAGATTCGGGGCATTACAAACTTGGTATCAGAGCCTAAGTTTCAATAGTATCATAGAAACTCCGAAATCCACATCTAGTGGAGTCTTGTGCATGGGTGCATTACGCACCCCATTTATATGCAGAAGGCTATAAGATGTTTTAGGAATAGTTTTCCTTCTTTTAGTATTCATTTCGTTCCAGTGAGTATAATCTCCATTTGGTCTCACAGTCTAGTCTACTCTGTTTCTCCCTTTTTTCTACAGAACATGCCTCCAAAAAGAAGAAATAGGAATAAGCCAGCCCCTCAGCCCAAAGATCCTTTGGGCGAACATGTCTCTTATGCAGAGTTCATTGTTGTATTCACTACTCTTGCTTAGTTAGTTGCTGCTCAGAATGAATGACCTGCTATTATTTTGGCCAACCCAGTGGCCAATTCAGCTACAACTCGGATTCGAGACTTCACTTGAATGAATCCTCTATCCTTTTTCGGGTCTAATTCAGATGAGGACCCTCAGGAATTTATTGATCAAGTTCAGTATATTACAAATATCATGGGGATTACTTCTAGTCATAGTGTGGAGCTATCTTCATATCAATTGTAGGATGTTGCTTACACTTGGTAAAAATAGTTGAAGTTAGAGAGGGTTGTAGATGCAGGGCCTATTGAGTGGGAGGAGTTTTCTAGTGTATTCTTAGATAGATTCTTTCCCCTAGAGCTGAGAGAAGCTAAGGTGTTAGAATTTATCAACCTCAAGCAGGGAAACAAGACAGTGAATCAGTATTCTCTTAAGTTTACTCAACAAGCCAGATATGCTCCTCATGTGGTTGCAAATAGCAGGGCTAAGATGAGTAAGTTTTTTTCTAGGGAGAATGATAGTGTAGTAAATATATGCAGGTTTGCGATGTTGAATAGTTACATGAACATAGCCAGGAATTATGACCCACGCTCAGCAGATAGAAGAGCAAAAGATTAAGATGAGCGAGAAGTAGAATAAGCGAGCAAAGACAGGTAGTTTCAACTTTGCTCAGCCCAAATCAGAAGGAGGAAACTATTTCCAGTTTCATCCTAAGTCAGTAGTTCCATCTCTATCATCTAGTGCTCCACCTCCTAAGTTCAAGGATGGTAATAGAGATAGAGCGCCAGGATCTAAGTCTCAAAGCAGTGTTAGCAGTGCCCGCACCTATCCTCTTTGCTAAACTTATGGCAAGCACCATCAGGGTATTTGCAGAGCAAGCAGTGGTATTTGTTTTGGATGTGGCAAGCTAGGACATCGAGTCAGAGACTATCCTCAGCCAGGTCCTCAGAGTTAGTAGAACCGTTACCCAGCTCAGTCCGATCACCCAAATCCGAAGGGTGCTACCTCCAGTGCTACTAGTAAGCAACACCCAAATTGATTTATGCTCTCCAGTCTCGGCAAGATCAGAAAAATTCTCCTAACATGGTTATTGGTACGTTATAAATCTTTCATGTTCATGTTTATGCTTTGCTAGCTCGATGATTATACAAAAAGTCCAGTTATGGTATCTTAGAAAGTCACTTCAACAGACTTAGTAAAATTAGAGATAATTAATTTTGATATCATTCTTGGCATGGATTGGCTTCATTCTTTCAATGCCAAAGTCCACTGGGAAAACAGAATAGTCCAGTTTTAATTTCCAAAAAAACCTATCCTAGAGTGGAATGGAAGTACTTCAGCGTTCAGAGGTTAGCTTGTTTCTTACCTTTGGGCAAGGAAAATGATATCTAAAGGATGTGTCTATCATCTTGTTCAAGTTAAGGACACTAGTTATTAAGCTCCCAGTCTTGAATCAGTCCTAGTCGTAAATGAATATTTAGATGTCTTTCTCGAAGATTTTCCAGGAATTCATCCCGATAGGGAAGTAGATTTCTACATCGATCTTCTTCCAGATACTCATCCTGTATCTATTCCGCCATTAAGAATTGCACCAGAAGAACTCAAAAAACTGAAAGAGCAGTTGAAGGATCTCTTAGATAAGGGATTCATCAGACCCAGCATGTCCCCGTAGGGCGCACCAATCTTATTTGTGCATAAGAAAGACGGTTCTCTTGGAATGTCCATTGATTACCTTCAACTCAATAAAGTCACGGTCAAGAACAAGTATCCTCTTCCTAGAATTGATGACTTGTTCGACCAACTTCAGGGTGCCAACTATTTTTCTAAGATAGACCTCAGATCATGCTATCATCAACTCAGAGTCAGAGAATGTGACATTTCAAAAATAGCCTTCCATACTCGGTATGGTCACTTCAAATTCTTAGTTATGTCCTTTGGTCTTACCAATTCCCCAATAGCTTTCATGGAATTGATGAACAGTGTGTTCAAGCAGTACTTGGACATGTTCGTCATAGTCTTTATAGATGATATTTTGGTCTATTCCCGCAGTGAGCGTGATCATGCGGACCATCTTAGAACCGTACTTCATACTCTCACAGATCATCAAATGTTTTCCAAATTCAATAAGTGCAAATTTTGGCTAATGTCAGTACCATTCCTTAGTCATATCGTTTCTGGTGATGGCATTAGAGTTGATCCTCAAAAGACCAAAGTGGTAAGAAATTGGCCCAGACCCATCTCTCCATTAGATATCATAAGTTTCTTAGGTTTGGCTAGCTATTATAGATGTTTTTTAGAGGGATTTTCATCTATTGCATCCCCTATGTCTAGATTGACCCAGAAGAAAGTCAAGTTTTAACGGTTAGATCCTTGTGAGAAAAGTTTTTAGGAGTTGAAGACTCGACTCACCTCAGCTCCAGTCTTAACGCTTTCAGATGGTCCAGTTAGGTTTGTAGTGTATTGTGATGCATCTTGATTAGGTTTGGGTTGTGTCCTCATGCAGCATAGTAAGGTCATAGCCTACACCTCCAGCTTAAACCTTATGAGAAGAATTATCTGACTCATAATCTTGAGTTAGCAGCCCTAGTTTTTTCCTTGAATATTTGGAGGCATTATCTATATAGATTTCATGTAGATGTGTTCAAAGATCATAAGAGCCTTCAGTATGTATTTTCTTAGAAAGATCTTAATCTTCATAAGAGAAGGTAGTTAGAGCTCTTGAAAGATTATGACATGAGTGCCCTTTATCATCTGGGCAAGGCCAATATTATGGCTGATTCTCTCAGTATACTGTGTATGGGTAGTGTTACTCATGTTGAGGATAGTAAGAACAAGTTAGATCAGGAAATCCATCAGCTTGGTAGACTAGGCTTTTGCTTAGTTGATTCAGAGGAGGGTGACATGTGGGTTCATAGTAGTTTAGAATCATCCCTAGTTTCTGAGGTGAAAGGAAAGAAAGATAGAGATTTTATCCCAAGGGGGAGATGGTGTATTGCGTTGTCAGGGTTTTCTATGTGTTCCAGGTGTAGACGACTTAAGGCAGCGAATTCTTGCAAAAGCGCCTGGTGCGTGCTACTCTATTCATCCAGGGGCAACAAAGATGTATCGCGACTTGTAGAAAATCTATTGGTGGAGTGGTATGAAGAGATATGATGCATAATTTATGGCTAAGTGTTCTACATGTTAGCAGGTTAAGATAGATCAACAGAAGTATAGTGGGTCCATGCAGGAGTTCAATATTCCTACTTTGAAGTGGGAAGAAGTGAACATGGACTTTGTAGTGGGTCTGCCTCGTACTCCTTACTAGCATAATTCAGTTTGGATCATTTTAGACAGAATAACCAAATAATCTCTTTTCCTTCCAGTCCATACCTCTTTTTCAGCCGAGGATTACACCAAACTCTACATCAGAGAATTGGTTAGATTGCATGGTGTTTTGTTATCTATTATCTCAGATAAAGGTACCCAGTTCATCTTTCATTTCTGGACAATGTTCTAAAAGGGTCTTGGTACCCAAGTTCATCTCAGTACCGCCTTTCATCCCCAGACAGATGGTAAAGCAGAAAGGACGATTCAGACTTTAGAAGATATGTTGTGAACTTGTGCAATTTATTTCAAGGGTAGAACACTTGCCTTTGATTAAGTTTGTATACAATAACAACTATCATTCAAGTATAAAGATGGCTCTATTTGAAGATCTCTATTGTAGGAGGTGCAGATCTCCAATCGGTTAGTTTGAAGTTAGTGAGGCCTCAGTTATAGGGCCTGACTTAGTATTGATGCCTTAGAAAAAGTCTAGTTGATCAGAGAAAGACTCCAGGCTGCTCAGAGCCGACAGAAGTCTTATGCATATGTGTATAAAAAGGATCTCGAGTTTGAGAAAGGTGACTATGTCTATTTGAAGATCTCTCCCATGAAGGGAGTAAAGAGATTCATCAAGAAGGGAAAGCTCAGTCCCCGATATCTCGGTCCCTTCAAAATTCTCAGTCATTTTAGAAAGGTAGCTTATGAGCTCAAAGTGCCTTCAGACCTATCCTTAGTTTATCCAATCTTCCATGTCTCTTTTCTCAAGAAGTGCATAGGTTACCCAGCCATTGTAGTCCCTATTCAGAGCATAGATGTTCAGAACAACCTCTTTTATAAAGAGATTCCAGTCAAAATTTTTTACTACCAGACTCGTAGACTGAGGAACAAAGAAGTCCCTCTAGTCAAAGTTCTTTGCGAAATCATTCCGTTGAGAGAGATAGTTGGGAAGCAGAAGCAGACATGCGAACCAAGTATCCTTACCTCTTCTCTGCAAACTCAGATCTAGCTCAAGGTAACAGTTATCCTTAAGCTTTTCAGTTTCATGCTTAGGTTTCAATTACAAGCTTGGTATCCGTTTCATGTTAAAAATTCTATTACAAACTAGGTATTAACTACCATGCATATTCAGTCATGCATTCAGGCACCAGTTTAGTCATATAATCATGCATCAGATATGCATTCTCTTTGTGAGATCCTTAGTTGATCAGAACACTTAGTCATGCATTTATGAATTAGTTATACATGCATTAGATATGCATGATCAGTATTATATATTCAGTTATCAGTCATCTCAGTCATGAGATCATATTCTAATTGGTCATGTTCAGTATGTACGTCAGTTTATATTCTCCCCTCTTACTTAGTCTCATTCAAGGACAAATGTTCTTAAGGAGTTCAGTATTGTAATACCCCGTACTTCTACCTATCTTGAAATTATTCTAAGAATGTTTGAAACTTACTTTGAAATATGAATCTATTTTCATCCAAATCTGGTATCGGAGTAAAAAGTTATGGACGGTTTACTTAGAGCTATTAGAATCGCCCAGGAGCGACGGACAGGCTGACGGACCGTCAATCTAGCGACAGACCATCGCCTAGACCATCGCAACCAAGGCAGTGAGTTAACCATCTGGATAAGGTACAACAGTCAGGTTGACAGACTATCGAACTTGCGATGGACCATCGCCCAAGCAATCTCTATAAGGTAGTGAGTATTTTTTTGGTCCACGTACGATGGTCGAAATGAAAAATGATTGAGACAGCGATAGACCATCGCATGAGCCATCGCAGGTCTCATTCAGCAAATTTTAAGTTATTTTTTAAGGGTATTTAGGTCTTTTTCCTCCCATTTTAACCCCTAGTTATATCAAACTAAGGCTCATAAGTTTATTATTCATCTATAACATCAAATTAGGGTTTCTCTCAAAGATTGATCCCCAAGAACAATAAAACTCTAGGTGTTTAATTCCAAGTCAAGAATTCAAGTTTTCCCCCCATCAATCTTAAGGAAATAAACTACCTAGGTATGTTATGTGTTGATTCATGAGTCCTTTTCACCCATGAAGCTCAAGAATCTCATTTCAAAATGCAAGATTTCTATATTTATGAATGTTCATGATTTAAATTGAATTGAAATTCATGTTCATGATATGGGGGGGTTTTGATTCATGTTTTAAATTACATATTCAAATGATTGACCCTATACTGTGGTGATTTGAATAATTATCATGATAAACCCCCTTCAATTTATAGATTGATTGATGTATCCATGATTATTAGATGTGTTAATTATTGTATAACCAATGCATGTTTCCCATGTGTTTGATTAAATGCCTATGTGAAGGAAAAGTGCCATTTTAGTGTGATAATATGAAATCCCCATTCATGTACAAGTTCATATATGTGAAGTGTTTGATAAAATGTCTTAATTAATGAATTATGGATATATGTATAGCCATTGTGGTGCTTTAGCACTTGTACTTCATGAAATCCCCATTTTATTCTATTATGGATTGTCGATGATGGTCATGTATTTAATAAAGTCTTGCTTTGTCAGTTTTCATGCTATCGAGTCCTGGGGGTAGTTGTACCTAAAAATTAGTGGTGTGCCTAGAGCCAGTGTTATGTTTTCAAGACACTCTCAATGAGCCATGTTCATAGAAATTCAATCAGTTATGTGACTCAAGAAAACTTAGTAAACTCAGTAATCTCAGAAATCTCAAAAACTTAGTAATCTCAGTAGTATTCCGTCAGTCAATGAAACTCAATTAACTCAATCCAGACAGTTAATCATATTCAGTGTCTATCCAAATGGAAGTTGAAATTAGCACCAAATGAACCCAAGTATGGGAACCCACCTGTTATATGAGGGTGTGATTCCTCAAAGCAATCCTTGCGTTCCAGAACTATGTAGCCATTGTTGGTTGAGGCATTATAGCCTGTTATATGAGGGTAGATGAGGTAGCTTAAGCTATTATATAAGGGTTCCTATCATTCTCATGAGAGTTACCTATTATATGAGGGTTACTCACAGATTGTCCTTACTAGTGGTGCGGTATTGACATACTTCCAATTGGGGTTATAGATTGGACCCCAACTCAGCTGTATTGCATTATTTGGGTTATGTCTTTTAGATAACTACATCCCAAAGTTCCAATTACAGCATCAGGATTGTCAGATACAGTCATTCAGTTTCAGTAATAGAACTCAAATAGTTCTTCAGAATTCAGGACTGTCAGAAATAGTTAACTCAGAATAGTATGCAACTCAGCTAGTTCCATTGGAACCTTGAATTTATTATCTCATTAATTAATTTGTTAGTTGGATTTAGTTTGGGACATGTCCCATAAACTCCTTATTCAGATAGTTCAGTTAGTTAGAGGCTTTTCTGACTACAGTATGTTCAAATAGTTTATTTTAATTGTTTTGGGTATTTCATACCCCGTCTAGATGTTATGTTTTATCAGCTATCATGTCTCAATTTTAAACCTTATGTCCTTCAGCCTTTATTTCCATATTTCTATAATATATTATGCAGTGTTCAGGTACAGATATCAGTCATGGGTTAGCTTGTGGTCCTTTGGGGTCATGAGCATCGTGTAGCATTCCGGGTACCAGATTCGGGGCATTACAAGTATTCCCACATAGAAGTGGGAAGTAGTGAACATGGATTTTATGATAGGTTTTACTCGTACTCATCAATAGCATGATTCAATTTGGGTCATTGTGGTCAGGATGACAAATTCAACCCATTTCTTACCAGTCCATACTTCTTATTCAGCCCAGGACTATGCCAAACTCTATATATGAGTGTTGGTTAAGTTGCACGGTGCTCCTTTGTCTATCATCTCAGACAGAGGTACTTAGTTCACCTTTCACTTTTGGAAAGCTTTACATAAAGTTCTTGGTACCCAAGTTTATCTCAGTACAACCTTTCTCCCTTAGATTGATGGTCAAGCAAAGAGGACCATTTAGACCCTTAAGGACATCTTGAGAGCGTATGTTGTTGACTTTAAGGGTAGTTGGGATGATCACTTGCCGTTGATTGAATTTGTATATAATAATATCGATCGTTCCAGTATTTAGATGGCTCCATTTAAGGCTTTATATTAAAGAAGATGTAGGTCTCTGATTGGTTGGTTTGAGGTTGCTGAAACCACTTTGATAGGGCCTGACTTGGTGTTTGATATTTTAGAGAAAGTTAAGTTAATTCCGGAGAGGCTTAAGGCACCCTAAAAATGACAGAATTCTTATGTAGATATGAGGAGAAAAGATGTTGAGTTTGAGATTAGAGATTTCATTTATCTAAAGATCTTTCCCATGAAGGGAGTAAAGAAGTTTGATAAAAAGGGGAAGCTTACTCCCCGATATATTGGCCTTTATATAATTTTGAGCCATTTCGGAAAGGTGACTTTTGAGCTTGAGTTTCCTGTAGACATAGAATCAGTACACCCAGTATTCCATATATCCTTGTTGAGGAAATGTATTGGTGACCTAGCTGTAGTTGTTCCTTTAGAAAGCCTAGATATTCAGAACAACCATAGTTATGAAGAAATTCCAGTCGAGATCTTTGATCGAAAAATTTGTAGACTAAGGAACAAAGAAGTTCCCCTAGTCAATGTTCTTTGGTGGAATCAGCCTACTGAGGGAGCCACTTGGGAAGAAAAAGCAGATATGTGGATCAAGTACCCTCATCTTTTCTCCAAAAACTCAAATTCACCTAAAGGTAATGATCATCATAGAATTTCTATTTTCCATGCTCAGTTTCAGCTACATATCATTATCATATAAGTCATGCATTCACAGAATTAGTTTAGTCATATGTCATGTTTTAGACTCAATCACGTATATTCAGCATGTAATCTCAATTCCTTAGTACTTTCAACTTAACCAATCTCATTTGAGGATGAATGTTCTTAAGGAGGAGATATTGTAATACCCAAAAAATCAACACCTATGTTAGAGCCATGTTTCAAGCTCATGAAAAGTACATTATAATTATTTGGTAGTTTTATGAGTAAGTTTGATGTATATTAAGGTCCCAAATAACTCCCATCTATTAGACGAACCAAAATATTCCTTATCGATTGAGTTTTCAGGAAGAATGTTGCTTTAGTTAAATTCAAATGGGCATATAATTTTCTCTACTGAGAATTTTCCAGCTCAAGACTCACCAAATTATAGGAAATTAAATTAACTTTCCAATAATACTAATTTCGCCTAAATCCAATCTCGAGTGAGAAGGTATAACACTTTTAGTGAAAAATAGTAGCCCAACGTGATAAGGCCGCATCACGGAGATGGCCAAAACCATGTTTGTCCTTTTCTAGTGGACCACAATAATAACACCACGTCGTGCCAAGAGTCAGATTTGCATTCAGTGAGGTACCACGATGGCACCATGTCACACCTAGATGCTAGTTCAAAATTGTCCATTTCCAGTGGCGCTATATGATAGCACCACGTCATACCATTGCACAAAATTGGGATTATCAATTTCCAGTGGCCCGACCTGATAGGCACCGCATTGCGCCGGAGCCAAAAATTGAGATTTTTCTAATTTTCCAATTTAATTTCCAAGGACCGTTTGATCTTTTCCCATGGCTGAAATCGGTAAAAAACACGTAATTACAACCCTAAAGGGGTGTTATGTGTCATAATTCCTTTCCAAGAAACTCATCATCTCTCAAGAACAAAATGTTATCCTTCAAGAGTAAAGATTAATTCTCAAGAAAAACTGCAAGAACTCAAAAGAATTCAGCAACCCAAGTATGTTAAATGTTCATCGATTGGTACATTTCACCCATGGAGTCTAAGTATCAATTTTAAAATTCAAAGTTGTGATCTTTACAAGTAATTGTCATTTTAACCATTAATTCCCATGAATTGAAACTCTATACCATGTTTACATGAAATTGTTGTTGTTATCATATCCCACACATTTCAATTATGTGATTTACTGATTTAAACCATATTTAGTGATATTGATGTCGAAATCATGCTATTACTACAAGCTTTAAACTATTCCCATGCTTAGATTATCGCTATACATACCAAGTGCTTAGTAAAATGCCTACAAGAATGAATATAGAATAATGCTTTCATATTATGTCCCCAAAGTTTTAGTACTATTTTGTTATTATTGTTATCGAGTCGTGGAGGTTATTAATACCTAAAAACTTAGGTGTTTACTTAGCCTCAGTATCTTCAAATTAGTTTTAGACTTCTTATGAGCAATATCAGTTCAGTCAGTTATCATGATTTGTTAAACTTAGAGCAATTCAGTATTCTGAGTTAGTTTAGTTGGGAGTAGGATTTAGCATCGAGTGAGTGTCGGGATTTTGAATTTACCATTAGTTAGGCAGAGTCATTAGTAGTAGTCCCTATACTACAGAACTATATAGCTAGCGTAGGATTTGACGAGTCACCCGTAAGTTTAAGCGTGACTACCTCCCAAGGGTCACCTGTCGTTTTAGGCCTGACTCCCTTAGTTTTTCAGGATAGTACATCACTGAATCCACACAACCAGTGTTAGTACCTGTAACACCCTAAAAATGGGTCCTGAGATATCAGATAGTGATTAAGACAGCGAGTAGCTTTAAGTTAACCCTTGCACTAGAGAGTCTGACAAGCCTATACTACTAATAACTAGAGAGTCACTCGGACAAAACCCTAGCTGAATCGGACTGTCTATAAATACTATATTATCTAAACTAATACGCTAAAAATAAACTGAATGACTAAGCCCCTGAATTATAAGGACTCATCAACTGTTGGGATGTTGATGATGATGCTCAAAATCACTTTCGCTGTGGAAACTGAGCACCTGAACCTACATTATGAGACAATGTAGCATATAAACGTATATATGGATCAGTACTTTGTGGATTTAATAAGTATATGGGGGTGAATGCATAAGTAAATGTTATATCAATCATCATCATGGTTTGTAAAATAATGCATGCTAAATATGAATGACTCACATAAGCTAGAATATCTAAAAACTGAAATCTGTAAACATGAATAGAAAATCTTACTTTGTAAATTTGGAGAGTCATAAAATTTAGTTCTAAAAGCTTTACTAATGTTCTATCTGTAATTCATACTGTCTAAGTGTAAAAAGGGCTCACTTCTATATCTGAAATCTGAAAGTTGTAGTATATAACTAATATCTTTCTGAAAAAAATTATAATCTGAATAAAGTTGTGAGCCATTTCACTTAGTTTTCTTAAAATATTTTCTATTAAGGAAGTTACTCAAAAGCTATTTATTTACTTTTACTAGAAGGGAGGTTCTCTCTGCTGACATAAACCATGTGAGCTAACATGGAGTCTAACATCTTGTTCTCCTATGGGGAAAACCTCATGAAGAGAGAGGTGTCATACTCTTGCCAAGGAGAATAACCTAATCTAAGTGATCACTTCTGTATCTGTCATCCATATTAAAATGCGAATAATATTAATTTGTACCTACGTTGGCTACGTAGTTTTGTGGAAATTAAGGTATGCTAATCCCACACTTCCAGCTTAGTGCTAAATTCTACTTCTTTTAATTTGTATGTTCATTCTATTGGAAATCCACTTTTAAAACTAGCATAAGGGTTTATTTTGAAACCAATTATGCATTTATCTGATTAAATCTTTAAGCAAAGCTAAATATGATTTCTATAATCTGTAATAAATATTTAAAGTGGATTCCAAATCGTATCTAAGGATCAAAAGATCAAATCTTTACTGAAAATTGAAAATAAATTGATCGTCTGTTGCTTAAAACATATTTTTTCATTAAATAATAATATTCAACTTAGGTATAATAACCCATGCATCAATCTCATGTCAAAACATCATCATAATCATTCTTGGTGATGAAAACAATGATAACTCACTTCAAAATCTGAAATTTACTGCAATACACATGAAGATATGAGAATAAACATGCAATTCAACTTCTAAATCACTTGAAATCTCATAATCTTGCAAATAGTGGCATTCGGTATGAACCGTAATATAAAATTCATGTATATTCATATAAAAACCTTGTAAATTAGTAGTTAAAAACTAGTTTTGGGCACAAGGATGAAAGAGGATCCTTGTTCATAAACCCCACATAACTTGTTAATGAATTTGAATGTACAAGTTTGATTCTTAATTCTCTAATGGTGTTCTTGAAGCTTCCTCTTGAAGTTCTTGAACCCAAAACTTTTGATTACAATATTTCTTGAAGTAGGAGTTATGGAATTTGTTCTTAATTCTTAGAGCTAGGGTTTTATTAGAGATGAAAAAGATGAATAATTAGGTATCTTTGGTATTTGGGGTTAAAATTGTGTGTTTTGGGTGGAATAAGAATGGGAAAATTGACTTAATTATCCCTTTGGATATGGATTTTTAATTACTAAAAAACGTTCCCTGTGATGCGCAGACCGACGCACCACGTCGATGGGGTTGACGTGATGTCCAATACGATGTGTCGATATCGCATCGACTCACTAGAATTTGCACTAAATGCTGGGAAAAATATCAATCAAAGCGATAATTGATGCGATGCATTGTGATCGCTTTAACTCACTGTTTTCAACATCCAAATGAGCTTCTAACAATGTCCAAAAAATCCAAAGCTTGCTCGAGAACACCCATTGACCTACTTAATCATGAATCGACTTAAAAATCAACATTTTAAGGTCATATGGGTCATAAATAAAATAATGGAATTACCGAGGTCCTAAAATGATTCTAAATGTCATTACTTAGCTGAATTTTTCCTAAGTCTAGGACCTTTTTTCATGCTCTAAAGGACTGAGTTAATATAGGATTTTGTGGGGTCTTACAATATCTGTCTCTTGGGAACATCCATCCTTGAATGAGGCTGACTAAGCTGAAAATACTGATAGACTAAGTATACATAATGAATATGCACAACTGGAACAAGAATTGTAGTCTGAATCTAAAACATGATGAGCTACTGAACTAATCTGTAAGTGAATAAATTTTACATTAAGACAACTATATAGCTGAATCTGAAACTGGAAAAAAAATTAATGAAAGAAGACTATTGCCTTCGGTTGAATCTGAGTTTGTGGAGAAGAGATGAGGATACTTGGTATGCATGTCTGCTTCTGCTTCCCAAGTAGCACCCTCAACGGACTTATTTCTCCACAGAAATTTGACCAAGGAAACTTCTTTATTCCTTAGTATACGGATCTAACAATCAAGAATCTCTACTGGTACTTTATATGAAATGCTATTCTGAATATATGTACTTTTTAGCAGGACTATAATGGCTGGATCGTCCATGCACTTCTTCAACAAGGACACATGGATTACTGGATGAACTAAGGATAAATATATGGGTAGCTCAAGTTCATACGCCTCCTTCCCAACACGACTCAAAATCCAGAAGGGACCTACATTTCGGGGACTAAGCTTCCCATTTTAATGAAATCTCTTCACCTCTTTCATGGGTGAAACTTTCAAATACACAAGGTCATCAAAATCAAACTCAAGATCTTTTTTTCTTACCTCTGCATAAGTTTTCTGATAACTTTAAGCTGCTTTGAATCTCTCTCTAATCAACTGAGTTTTCTCCATGGCTTCAAACACCATATCTAGCCCAATCAAAATGGCCTCACCCACTTCGAACTAACTAACTGGCGATCTACATCTCTGCCCATAGAGAGCTTCAAATGGATCCATCTGAATACTAGCATAATAACTGTTATTATAAGCAAACTCAACTAATGGCAAATGGTTATCCCAACTACCTTTTAAATCAAGAACACATGCCCTCAACATGTCCTCTAGAGTCTGAATGGTCCTTTCGGCCTAAACTTCTATCTGCAGATGAAATGCTTAACTAAGATGAACATGAGTGCCAAGACCCTTCTGAAAGGCTCTCTAAAATTGAGAGGTAAATTGAGTACCCTATTAGAGACGATAGATAAAGGAACTCTATGCAATCTAACTAACTCTCTATTATACAGCTTAGCATAATCTTCAGCTGTGTACGATGTGTAAATAGGTAAGAAATGCACTGACTTAGTCAATCTATCTACAATAATCCAAATCGAATTATGCTGATGATGCGAATGGGGTAATCTAGTCACAAAGTGCATATTCACCTCTTTCCACTTCTAAGTGGGGTTACCAAGATCTTGCAATGTACCACCAGGTATTTGGTTCTATACCTTAACCTATTGACAAGTTTCACACATGGCTACAAATTCCAGCTAAATCTCTCTTCATACCACTCTACGAATAGATTTCCTACAAGTTATGGTACATCTTGGTGGCTCCTGGATGAATGGAATAATGCACACCATGCACTTCTGCCATAATTCGCTGCCTGAAATCATCAAAACATGGCACACATAGTCTATTCTAGTTCCTTAACACACCATCTCCCCCTTGGGAGAAAACGTCTATCTTTTTGTCTTTAACTTACTCTTTCAGTTTGACCAAACTAGAATTCTTATCTTGCTTCTTTTTTGTTTCTGAAACAAGAGAAGATAAGGAACTAATCTGAACCCAAACATTCCCTTTGGCTAAATCAACCAATCTAACACCCAAACTCGCTAACCGATGATCTTCCTAAACTAACTCTTCTTTATCATTCTCCACATGAGTAACACTGCCCATAGACAATCTACTAAGGGTGTCTGCCACTATATCGGCCTTGCTAGAATGATATAACAGACTCATATCATAATTTTTCAATAATTCTAACCACCTTCTCTGATGAACAGTCAACTCCCTCTGAGTAAACACATCAACATGCATCCCATCAAGATAGTGCCTCCAAATTTTCAAAGCAAAAACAATAGCAGCTAACTTAAGTTCATGGGTAGGGTAATTCTTTTCGTGAGGCTTAAGTTTTCTGGAGGAGTAATCTATAATTTTGCCTCTCTGCATTAGAACACACCTCAGACCGAATCTAGCAATATTACAATACACAACGAACCCATCTGTACCATCAGGTAGTGCTAAAATTGGAGCTGAAGTGAGTCTAGTCTTCAATTCCTAAAAACTCTTGTCATATGAATCAGACTACTAGAACATAACTTTCTTCTGAGGCAATCTAGACATAGGGGATGCAATGGATGAGAAACCCTTAATGAAATGCCTGTAATAGCTAGCTAACCCAAGAAGTTTAAAATTTATGATAAAGAGATAGGTCTAGGCTAATTTTTTATTGCTTATGTCTTTTGGGGATCAACTCTAATATCCTCACTAGAAACAATATGACCGAGAAAAGCTACAGACCTTAGCCAAAATTTGCATTTGCGGAATTTGGTGAACAGTTGGTGGTCTCTAAGGGTTTGCAATATAATTCTGAGATGGTTTGTATGATAATCCTCACTACAGGAATAGACAAGGATATTATCTATAAAGACTATGAAAAACATTACCAAATATTGTTTGAACACACGGTTCATTAAGTCTATGAAGGTTACTAGGGTATTTGTTAGCCTGAAAAACTTGACTAGAAACTTTAAATGGCCATAGCGAGTTCTGAAAGCTGTCTTTGAAATATCAAATCCCTTACTCTAAGTTGATGATAGCCGGATCTATGGTCTATATTTGAAAAGTAACTTGCACCTTGGAGTTGGTCAAATAGATCATCAATTCAAGGAAGAGGATATTTGTTTTTGACTATGACTTTATTCAACTGATGGTAGTCAATGCACATTCACAAAGAGCCATCTTTCTTTTGCACGAATAAGGTGGGAGTGCCCTATGAAGAAACTCTAGGCCTTATGAAACCTTTATCTAAAAGATCTTTGATCTGATTTTTCAACTCCTTAAGCTCGGCTGGAGCCATACGATATAGAAAAATATTCATAGGCTGAGTATTTGGGAGAAGGTCAATACCAAACTCTATTTCCCTATCGGGAGGTACCCCTTGCAAATCTTTGGGAAAAAGATCAGGAAACTCATTGACTGCACTGACTGACTGAACTGTTGGAGTCTCAAACTTAGTATCTTTGACCCTAACTAGATGATAGATACACCCTTTGGAAATAAATTTTCTGGCTTTAAGATAAGATATGAAATGACTCTTGGGAGACACTAAATTTGTTGTCCACTCAAAGACTGGCTCATCTAGAAACTAAAAATTCACCACTCGCCAGATAATCTATAGATGCATAACAAGAATGAAGCCAATCCATACCAATAATAAGATCAAAGTCAATCATATCTAAATCTATTAGGTCTGCTAACATAATTTTATGAAGGAGAGGGATAGGATACTTTCTATAAACTTGTTTGGAAATAACTGACTCACCCACTCTTATAAAAACTAAGAAGGGCTCAGGGATTTTTTCAGGGCCTATTTTAAAATTCACTACTACTAATGGGATCACATAAAAGAAATTCGACCCAGGGTCTAACAACATATAAACATCAAGATGAAAGACATAAAGCTTACCAGTGACAACATCTGGCAAATCCTCCTGCTCCTAGTTGGATGGTAAAGCATAAAACCAATTTTTGCACTGACAACTATCGGTACTAGATGATGTGCCCTAAGGAGGAGCTGGCCGACCTAGAGGAGCTGGTACACTTATAGCCTGAGTCTGGGAATGAATATATTATTTTCCCTGCTTAGCAAGCGAACACTCTCTGATTCAATGACCAAACTTACCACAACCATATCAACCCTTCTGCCCCAACATATACTCTCAAAGACGATTCTTACCACACTTAGAACATAGAGGATAATTGGGTCTTCCACTCACACTATTCTGAGATCTGGACATAGAAGACTTACCCCACTACTGCTGCCTAGCTCTAGGAGTGAGAGCTCTAGCTGAAGATGGTGCTAGAATAGATGAATGATTCCAAAATTACAAACTATTTCCCCTCTAAGACCTATCATGTCCTTACTCAAACTGCCCTATTCTAGCCTTTTTATTACTTCTCTCTCCTCCCTTAAACTTCTCTACCTTAATCTACTAAGCATAAATCATCAATCTAGCAAATTCCATGTCTCCAATAAGCATCGTAGTTCTACACTTCTTGACTACCAAACCTGATACTCCTGTAACAAACTTACTTTTACTTGCCCTAGGATCAGCCAATATATCAGGAGCATAGTTAGAAAACTGATTGAACCTAAGGCAGTACTCTTTCACTATCATTGAGCCCAGTCTCATGTTCATAAACTTCTTTATCTTAGCCTCTCTTATTTCACGTGGAAAGAACCTATTTAGAAATGCATTTTGAAACACCTGCCAACTTATAGGAGCTGCATTCTCACCTTTACCATTTTTCTACATAACTACCCAATCATATGCTACATCCTTCAACCTATAGGATTCTAACACTGCACTCTCCACTTTAGATATATGCATAATCTAGGTGATCTTCTTCATTTCATCTAAAAAAATTTATGGGTCCTCACCTGTCTTCGACCCAAAGAACTCTAACGGATTTATTCTCATGAAATCTCTGATTCTGACTGCTGCAAAATCACCATTCTACTTAAGTGGGACTGTAGCCTGATGGTCGCCCTGAATATTGGCATTCACTGCTGGAGCCAACACTTGAAAGGCAGCCCCAAATTCAGCATAAGATACGTTCTCACTCATAGGATGGGCGGGCTAGGGTGTCTGGTTATAATTTCTGTAGGCGTTAGTTCAACAAAGAGGCATATTCAACTATCACGTAAGACCACGAGTTAAAAGCTGATAGAGTTACTGTAAGCATGATAGATCATGAAAGAAAGAGATAATTTCGCTAGAACATCCCATAGCCTCTTGCTTATAAATATGGCGCGCTTCACACCCATGATCAAAACACTACGTAACGCGGCTTGTCTGACTCCCTAGGATTCTCATAAACCTGGCTTTGAACCATGTTTGTAATGCCGTAAAAATAGGTCCCGAGATGTCACACGGTGCTTAAAACTACGAGTAGCCTTTAGCTAACCCTGACTACCTTCTACTAAGTCTGTATCTTATAACAATGGAATATAGGCATAAAAATCATACTATGTGTGGAAAAATGTCTGAGTTAACCAAAAATATTTGAAAATACTAATCTATAAAGTATGATAAAACAATACTAAAAATCTGAAGCAAAATAGCAGTCTGACAAACCTCTACTACTAATATCTACCGAGTAACTCGGACAAACTTCCAACCGACTGGGACTGTCTGTAAATACTGAATTATCTAAACTAATAAGCTAATAATAAACTGAATGACTAAGTCCCTGAACTATGAATACTTACCAACTATTGGGATGTAGATGGAGATGCTTGAAATCAGTCTCGCTATAGAAATTGAGCACCTGAACCAACATTATGAGACAATTTAGCACATAGACGTATATGTGGATTAGTACTATAAGGATGTACTGAGTATATAGGGTTGAATGCATAAGTAAACATAATATAAATCGTCATCATTGTTTGTAAAACAATGCATACTAAATGTAATCACCCATATAAGCTGGAATATCTGAAATCTAAAATCTGTAACCATGAATAGCAAATCATACTTTATAAATCTTGTGAGTAATAACATTTAGTTCTAAAATTTATAATAATGTTCTGTCTATAAATCATACTATCTAAGTGTAAAAAAAGAGTTCACTTGTATATCTGAAATCTGAAAGCTGTAGTTTATTGCTAATATCTTTCTAAAAAAACATAATTTGAATAAAGTTGTTTATTTACTTTTACTACTAGGGAGGTTCTCTCAACTGACGTAAACCATGTGAGATAACATGGAGTTCAATGTCTTATTCCTATATGGGGAAAACCTCATGATGGGTAGAGGTTTCATCCTGTTGCCAAGGAGTATAACCTAATCTAAGAAATCACTTTTGTATCTGTCATCCAAATTGAAATAGGGATAATCTAAATTTGTACGTACGTTGGTTATGTAGTTCTGTGAAAGTTAGGGTCCGTTATTCCCATACTTCCAGCTCGGTGCTAAATACTACTCCCTTTGATTTGTATGCTTATTCTGTTGGAAATCCACATTTAAAACTAGCATAAGGTTTTATTATGAAACCAAATATGAATTTATCTGATTCAATCTGTAAGTAAAGCTAAATCTGATTTCTCTAATTTGTAATAAATTTGTAAAGTGGGTTCCAAATCATATCTAAGGATCAAAAGATCAAATCTTTACTGAAAATCTAAAAAGAAACTGATCATCTGTTGCTTAAAGCATAATTTTTCTTGAAATAATAATATTCAACCTAGGGATAATAACCCATGCATCAATATCATGTCAAAACATCATTATAATAATGCTTGGTGATAACAATGATTATTTTGTATTGGGCGGAATAAGAGTGGGGAAATTGACTCAATTACCCCTTTGGATGCAAATTTTTAATTACTAAAAAACTTACCCAGCAATGCATAGATCGATGCACCACGTCGATAGGGTCGACACAATGGCCAACGCAAATATTGGGAAAAAATATTCATCGACATGATAAGCGATGCGACGCATCGAGATCTTATTGACTCACTATTTTCAACATCCAAACGAGCTTCTAACTAGGTCAGAAAAATCTGAAACTCGTCTGAGAACATACTGTGACCTCCCTGATCATTATTTGATTTAAAAATTGACACTTTAAGGTCATAAGGGCCATAAATAAAATCATGGGAATTATTGAGGACCTAATATGAGACTAAGTGTCATTATTTAGCTAAATTTTTCCTAAGTCTTGGACCTCATTATTTAGCTAAATTTTTCCTAAGTCTTGGACCTCTTTTCATGCTCTAAAGGAATGAGTTAAGCTAGGATTTTTTGGGGTCTTATAGTACTCGTGGAACAGTACAGACACCCTTCAAACTTGGGACACAGGTTGGATGCCAAATCACTCATTGGGGCATATTGGTTAGATAAAAGCTCCCACAGTCTCAGTTCATTAGTTAGTATAGTTCAGTTCTGGATTGTAGTGACCATAGCATATAGATATTAGTTATTCAGTTATCAAATTTTAGTATTTTAAGTTTACAGATTATATTCAAAATATATTTTATGATTGGTCATGCATTCTCAGTATTTTTAAATTTCATGCACTCTATTCATTACTTCATGTTATTCATTCAGTTAGTATTACTCATGTACATGAAACCATGCATATCATCCTACATCATTTAGCATACCAGTGTATTTAAAGTACTGATTGGACACTTGTTTATTGCGCTATGATGTATTATACCATAGGTTTGCATGCTCTGTTCCCAAATTAGGTATAGAATTTCCACATTATCAGATGTAATAGTGGTAAGTCATTATATTTCGAGGACATGGTTTATTTATCTTAGCTATTTCATCATTTTTAGTATTTTTCTATTCAGTCAGAGTTAGTTTAGGGTTTGTCCGATCAACTCCACAGTCATTCAATAGAGGCTTTTCAGTCTAGTATAGACAGTTAGTCAGTCTTCAGTCTTTAGTTGTCATTATCAGAAGTTATATTAGTATTTTCAATTTTTTTTATAGAATTTATCAGAATTGTGATTTAAAACCTTATGGTATTCCTCAGTTAAATTCTGCATATGATCTATTGTTATAAGTTTTATTTAGTTTTATAGCTCATGGGTTAGCTTGTGCTCCCTCGACACTATAAGCACCATATGATACCTAGGGTGTACTATAAGGGCGTTACAACTGAGCTCTGTCAGTAATCTAAAGAGCTATCAGAATAGGTTAACTCAGCTGAATCTGAGGCTTAAAAGATGAACGTTGAAGATACCTTCTCTGAGGTGACATGCGAATGCAAAGCCTCAACTCTCTAACAAAGCCGCGAGTTATCTGATACCCCACAGTTATCATGGATCCCTTCTCCAATGTGGGGAACTGCAATCAATCTTAAAGGCTGCGAGGCATATACTACTCCAAGAACATCTCTAGGAATTGAGTCAAGGGAAATCCAACTGGTCTAGACTCCATAAAATCTCTTAACCAATGACGAGCAGATAAGTACAACTGATATATGACATAATTCTTACCACGAGTCTCAACAAGGTCCAAACCAGGAAGCCTACCCTCATACACAATTAGGAATTTATGTGCATCCAGAGCACTATAAAATCTCGATTGAGCTAATCTTAGGAATATATCCAACATTTTCTACTCCTTAGAAGACATAACTGACTGGGCCACCACTGGCTGAGCATCTATCAGTGCTGGAGGAATCTCAACTCTAGGAACAACTATTACTGGTGGTGCCCCTACCTCTGTACCATTTATTTGCAGACTATGCACCATCCAATGACACTCTAACAATACTATTCAACAAATGACTGGTGCGTCTCTGAGCACTGCTGAAGAAATACACTTAGTGAAGCCTGGGCTAATTTTTGGTCCACTAGAAGCCATGGCTGAAGAATCTTTGGGTTCAGTGTAGGAATATGGTTTGAGAAAGGAGGCCTATCCTGGCCTATAATTGGGGACACGTCTCTAAGTTGTCCATGACCTCTGAGTTATCTACATTAAGTAATAAGAATATGATCCCTAGGCTCGGTCTTAGGACCCTCATCTCATGTAGCGGTAGCACGTGTCCTGGCCTTCTACAGAAGAGTAAAGCCAAAAGAATATTATATGAACCAGCTATGACTCTCGTCAGGATATGAGTGCAAAAAGTGAAGAACTCCTATGAATTTTCTATAACCTATCAAAGATAAGAAACAAATGTGAATGTTCCGATCCGTAGTACTCTACTAGACACATATTCTTATACCCATAATATAGTGAAACATGGTTTTCATAGCAATTTGTCATGACCGAATTTTTAGGTCAAGATGGCACCTACCAATTCCTACTAATAAGTAAGACAATAGCATAACCTAGAGGTAACAAAATGGGTTAATTTGGTAAAAAAAAGCCCAACATAGAGGAGATTAAAGAACATCAACTGCTAACAAGAGGGTTATAGATAGAATACGAGATCATAAAGATACCAATCCCAAAACCTAGTAGTGCTATTACAAGAGTAACTAATAATATTAATACAACTCAAGTCTAGAACAGTTAATACATCTGTCTTGGATACTAAATGCTGAATACCAAAGATGGAAGAAAATCAAGTGGCTCAAACTCCAAGAGCTCACCCTATCTCTGAAAAAAAATCACTACACGAACCATAATTGACCACAACTAATACTCCAGCATACACCAAAAAAGTGTAGAAGTGTAGTAGGAGTACCAAAACAATGGATACTCAATAGGCATCATCTACCGACTGATATAAATCATGATATAAGAATGATAAAGTGCATGATAATCATTACTAAGTTAAGGTACAGAATCAAAACTGAATCTTCTCCGTCATCTCTACATATATTAAGTAAGCAATTCAGAAAAAGAGTATAACATAAGGCATCAACACATGCCAATATCATTGCTCATAACATGAATGGAATATCGGAAATAACAATATAATAAAATGTATCATTGTATGCCAATATAGTTTACAATAAGGAATAAATGATTAGAAGTCATAAAGCAACGGAAGTGCAATCACAAGCATACATAAGTAAAAAGATGGAGCTCATATACTAACTAGTGCATAAAGTAAAGAACCCATCACGGCATCCCATATAGCCGGAGAGTACACACAAGAGAGCATAAAGTAATGAATCCAATCCTCAATATATATGCAACCAACTTTCACATTATCCATAGTTTTCCATAATTTCCTTCAAATGGTCATTTGCCAATATTCATAATTATCACCAATAATCATGATTGAATAACAAATACCAATATACTTATAACCACAACCATAACACCATATAGGACCCTATATCATCACTACACCCTAATCACTGATTATTAGCTAGCCAATATATTAATAAATATATTACTTACTAGCCATCATATAACTTCTAAATACTATACATCCACTATTAATCACTTTTTCGCTATTCATAGATCAACGAATAACTATTATTTACTCACTAGCCAAAAGTATCATCTAGTAAAGATTCACCACTAGCTTGTATTCTCTAATTAACCGATATTCATTTCTAGCAAACATAATCCCACTAGTCACCATTTAAGAAATGACCACTAATAACCACGATTAAACTTAATTATCTCTCAAATAACATCACTTATTAACTTGCATCATTTATCCAAAAATCCTTATCAAAAAATTAATCAACATCCTAAACTTAGTAATTAGTAGCAACTAATTATCACTATCGCTAAACCCATTATCATTAACCATCACAATAAAATAATCATCCCTATTGATAGCTATCAATGCCACTAGTCTTCTTTACAACTAAGGTTTAGAAATCCACTAGTCGCTATAAGCAATTTAATTAATAACCATCCCTAAACATCTTCATCCTTAAATTAACAACTTTACCTTTTTATACCTCAAACAATTAGAAAACTATAATCAACACCTCTAATATCAAGATTATATCCAACTACACAAGAATATAAATAATCATATAATTGCCAGACATAGGGCTACCTAGATTCAACTGGAAGGTGAACACGTAGTTACATCAATAATTGTATCATTCGGCCCTGCCGAGCATCATTATGTCATCATAATATCCTTCGTACATAAAATAGGTATAGATATATCATCATAATATCCTCTGACATTCTCGGGCATTAATAGATTATCATAATATCCTTCAACCTTTTCGGGCATCAATATATTATCATAATATCCTTCGAACTCGAAACAACTATCTATATCATCAACATATTCTCTAGATTTGAATCGGGTATCAATATCATCAATATATTTGTCAGAGTTAAATCGGGTATCAATATCATCAACATATCATCCAAACCCAAATCGGGTATCAATATCATCAACTTATCCTTCGACCTTGTCGGGTATAATCATATCATCACAATATCATCATAATAGGCAATCAATATCAGTATTAAAGAACAAGTCCCACAATAGCTAAAGTAAAGTGCAATCCCCATGATGGCTAAAGTAAATGAAAAATAAGTAAATGGCAAGGCCCACGAGGGATAATGTAAAGTGCAAGGCCCATGAGGAATAAATTCAAAGAGAAGTAAGGAGGACCATACTTTTATATCTCATCATTCATCATCGAGAGCAATTTATCTATAAATATATGAATATATATATATATAGCATGAATATTACAAAGCATTGACGGGTTCAACATGATTAGTAGCATAGCTTCTCATGTAGTCAATAAATATAACTTTTAGAATCATCATAACTCATAATATTAGCAACAAGAAGTCTTTCTATCATAATAATTAGTTGGGTTACTAGACAATGGATAATATGAGTCCAACATATTCTATAGAGTATCTTTACGCATAGTCAATAAGAATGCCTTCTAAAACCATTAACATCAACATTTTCAATATAGATAATAAGAAAGATTTTCAGTACGATTTATTAGCATAATTATTAAGCATGATCATAACTTGGGAAGTAGTATAGTTAATGGCCCAAACACTAGAAAAAATGAATGCTTAATCAAGAATATAGTCAAAGACTCATCATTACAAAATCCATAATTTAGTCATTTAGACCTTCGGCTTAACAATAAGCAATATCACGAATAGTGGCCCATTAGTAGAATATTCATTGGAATACTATTGTACTAAAGATATTTCATCATAAGTATGAAATATGGCAAAAGCATTACATGATACATAATTTATTCATAGTGTGTTCAATAATATTATGTATGACTTAGGCAGTATTATAGATAAGAGCTCATTTAATAGCATATCAATTATCCCAACATATAGATAATTGTAATAACATAATTAATAGCTTGAGAAAATCTTTAGCCAACAAAGCATACAAAGGCATAATTACTTGGGCATCATTCTCAATGCCATTCCACATAACCAATAAGTGACATAAATCATCAATATTGCCTCAAAAGGGCACTCTTTAGTCAATTACTAGGCATAAAGGTTCAAGGGAAGTAATCACAAGTCTTGTCTTATGATGGGTCAACAAGCCCACATCTAAATCCCCAAAATGCATTCTAAGTCAAACTTCTACCCCGGTCTACGTTAAGGTATCTAAATCAACTCTTAGATATATAGCAAGCCTCCATAACACCTATGGTAGATATTCAACTCAAGCACCTTAACTAAGTCCAATGGAGTCAAGGCAACCTTCCCTATTATAAGAAACTATGGCTAATTTACTCTATGTATGAGAAACTAGAGCATTACATCAAAGTTTTGAGAATTATAAGGCCTTCTCATGCTAAACATGAATAATAAAGTCTATTTCACCTAATATAATGGGAAACAAGTAAGGCTTTCCAATTTCTAAAATTCATATAGCTTAATTAGTCCAACTAACCCAAGACTTGGATTTCATCAATCCAATACTTTAAAACCATCCCATCAAACAATATATCATAATTATATCAATACATAGCTCAATTTAACTAGAAGTAAGTCTAACCTACCGCAAATCTAAAGAAAGTCCACGTACCATTAAACCTTTGCTTTTTCTTTTTGAGAAGCTTCATCAAGGTGCCAAGCCGTCAAAAAGATAACCCACACATCATTATGAGAATTTAGATACCCATATGACACCATTTTTATTTCGGGTACAAACACGACACCAAAAAACTCAAGTGGATCCCACATATAAAAAATATATTTTCGAGCCCAACCCACTGTTCATACACCACTAGGAAATCATAAAATTTAAGAATAATGTAAAATAAAGTATATTTGGGCTAAAATTAAGACCTCAAGAATTTTGGTGCTAATTAAGAAAGATTCATACCATAAATTCTTTGTTAATCACAAATATATATATATATATATATATATATATATATATATATATAATTTAATATATTATTTTAGGGCATTTAGGGATGAAAGGGGAGTGAAAAATTCTAAATTCACGACCAAATTCACGACCAAGTGGGCAATTTATAGTACCTTGGTTGCCGTTATATGGGTTCGTGTGGTCAAAACTTGTTTTAGACCTCCTGGACTAATTGAGACATTTTTTGCAAACAAACTATATAACCCCAATAAGTTTGATATTTCAAATGCATTGGTGTTGTCAAATTATCCATTAGATCTCATTTAGGCCACTTGTGGGTCCCATGCCTATATCTTCCGATTTTCTCACTTTTCGATCAATTGGTCGAAATGAATACAGGTGTCTTGGAACCCAAGCCAAGGGTATTATAGCATAAAAATGATATTTTAAATATTTTGGTTGAGTTAGAATTAGCCTCCGAGGTTATTTAACTAATGTTTTTGCTTGACGACCATTCCAAACCAGCAAAAACTTCTAAGCGGGGAATTGGTCCTAAAACCAAACGAACTGCCTGGTAACTAAACTATCAATTCCAACAATTCATAAATGACTTGAGGAAGCTATGAAAAAGATATAACGATGAAAATAAGCATACAATATATAATATAACCTGAAGGGTCATTACAGTATGTAAGCCAGATTTTTAAGTCAAAAGTGTTAGAAAGTAGTGAGGTTTATTTGAGATTTAACATGCCAAAATCTTGATTTTAATAAGGAATAATGTGAATTATTACCCAAGTATATGTCCTCGCGGTTAATTGACATGGTTTGAGAACCTGGAGATCTTAGGTAAATCTTCTTGTAAAGGCTAAAGCACTAGGATTTCATTCTGTCTTCCTAAGCCTTGGTGGAGAAAATTACCCAATACCTATCAATAATGGGTGGTGATAGGTATTTCATCGAATTATTCGATATGAGTTCTGGTTTGTACACCATAAATGTTTAAGTGAGAATGCTATCATTAATGTTGCCTCTTTAAGATCACAACCTTTGCAATAAGGTGTACAAATTAATGACTAAACTAAAACATCAGCTAAGCGAGATATGTCACATAACCTTCTTATCACCTAACTTCATAGCTTAAAAACTTTGACAACACATGAACAAATAATTTTCTCTAAAAAATATGCTAAGGCTATTTTAGTCCCTTATTGGTATAGTTTATTATTATCCCACTAGAAATAAGTGATTATTTTCATTGATGGAGAATTATATCATATTGGAAGTCATAAGACATGTTAAGAATATGTGTGAGAACATTGTGATGCATGACTTAGATTGTTCAAATGTTGAAGTAATTTTAATATTATGAAAAATATATTTTTTCAAATTACCAGGCTTACTAAAGCATCCATTCTTAATATAGGTATAGATATAAAACCTAGACCTAATTCTACCATAAAAATTAGCTCTTGGTGGAATGATTTCCCAATTCCAAATAATTAGACCACCAATACATTTCTCAAGTTGCATATAAGCTAGTGAATGAGAAGAGGGTCCAAATCCAAGAGACTTTTCATTTTCTATGAAAGAGTCAATATGACATCATATTCCCTTAAGATAAAATTGTTATCATTAATTTTCTAGGTACTGTCTTCTTGTGACATATTTTTAGAAAGTTAGCAATGTCACACACAAAATCAAGTCTAAATTGTTGCATTACATCAGTAATTCATGTGAATTGCAAGAAATGATCATCACTTCATGTGACACAAAAATGATATAGTTCACATTTGTAATGAATAATAAATTTAAGGGAACAGTAATAGATGTAAACTCTTTTATCTTTTCTTGGTTCACCCAACGAAAATACTGTCCCCGGGACTTGGAAGACTTAAATAGAATAATAAGTTGCATAACAAACTAAAAATGCTTAATAAGTAAAAGAATAAAAGATCATGGATATAAATCATTAATATGTATCCAGATATATCAAATATCAACAAGAAATGATCTCAAAATCCAAAGTCAAACAAGTAAAATCAGACAAAAATTATGGTCTGAAACGAACTACTATGGCACATCTGATTTTGATTAGATCTTCTTGAAAAAGTTAATTACAAATATTCGGTCTCTTGCGACCTTAAACTTTTCTTTTGGATCTCTATCTTTTATTTATTCATTAATCTGCGGTTTCAGCATGTGCTGAAGAGGCTAGGAGGGTTAAGAGAACAATTTTATTGCCCCATCACTTTTCTTGTGTTTAGATATGGTTTGACAGTGAAATAGTGCATTTAGTTAACTAAAGGGTCAAATTAAATTGTTCCTATAGAAATAATAGTTCTATTGTGGTAACCAGAGTAAAGAACTATGGTTTCTTTACTGCTAAGACCTATTGATTATATTTTGTAAATTATTATAACCACTAGAACAACTGTTTCTAAAACAAACAATTTACTGTGACACTTAGTCAACTATATCCACTGTTATAAAACTTGTTTGTATATGAATATGAGAAAAGTGTTAGGGTTTAAAATAATTTTCTTAACCTTCCTTGCTTTTATTTAATATAAGGTGAAGAAGAACAACAATGAATTAAGGAAAGTAGAAAATCAAATACAAAAGTTTGAGGAAGTAAAACCTAGAATTTCAAGAATTATCTTATTCAAGAAGATCCAATGAAAATTAGATGCATCGTGAGAGGGCGTTTTGGGCAACTACGTTTGTTTGATTTATCTTGCTTCATTTTGAATTTTGAGAACATAAAACTTTTGGAATTTGATATAGTTGGATGCCTATTGATGACTTAGATCTGCTCACTTCTATTATTTTCTTTATTTATCCTTTATTACTTTGTATATAGATTATTTTTCTATTAAAGTGCTGCAAATATCAACGATACATTCCTTAGGTAAAATGGAAAAGATTGAAGAGTTTAGTTGAAAGATTACCATTCCTGTTTAATGTAATTATTCATTATGACTAATACATGAAGTGATAATGTTATATAATGTCGTGTACTTGATTTTGTATGACATTGTGTACTTGATTAATTCAATAGATGAAGTACCTAGGTAATTGTCGATACAATTTTTTTCATGCTAGACTTCAGAACTGATAATAAGATTATTGGATCTTTTCTAGCAAGTATAGATCATATTTTTGCTTCATTAGATATGAAGAAAGATTTTTCTGATTCGGATTCTTCCCTTATGATCTAAGCTTATATATAACTTGAGTAATTAACCAGTAGCATGCTTTTATGGATTTACTCAATCCTCCCCTCTTGAGATAGATAAGGCTAAGTTAGGCCTAAGTGTCATGTCTTTAAAAATATTATGGATTGTGTTTTGTATGTATGGAAAATTTTAAACATATTTTCTCATAGTATAGAAGATTACATCAACAATTGAAGAGTTACCACTAATAAAGAGTTTTACTTAGATTCAAAAGAAATCATAGGACTTCCAATCCAATTTAATTATTCATCAATGAAAATAGACTCTTGATATTGAGTTGAATAATCATCAACATTACCATGAAGGTCCAGTTACTAAAATTATTGTTATGAACCGAATCAAGGCCCTATCCATGACTGGCACCGCAATCCTACCCAAGCATGATATGATCCCTTAACCTCTTATAAACACATCATAAAATAAGAAACTTCTGAAATCCAAGTAGCGAATACCATATGCCTCTAAAAATCTCAAACGTCATAAGAACTGCCCAACTCATGATCTTGGGTTGGCAGCAGTTGTTTTAGCCTTAAGAATTTTCAGGCATCATCTTTATAGGGTTTGTGTGGATGTGTTCACTGATCATAAAATTCTTTAATATTTGTTCAACTAAAAGTATCTAAATCTTTGTCAGAGAAGGTGGTTAGAGTTATAGAAGGATTATAATATGAGCATTGTTTACCACCCAAGTGAAGCAAATCTTGTGGCTGGCAGTAATGCCCCGAGTCTGTACCTCAGACACTACACGGTGCTTATAATCCCAAAGGACCATAAGCTAACCCACGAATGGTACCTGCTATAATAACTGAATAATAATACTATAGTATGCAAAAATTAGGCAAAAAGCATGCCATAAGGTTCAATGCTATAGTAAAACTGAATATGGTATAACAAATACCAAATCTGATACATCTGTCTGAAAATACTCTAGTCTAAAAAAGACTCTAAACTGTCTGAAACATGGAGTTGATGGGAAAAGTCCCCAACTAACTCCTAACTATTGAAATAAGCTGAAGTACTTAAATAATCATCATTTCCTCAAACTAAGGGGACTCACTACTAATTCTGTTAGCTGAATATTTGAACTACTAAGTATGATCGGGAGCCCGCGCATCTGAACCTATGATATAAAACATCATAGCGTAAAAAAAGGTATTTGTGAGTACTTTGAATATACAGGTATGTAAAGTGAGGTAGGCTAAAATGCATGGGTTCATATGCATGGAGAATACTGGGTGAATAACGTTAGTATAACTAAATGAGAGTACATATATGACTATAGAAACTGTAACCGAGATCATGATAACACTAGAGTAGCGAATCTAAATACTGATTAACTGATATCTAAACCTACTGATACTGAATTACTAATAACTGAGTGACTGTATCTGAAAGTCTTAATTCTGTGGAACTACACTAGTTCTGTTCTGAGCTGAGTGACGGTATCTGACAGTCTTAATTTTTTGTAGAACTGAACTGACTTCTATACTGAGGATGGAACTGAAACTGAGATTGTGGGAAGTAATCATCTAATCAACATGCCCCTCTCCGAATTGATAGGGGTTTAACCTAAAACACCAGCTAAAAGAATGTCAATACCGTGCCATAGATAAATATAAGTTGAGTCAACCTCATCTGGTAAGTGCTCTGAACGAGAATGGTGGTACCCTTAACTGGTAAGCAGATCAACTCATAAACCCTCAACTGGAAGGTTGATGTCTTAACCTATGCTAGCTATGTAGTTCTGGAACACAAGGACTGACTCTAAGGATCACACCCTCTACTAGCAGGTGAGTCCCCATCCGTGGGTTTACTCAGAGCTAAATCCTACTCCTAACTTAATAGATACTGGATTGGATTCTCGACTGTTCTAGCTTGGACTACACTGTTCTGATCGTACTGTATAACTGAACTAAACTGAGTTCACTGGGTTTCATGGACTAATGAAATACTACTGAATTCTATTAACTGACTGAGTATTACTGAGGTATAAACTAGATACTATGATTGATTTTTGAAAACTACTAAGTTTTCCTGAGTTCTGTAATTGACTAAATTCTACCAATCGTGACATAACTGATACTATTCTGTGACTGACCATGGCTCTAGGTAATCAGCTAATTTATCGGGTATTAAATACCCCCAGGACTCGATAGCATAAATTATATGTTATGGGACAATCTTGAAGCATGATATCTAAGTATTAGGTCATCGTACAATCGTTTAGGACATTCTAGCAAACACTTGCATGACATGAACTTGAATATATACTGACATGTTATAATTTCACTATTCAACTCACATAAACAATTCATAAAACACTTGAAGGACATAATCTATGCACATTACACTAAAACAACATGTAAGCATCATAGTTCAATTCCATATTTACAACTTCAAGGGTTTTAACATGGTTTTATATGGTAATGCACATATATCAATCAATTCCATATGAATTTTGTAGTAAATCATGAACTAGAAACCCTGTTTACATAGTAATCATGAACACATTCAAATTCAACCGTGAAATTCATCAAATTCATAAACTTAGAGTTAAAAGAGGTTCCTGAACTCCAAGGGTAGAAGGGAACCCTTGGATAAACACTTGACGTACCTTGGTTGCTAAATTCTGAAGAACAATGGTGGAAATCTTGTTCCTTAGCCTTGAAATTAAATCACCTAGGGTTCTTGTTCTTGAGAAATTTGAGAGAAAGTAAGTATATTTTTCTTAATGAGGGATGAATAGGGGTAGGGAAGGACCCAAATACCCCCCAAGTATGTGGCTTTTAATGACTAAAAATCAGACTGTCGACGCGCAGGACGACACACCGCATCATTGGTATTGATGCGATAGCCAACACACCACGTTGAGTCTGCATGGTTTACTAAAAATTGCCACTGTGAGATAAGGAAAAATATTGATCGATGCGATGGACGCCGTGGAGATCACATCAATTCACTATTTTGGATTCCCAAACGTGGTTCAAACGATGTCCGAAAAACACAAAACTCATCCAGAAATACCTACGAACATTCCTGATGATGAATCAACCTAAAGATTGACATCTTAAGGCCATAGAGGCCTTGAAATAGTGTTTCCAACTTACGAAGGCTAAAATAACACTAAGTTTGAATACTTAGCAAAATTTTCCAAGTCTGGGATCCCTTAACGAGCTTTAAAAAGGGCTGAGTTAAGATAAGGATTTTCCAGGGTCTTATAATATCTTCTTCTTGGGAACATTAATCCTCGAATGAGTCTGAATACGATAGGAGAACTGACAGATCGGACTTGTTTACTAGACATGCACAATTGAAGCATGATTTCATGACTGAAATTACTGATATACTGAATAATCATACTGAACATGCATATCTGATGCATGAGTATATAGCTGAACATGATTCATGAATGAATAACTGAGTATGTAACGTTAATTGATATTATGTTAGTAGTTATATATGAACATGAGACTGAGTAATTCAAAGAAAAACTGTTACCTTGGGCTAAGTCTGAGTTTACGAAGAATAGGTGGGGATAATTGGTCCTCATATGTGCTTTTTCCTACCAAGTAGCTCCCTTAATGAACTGATTCCGCCAAAGAACTTTGACTATAGGGACCTCTTTGTTCCTCAGTCTGTGGGTCTGAAAATCAAGGATTTCGACTAGAATCTCCTCATAAGAAAGGTTGTTCTGAATATCTATGCCCTCTATAGGGACTACGATTGCTGGGTTACCCATGCATTTTTTAAGCAAGGAGACATGGAACACTGGATACACTGAAGTTAACACTGAGTTTACACTTATTACCAAACCTCTTCACTCCTTTCATAGGAGAGATTTTCAAATACGCAAACCCCAATCTTAAACCTAAGATCCTTTCTACGCATATCCACATATGATTTTTGTTGGCTCTAAGCTGTCTTAAGCCTTTCCCTAATCAACTGAACTTTCTTTAAGGTATCAGATACAAAATTAGGCCCTACCACTATGGCCTCACCCACTTCAAACTAACCAATGGGAGATCTATACCTCCTCCCATAAAATGCTTCAAATGGATCCATCTGAATGTTGGAATGATAGTTGTTGTTATAAACAAACTCAATCAAAGGTAAGTGGTCATCTGAACAACCTTTAAAGTCAATCGCACACGCTCACAGCATATTTTCTAAAGTGTAGATGGTCCTCTCTACCTGACCATCTGCCTGGGGATAAAAGGTTATACTGAGGTGAACTCGGTTACCAAGACCTTTTTGGAATGCCTTTCATAAATGAGAGGTAAACTACATACCTCTATCTAAAATAATGGACAATAAAATGCCGTGCAACCTAACAACCTCCCTGATATAGAGTTTGGCATAATGCTCAGCTGAATAAGAGGTATGGACTTGTAGGAAATGAGCTGATTTGGTCATCCTTTATACAATGACCCAAACTAAATTATGTTGGAAACAATAAAGAGAAAAACTCGTCACAAAGTCCATGTTCACTTCACCACTTCCAAGTAGGAATACTGAACTCCTGCATGGACCTAGTAGGCTTCTGATGCTTAATCTTAACCTTTTGACATGTTGAGCACTTAGCCACAAAATCTAATATATCTTTCTTCATCCCACTCCACCAATAGATCTCCGTAAATCATAGTACATCTTAGTGGCCCCTGGATGAATAGAGTAGCACGCACCATGTGCTTTTACAAGAATTCACTATCTCAAGTTATCAACACCTGGCATACATAACCAACCCTGGAAGTGCAACCCACCATCTCCCCCTTGGGAGAAAACCTCTACCTTCTGATCTCTGACTGATTCCTTTAACTTAGATAGACTAGGATCCTTATCCTACTTTTCCATCACCTCGGAAACTAGGGATGATTGCATACACTACCTTCTACTTAATCAACTAAGTGAATACTTAGATTGGCAATTTGGTGAACTTCCTGAGCTAACTTCTTATTACCATCCTCTACATGCACAACACTACCCATAGACATCTTACTGAGAGCATCATCCACTATGTTGGCTTTACCTAAATGATACATGATGCTTATGTTGTTTTTAAATAACTCCAACCAACTTGTCTAACGGAGGTTTAGATCTTTCTTAGAGAACACGTACTGAAGGCTCTTATGGTTTGTGAACACATCAATATACACACCATACAATTAGTGTCTCCAAATATTTAAGGAAAAGACTATTGCTGCTAACTCAAGGTCCTGAGTAGGATAGTTCTTTTCATAAGGTTTAAGCTGTCTAGAAGTGTAAGCTATGACCTTTCCACGTTGCATCAAAACACACTCCAAACTGAGTCTGGAAGCATCAAAATACACAATAAAGCCGTCTGAACCATCCGGTAGGTTTGAAATTGGAGCTATAGTAAGTCGAGCTATCAACTCTTGAAAACTCTTTTCACAAGAATCTGACCATTTGAATTTGACTTTCTTCTGAGTCAATTTACACATAGGAGATGCAATAAATGAAAATACCTCAACAAACCATTGATAATAACAGCCAAGCCCAAGAAACTCCTAATATTTAATGGAGAATGGGTCTGGGTAAGTTTCTCACTACTTTGGTCTTTTAGGGATCACCTCTAATGCCATCACCGGAAACTATATGGACAAGGAAAGCTACTGAACTTAGCCAAAATTTGTACTTACTAAATTTGGCGAATAGCTGATGGTTTTTGAGAGTCTTTAGTAGTATTCTAAAGTGGTTTGCATGATCATGATTACTGCGAAAGTAGAGAAGAATATCATCTATAAATACTATGACGAACATGTCCAAGTACTGCTTGAACACATGATTTATCAAGTCCATGAAAGCTGCTGGGGCATTGTTAAGACAAAATTACATCACTAAGAATTCAAAGTGACTATACCGAGTTCTAAAAGCTGTCTTTAGGATGTCACATTCCCTAACTCAAAGCTGATGATAGCCTGATCTAAGGTCTATCTTGGAGAAGTAACTGGCACCTTAAAGTTGGTCAAACAAGTCATCGATTCTGGGAAGGAGATACTTGTTCTTGATTGTGACTTTATTTAGCTGACGGTAGTCAATACACATTCTGAGAGAACTATCTTTCTTATGCACGAATAAAATTGGTGTGCCCTACGGGGACATACTGGGTCTGATAAATCACTTGTCTAGAAGATCTTTTAACTATTCTTTTAATTCTCGGAGTTCTACTGGATCCATTCTGTATAGTGGAATAGATATGGGTGGAGTATCTGAAAGAAGGTCTATTTCAATATCGATTTCCCTTTCGGTAGGAACTTCAGGAATATCTTTAAGAAATATATCTAGGAACTCACACACTACTGACACATATTCAAAAGTAGGGGTTTCTTAACTAGAGTCCTAGACTCAAATGAGATAGTAGACATATCCCTTAGATATTATTTTTCTTGCCCGAAGGTAAGAAACAAGCTAAACCCTAAGTGCTGAAGTACTACCCCTCCATTCTAGGATGGGCTCATTTGGAAACTTAAATTGGATAATTTTATCTCTGCAGTTGGCTGAGGCATAGCTGGAATAAAGCCAATCCATGTTGAGAATGACATCAAAATCAGTTATCTCTTATTCGACTAAGTCTATTAAAGTGACTTTTTGAGATATCATAATTGGACAGTTCTTTTATACCCGTCGAGCTATGATATATTTATCCACTGGTGTAGAGACTGAGAAAGTCTCTACTAGAATTTTGGGACTGACTCCAAAATCAATGGCGATATATGAAGTAACAAAGGATAATGAAGCTCTTGGATCTAGCAAAGAATAAACATGTAAATATAAAACTTGTAACATACCAGTGACCACATCAGTAAAAATTTCCTGATCCTGTCGGGACTGAAGAGCATAGAGTCTATTTGGGTGCTGTCCACTGGTGGCACTGGAAGCGGCACCTTGTTGATTTGGGTGACTTGACTGAGCTGGGGGATGGTTATACTAACCCTGACAACTTGACTAGGGAAATCTCTAACTCTATGGCCTGGCTTTCCATATTTGAAACATACATCATTGCTCGCTCTGTATATACCCTAGTGGTTTCTGCCATATTTCTAATAAAGGGGATTGGTTCGATGCTACTGACATATTTCTAATAAAGGGGATTGGTTCGACGCTACTGACACTACCCTGGGGTTTAAGGCCTGGTACCTTATCTCTATTACCATCTCTAAATTTTGACACTGGAGCACTAACTGAGGATAGATCTAGAACTGAGGATTTTAGGCAAAACTAAGAACAATTCCCACCTTCTGACTTACACTGAGCAAAGTTAAAAGTACCTATTCTCGCTCTCTTGTTCTCCATATTCATAATCAGTATTGCGGTCCTACATTCCTTGACCATACTGCTAGACATACCCAACACAAACTTACTCATCCTAGATCTGCTATCTGTCACCACATAAGGAGCTTATCTAGCTAATTAAGTAAACTTTAGAGAATACTCTTTTACTATCATGTTATCCTACTTCAAATTTATAAACTCCAAAGCCTTCGCTTCCCTCAACTCTAATGGGAAGAACCTATCCAGAAAAGCAGTGGCAGACTCCTCCCATTCTATGGGCCCTGCATCTGTAGCCTTTTCAGCTTTCCACTATTTGATCCATGAGTGGGCCACATACTTCAACTAATATGCGGCCAAATCAGTGCTCTCAACAACAGTCACCCCCATAATATTTGTAACTTTCTGGACCTGATGAAGAAACTCCTGAGAGTCATCATCTGACTTAAACCCAATTAAAATTGGAGGGTTTATTTGGGTAAAATCCCAAATCCTGGTTATAGTAGTATTGGCCACTAGGTTGGCCGAAACAACATCTGGGCATTTATTTTGGGCTGCCATAGAATGAGCTAGGGTGGTGAAAGCTGCTCTGAATTCAGCGTGGGAGACATATTTGTCCAGAGGATTTGGCTAGACGAGCTGAGGTTCTGGCAGGTCTCTTGTTCATCTTCCCGTAGTATTCTTTGAAGAAATATTCTATAAATAGAAGAGAAATTTGGATTAGACAGGGAGTTTAACTGGAGCTCATGCTCACTCACATGACATGAATACAGAAAGAAGGGAAACTTTTTCCTAAAATACCTCACAGCCTCCTGTCCATAAGTGTAGCATCCTACTCAACTATGCACAAGATTCTACTATGTGCGGCTTTCAGACTTCCTAGGACTCTATTGAGCCTTAGGCTCAGATACCAAGTTTGTAACACCCCGAGTCTATACCCTGGATGCCACACAGTCTCATAATCCTGAAGGACCACAAGCTAACCCATGACTGGTACCTATTGCAATAATTAAATGATAATACTGTAGTATGTAAAAATTAGGCGAAAAACCTGCCATAAGTTTCAATACTGTAATAAAATTGAATACAGTATAAAAAATACCAAATTTGATACGTTTGTCTAAAAATACTCTAGTCTGAAAGAGCCTTTAAATTGTCTGAAATATAGAGTTGATGGGACAAGTCCCCAACTAACTCCGAACTACTAAAATAAGATGAACTACTTAAATAATCATCATGTCCTCGAACTAAGAGGACTCACCACTAACTCTGTTAGCTAAATATCTTAACTTCTAAGTATGATCGGGAGCCTGTGGGTCTGAAACTATGATATAAAATATCATATCCCATAAGAAAGGTATGCATCAGTACTTTGAATGTACTGGCATGCAAAGTGAGGTAGGCTAAAATGCATGGATTCATATGCTTGAAAAATGCTGACTTAATGGCATGAGAATAACTGAATGAGAGTATATGTGTGAATATATAAACTATAACTAAGATCATTAAAACACTGGAATACCGAATTTGAATACTGATTAACTGATATCTGAACTTACTGACACTAAATTACTGATAACTGAGTGACTTTATCTGACAGTCTTGATTTTGTGGAACTATATTAAGTTCTATTCTGAGCTGAGTGATTGTATCTGACATTCTTGATTTTCTATAGAACTGAACTATGTTTGATACTGAGACTGGAAATGAAACTAAGACTGTGGGAAGTAATCATTTAATTGATATGCCCCTCTCTAAACTAATTAGGGTCCAACCTATAACCCCAGCTGGAAGGGTATCAGTACCGTGTCACAGATAAAGACAAGCTTAGTCACCCTCATCTGGTAGGTGCTCTAAATGAGAATGATGGTATGCTTAACTTGCAGGTAGATCACCTCATCAACTCTCAACTGGCAGATTAATGTCTCAACATACGCTGGCTACATAGTTCTGGAACACAAGGACTGCTTCTAAGGATCACACCCTTATCTAGCGGTGAGTCCCCATCCGTGGGTTCTCTCGGTGCTGAATCTTACTCCCAACTGAATAGACATTAGAGTAGATTCTAGACTATTCTAGGCTGGACTAAACTATTTTGATCGTACAATATAACTAAACTGAACTGAGTTGACTGGGTTCCATGGACTGAGTACTATTGAGATATAAAGTGGATACTGTTATTGATTTTTGAATACTACTGAGTTTTCCTGAGTTCTATAACTGATTAAATTCTACCGATCATGAAATGACTGGTACTATCCTATGACTAACCATGTCTCTAGGTAAATAATTAAATTGTTGGGTATTAAATACTGCCAGGACTCGATAGCATAAATTATACGACATAGAACAATCTTGAAATATGATAGCTAAGTACTGGGTCATCATACATTCATTTGGGATATTTTTGTAGACACTTGCATGACATGAACTTGAATATATGCTGATATGATATAATTTCACTATTCAACTCTCATAAACAATTCATTATACACTTGAAGGACATAATCTATGCACATGACACTAAAACAATATGTAATCATCATAGTTAATTTCCACATTTACAACTTCAAGGGTTTTGAACATGCTTTCACATGATAATGCGCACATATCAATCAATTCCACATGAATCTTGTAGTAAATCATGAACTAGAAACTACATTAATATGGTAATCAAGAACATATTAAAATTCAACCATGAAATTCATCAAACTCAGAAACTTGTAGTTAAATGTGGTTCTTGAACTCCAAGGGTGGAAAGGAACCCTTCGATGAACACTTGACATACCTTGGTTGCTAAATTCCTGAAGAACAATGATGGAAATCTTAAGCCTTGGCCTTGAAATTAAATCACCTAGGACTCATTTTCATGAACAATTTGAGAGAAAGTAAGTATATTTTTCTTAGTGAGGGTGAATCTCATGTTTTAGGGCAAAATAGAGGTAGGGAAAAGACCCAAATACCCCCTAAGAATGTGGCTTTTAATGACTGAAAACCAATCTGTCGACACACAGGACAACGTGCCATATCATTGGAATTGATGCAATAGCCAATGTATTGCATTGAGTCCACGTCGATTCACTAGAAATTCCCACTGAAAGCCAAGAAAAAATATTGATCAACATGATGGCGAATTCCCCAAGCTGAGATCACATTGATTCATTGTTCTGGATTTTCTAACATGGTTCAAATGAGGTCTGAAATAAACAAAACTCATTCGAGAACACCTACTGACATTCTTGATCATGAATCAACCTAAAAATTGACATTTTAAGGCCATAGAGGCCGCGAAATAGAGTTTCCAACTTACAAAGGCTAAAATAACACTAAGTTGAATACTTACGAAAATTTTCCATGTCTGGGACCCCTTAACGAGCTTTAAAAAGGGCTGAGTTAAGCTAAGGATTTTGCGGGGTCTTACATCGATGCTCTTAGCAAATATTCTATGGGGAGCATTTCTCATATTAAAGATGAGAAGAAAGAGTTAGTTTGTAAGGTTCACCAGCTTGCTAGGTTGGGAGTTTGATTGGTTTATTCAATTAAAGGTAATATATTGGTTTAGAATGGTTTATAATATTCGTTGACAGATGAGGTGAAGTAAAAGAAAGATAAATATCCTATTTTTCTTTGGTTTATAGAAACAGTTTAGATTCAGAAGGTTGAGGTTTTATAGCAAGAGGGAGATGGTATTCTTTGTTGTCAAGGAAGACTGTGTATTCAGGATGTGGATGACTTAAGACAGTAGTTGTTAGCAGAATGTAATAATTCTCTATATTTTATTGACCCAGGATCCACCAAGATATACCGTGACTTATGGGAAATGTATTAGTGTAATGGCATGAAAAAGGATAATGCAGAATTTATGGCTAAGTGTCCAAATAGCCAGCATTTTGAGGTTGAGCAACAAAGAACTAGTGGTATTCTTCAGGAAATCAATATTCCTCCTTGTAAGTATGAATTAGTGAATATGGAATTTATTATAGGGTGGCCTCGTACACAAAGCATGATTTTTTTTGGGTTATCATGGATCGAACGACTAAGTCACCCCACTTCTCAAAAATTAACACTTTCGAGTCAGTCAAAAATTATGATAAACTCTATCTTAAGGAGTTGGTGAAGTTATGTGGATTCACTTTGATCACTATCTCAGATAGAGGTACCAAGTTTAACTCTCAATTTTGGAAAACGTTTCAAAAGTGTCTTGGTACCCAAGTTCATCTTAGTAGGTCTTTTCACCCACAGAAAGATGGTCAGGTAGGGAGGACTATTCAAACCTTATAGGACATTGCATAGTGAATACGTGATTGACTTCAAGGGTAGTTGGGATGATCATCTGCCTTTGATTGAGTTTTCTTATAATAATAGTTAACATTATTGTATGCAAATAGCATGATTTGAAGCACTGTATGGTAGGAGGTGTAGATCTCCTAATTTTTGGTTTTTGGGTGGTGAAGCTTCTTTAATAAGGCTAGATTCAGTAAATAAGACAATGGATAAAGTTTAGCTAATTAGACAAAGATTAAAAATTGCTCAGAGTTGTCGGAAATCTTACATAAATATGAGGAGAAAATAGGTCAACTTTTATATTGGTGATATTATCTATTTGAAGGTTTTACCATAAAAGGGATAAAGAGATTCGATTAGAAAAGAAAGCTCTGTCCCCGATATGTTGGTCCTTATAAAATCTTGAGTCAGCATGGTAAAGTAGCTTATGAGTTGGAGTTGCCAAAAGAGTTAACATCAACGCATCTAGTCCTCAATGTTAATTTTCTTATTGAAGAATTGCATTGGTCACCCAACATCAGTCATTCCTTTAGAGAGTGTAGGTATGAAATATATTTTCTCTTATAAATAAATCCTATTTAAGATCCTTGATCGTCAGATTTGTAAGCTGGGAAACAAAGAGGTCACCTTAGTAAAGGTTTTATGGAGAAATCTATCAGTTGAGGGAGCTACTTGGGAAGAAGGGGAGGATATGATGAGCAACTACCCCTACCTCTTCTCTTCAAACTTAGTCCCAACATGAAGTAACATTTCACTTAATTAATTAATTCTTTCTATTCTATCTCAGACCACCTAGCTATTTTCATGTCATAACATGCATTCATGAGTTTTGCTTAGTCCATGTAACAATTTTAGATTTAGTTATAAACTCATTGTTCAACTAGTAGGAGTTCATAGTAAAATTTTAACTTTTCCCTTGCAGATTCTCTTAATCAATTTTATTAGGGGACGAATGATCCCAAGGGGAAGATATTATAATACCCTAATATTTTGTTCTCTAGACCCACCAAAATATAGATAATTTAATTAGCTTTCCAACGCCATTAGGTCACCTTAATCTTATATCTAGGTAAAATGCTAGGTAAAAATACTAAGGCACTATCAAGCTGCCAGTGGTGACTCCTCTATCGACGTCTCATTGTCAGACTGAATAAGTTGTATAGAAGGCTCGTTGTGATGGAAATAAAGAAGTAGACAATTCAATCAAGTGACAAATATTGTGTCATACGACTCATTGTCAGTCTAAATAAGTCGTCATATGGAATTATTTTCATAATAGTGAAGAGCCAAGAATTTGGTCCTCTTGTCACGACTCCAGCTCAGGACTCTTGGTCCGTCCCAACAAGTCGTAGCCTGAGTCATCGCTACTGCTTTTAGAAATTTTCTACTTATTTTAAAAGGGATTTTTTTGGCCCTTCCCCACTCTTTTAACACAAAAACCATCTCATTTTGGGTTTTCCACAACTTAATATTGGGGATAAAGATTCCCTTAAGCCCTTATTATTCAAAATATGATTCAACGCTCAGTTTCTAACAGAGAAAAGAAGCTACATACTTCTCCAAAGGAAAATTAATGATTTTCAACTTCCAACTCCAAGTACGAAGATTTCTTTAAGGATTTCACCTCCAGGTATGTAAGAATTCATCAATAGGTTCCTTCCAACCATTGAGTCCCAAAGATTACGTCAATAATCAAGTTCAATTCTCCCATAACTTAAGGATTCCATGAAAAGCATGAGTTCCATAGTTTATTAATTTATTTCTTCAATTAAACCATGAATATGTGTTACCCATAAGTTTAAGAATCTCCTCATACCAACAAACATGAAATTCCATTATATTGATAAAATTGTTCATTCTTGGGTTTGAGTCACAAAATTCCCTATCATGTTTATATTTTGATATTTTCGTGTTTAGTTGCATTCTTTAGATCTTTCGTGTTCAGATTATACATATATTGTTATTTTCAGAATACTATTATATTGAGCATATCAAGTATCAGTGTCCTTTAATTGGGAGTAGTACATAGAACTTAGCGAATGGAGGGATGAAGGCTTACCCATATGTTAGGATTGATACCTTTAGTAGAAGTCCCTATGTTCCAAAACTATGACAGCGGCATAGTTATAAGGGGTCACCCACAAAAATTGGACTAACACCTTAGTCCTTTTGGACACCCATTTAGTGGATCCTCGCCAGCCAGTGTTCGTACCATTGACATAGTACTGAACATCCATCCAACTGGGGTTACATATTGGACCCCGTCATCTAAGATTAGGGTATGTCAGTTAATGTTAACCACCATAGTATACAGTTCATGTTTCATTCTTAGATTTTGCATGACCTTGTATTCAATTATTTACCTTACCATTCAATACATCGTTATACTTGGTCTTGCATTAGTTCACCATGTTTCATGTATTATGCTTAGTTCATGTTAGCCATTTCCTATCTTACATACTCTGTACATTCAAAGTACTGATAGCATTCTTTTTATATGCTTTATTATTGTTATACCCCAGTTTTTGAACTGTAATTTTTTTAGTAAAATGTGTTTACTACTCAGGTTTTGACTCAGGTGGCGAGTTGTAAAGACTCATTACAAGCCGTATAGAGCTAGTCATGGTTTAACAAGTAATATATCCCTAACTTTTTGTCATGTCCACAAGTGGGATCATACTAGGTGCAAGGTAATGTCACGAGTCATGATATGGGCCTCGTGACCTTATCAGTAAGATTTTCCAAAGTTGTTGTCTTGGTAACAACTAGACATCACGAGTCACAGGATGAGATCATGGGTCATAGTGTAGGATTCGTGAGCAAACAAGTAAGAAGGCCCTGAGTGTTTTCCCAGGCTATGAGTCTTTGTGACGGCTCATGAAGAGTGATCACGAGTCGTTATGTGACCCGTAATGACTGGGGGTTATAATTCCTCCACAATTTTATTAAGGGAATGGTGGTAACATAAAACATCCCCTTAGCCCTATTTCCACCCATTAAAAATTACATAATTACTCTTTTCTCCCTCAAATTCCCAAATTATTAACAAAGCTAGGTTTTCTAAGGGTTTGTCATCTAGGGCTCAAAGTGTGATTTCTTCTTAAAATTCTTAATGTTTTCATAAATGTATCTCTTCCCTAAACTTGTATCTTTATCTTGGCATGTAATAGTTTGATATTCATAGGGTTTTGATGTTTAGTTTTGGAATTTGGATTGAGGGTTTTCGATGATGATTGTTTTAATGGTATTCCCATGGTTTACATGCATTTGGTTACACTTTATTGATGGATTTTTTTAACTAATTGGGTGCATAAGTATGGATAATGGAATAGGGGTCGCTGATTTCCCTAAATTTATGAATAATGAAATGAGGGTCATGATTCCCCTAACTTTTTATGGATTTTCGTATTGAAATTGGTAATAACCTCAACCCACCTTATGAAATTGGTTGTGAAACATGGTTACGTGTAAGATTTAACCATTTTTATATCTATTGAATTGTATAAAAGTTTTTAATAGAATATAAATGTTTTTGAAAGGTCTTAACGGAAATGATTTGGTTTAACATTGGAACTTGGGGATTGTAGATTCCCCCAAGTTGATAGATGATTAGATTAACATGATTTATAAGCTTGCAAGCTCATTGGTATGATGATACATATTGTGAATTCCTTAATAAATTATTGCTGGATAAATGTATGGGGTAAGTGTAAATATTTTAATTTAGGCTTAAAGGGGGTTATGTAGCTCGCCATAGCTGGTGGAGGTCCCATGGGGGACCAATACTGGAAACCATATTTTCCAGCATGGGGTTCTTTATGATTGCGCCCATAGTTCACACTATATATTTATACTTTGGAATGGTTGGGGTCGTGGATTCCTTGGCCCTACTTTATATTTCTCTGATTCGTGCGGAAAACACTCACTAGAGCCCTTCCATTTTGGAGAATCGAACCCATATAGACTGTGGTTTTCATTAGAATGGTTAGAGCTACACAGACTAGGTTAATAATTTTAAAACCCATTCTAAACCTTGTTCCCTATCCCAATATATAAATATGTATGTATGTATGCATGTATGTGAAAATGTACGTTGAGCTTCAATTTGATTTTGAAATAGAATTATTTTATTCCTTCATCAAGTTACATGATAGCTCTCACCCCGATAACAGTCCTTGGATTCTACATCCTTTCATGATGTTGAGTCCTAGGGGTCTTTTAATTGGATTTTGTATTGTTAGATGGTGTGGTCGTTTATCGAGAATGCAGTGAAGTGGTGAGCTTCCCTCTTTCGAAAAGCTTTGTCATTACATCAAATTCTTTCCTTATTTTATAATTGAAAATTTCATATTAAAATTATCATTTTCATTGTCACTGTCATGGTCGAGGTCATGTCCCAAACTAGCTTGATATTTGAATTAGTTTAGAGGCTTTTGTGGATATGTATGGGTTGGATGGTGTTGTTGACTCTTAGAGATCATTTTTGAGTTACATTATCTATTTTGTCTTTATTCTTTGGTTTTCTTCAACTTTGTTATTATTTGGATTATGCTTGGATTAGATAGGATATAAGGTGGTATCTAATCCTCGGTGTGCTTCAGATACCCATCACAGCTAGGCCTGGGATCGGGTCATAAAAGTCTTGGTATTAAAGCGTAGATTTAGGGTCGTTAAGTGTCTGTTAATACATGTTGAGTAGAGTCTCTTAATGGGTGTGTAGCGCTCCATACTTTTAAGAAGGAGGCTACAAGGATATTAGGAGTGTTTCCATTTTTTGGGTTTTATTTTGGGCTATAGAGTCTAGGGTCGTAGAATTTCTCTAACTCCTGGTTTGCTAATGTTTCAGACCACGACTTCTTGCAGATCTGATATTTGTACACACTATGTTGGCTTCTCTTCCCCACCTGAGGGAAATATGGTATGGAATAGCCCATCCTGTATAATGAAAACCTGGTCTAAGGTCCCTGTACCCAATTGTGCTACTCCACCTGAGGTTCCACGAGTCCCCACTTGTCCCACTCTGGTTGGTGACACTCATGGTTAGTCACCTTAAGGAGATATCTCCAATACGAAGTTTCACCACTCTATTTATTTGCTTACTCTATTAGTGACATCTCAATCTTATCAGTCTTGTCCTATTGGTGATATTGTGAGTTCTTATGAGGTTACTAAAGTTGGGTAGTTTATGAGGTTATCCCCCAAACCTCATTGTCTCTAATGATAAGGAGGATCCTCAAGGATTTATTGATGAGATGGAGAAAATCTTTATGGTGATACATATTTCCAATTTTGAGGGAGTGAATTGTGTTGCATGTTAGTTGAAAGATATGGTATATCAATGGTATAAAGAATGGGAGTAGTTGAGAGATAATGATATTGAACCAACTATATGAGATGAGTTCTCAAGTCCCTTCCTTGATCATTTTTTTCCACATGAGCTGAGGGAAGCAAAGGTAGAGGAGTTTGTGAATCTGAAGCAAGGAAAGATGAGTGTGAAGGAAAATTCCTTGAAATTTCATCAATTGTTCCCCTATGCCCAGAGTTAGTGTCTATCATGAGAGCCAGAATGAGGAAATTTGTTTTTGATTTGTCTCGTGATTTGGTATTGGAGTGTAATGTTGTGAAGTTCAACAATGATATAGATATATCCAGGCTTTTTGTTTATATGAATCAAGTTAAGGATAAAAAGAAGAGGCATGGAGACATGGGAAAGAGGAAGAACAAGAAATCCAGTTATTCAGAGTAAGCTACTAATTAACAAGTAAATGGGAGAAATGGTAGACAGTGGAGCAAGAAGAAGACTTGGGGAAATTCTTTTTCTCATTCTTCAGTTAATTCTCCTTATCCTAATCTATTTGTTGATCATCATTTTAATTCTATTAGTGGTCCAAAGTCACAGGGTGCCCAATCTCAAGCTAGTGGAGCTTAGTCATCCCCACCCTATCCTTATTGTCAATTTTATGGTTATATTCCCCATGGTTATTGTGATGAGGAGAGGATCTTAGGGTTGAAATGTGTCCAGCCTGATCATATTAAGAAGAACTATCCTTCAGCTAATGTAGCCACTAGAATAATAATGTTTTGGTTGTCACGTCTTTAGCTCCTGCAAGAAAGGGTGCTACTTTTGGTACCAACACTGGCCAAAATTATCTCTATGTTCATGCCACTCGTCAAGAATCCGAGGCATCTCCTGATGTTGTCACTTGTTTATTACAATTTTTCTCCCGTGATGTTTACTCATTACTTGATCCGGGGTCTACTCTTTCTTATGGGACCTCTTATATGGCCGTGTATTTTTTATTTGATCATGAAACCAATTCTGAGTCTTTCTCCATATCTACCTAGATGGGTGATTTTATTGTCACTAGAAAGGTTTATTGGGATTTTGTGGTGTCCATATTTCACAAGAAGATCTTGGTGGATTTGATAGAGTTTGACATGGTGGATTTTGATGTCATTTTGGGGATGGATTGACTTCACTTGTGCTACACTTCTCTGGACTGCAGGACCCATAAGGTTAGCTTTCAATTTCCTAATAAACTGGTAATAAAATGGGAGGGGAGTTCCTCAGTACCTAAAGAGAGATTTATTTCATATCTTCAGGAAAATCATTAACCACAGGGACAGTGCAAACAAAAACTTTCAAAATTAGAGTGCTTAACCTGAATTAGATGATACAAAAAACTTTGGGGATCAATTTTTGAATTCTAAGATAGGAAATAAACTTTCCTTTGGACACTAAGGAACTCCCCGCCTATTTAATTACCGGTTCATTAGGAAAATGAAAACTGACCTTTAAGGTCCTACAATCTAAATATTTATATCATGAATGAAGCCAATATATCCCCAAGATCACATCAAAATCTACCTTATCAAGCTCTATCAAATCCACCAATGTCTCTGTATAAATGATGGACACCACACAACCCTTTTAGACTTTTCTAGCCACAATTGAATAACCCACTAAAGTAGACACAGAAAAGGGCTGGAAAATATTTTTAAAACAAAAACCAAGGTGCTTAACCACATAAGGGTTGACATAATACTGGGTAGAACTAGGATCAATAAAAATAAACATCACGAGAGAAAAGTTGTTACATACCAGTAATAACATCAAGAGATGCCTTAGATTCCTTGCTAGTAGCAAGTGCATTGAGATGATTCCGGCCAGTGTTGGTACCAGAATTGGCACCCTTAGGTGCCGGAGCTGAAGTACTAGCGATAAAAACCTTATTAGCTCCCGTGGAAATCTTAGATATAGGATAATTTATCTATAGAAGACTAGGCTTACAACAATTGAAACACAATTCCTCCCCTCCTCATAACAACAACGGTGAATATTTCACCAGAATCGACACGGAGGATAAGGCGGGGCTGACGGACGTCCAATAACCTGAGATTGGGTACTCTGTGCCTTTGGACTACTGCTAGACTAAAAAATACAATCACCAAAAGGCTTAGGATATAAAGCACTAGCTTCTGAATAAGAATTTCCCTAATTTTTCCTTGTAGTCCTCTGTCTACCATTTCTCCCACTGTTTTTCTAATCTGCACCTTGCAATGATTATCCAAACTTCTTATTCTGCCTCTCTCCCATCTCTACCTATTTCTTTTTTTCATCTTTCACTTGTTGCATATACACAATTATCCTAGAGATGTCTATACCATTATTCAACATCACAGCCTTACATTCTAATACCATGTCATGGGAAAAACAAGAAGGATACTTCCTCATTTTTTATCTCATGTTAGCCACTAACTTCAGAGCATAACGGGACAACTACTGAAATTTCAGAGCATACTTCATCACACTTATATTCCTTTTTTTTAAGTTCACAAAATCTTTGTACCTTGATTCCCTTTGCTTTTGAGGAAAGTAGTGATCAAGAAAGGCCTTTGAAAATTCATCCAACAATGCTAGTTCAACATCATCACCCCTCATTGCTTCCTACTCCTAATACCACTAATAAGCTACATCTTTTAATTAATATGCAACAAACTCTATACCTTCAGAATTAGTAACGTGTATCACCCTAAAAATCTTTTCCATTCATCAACGAACCCTATAGGGTCCATATCAACCCTTGATACTATAAAGGTTGTAGGATTCAACCTCATAAACTTGTCAGCCCGGGTTACCTCAGATGAATTAGGAATAGAACAAATAAGATCAAACTGTAGAGACTGTGATGACACTAATTTATTAAGCATATGAATAGACAGATAGAACTCCAAATTAGACATATACTTGAGGTGACAAATCATAAGTATTACTACACCGAGAAATCCTAAGAGGACTACTAGGGACTAGTGGAACTCCATATGGGGCGGCACAATTAGGAGCATGGACCCTAGATAGTGTCTGCACTTCATAAAATGGGCAAGTTCCCTCTACAATTTCCTATGATAGGACAGAGGGTCCAACAGAGTTTTTACAATTATTCGATCTTCAGTGAGACATAATATGAAATGCAAGTAATCCAGAAGTTAGACAAGCTTCATAGGACCGGACTTTATAGCCCAAAAATAGAACACCTAAAAGGGAAACATTCCTGAATACCTTTTATACTCCCCCTTATAAGCGTGGCGTATTACACACATGTAATAACTAAATCATTCCACAAGATTTGTGGACACCCAATGACCTTAAACTTTACTCTGATACCAAACTTGTCACTACTCAAACCAAGGCCTAATCGTGAAGAATATCTCAAGCTCACCATAAGAAAGAGATCACCCCCTTATCCTAACATCAAGAACAAAATAATATAATATAGCAAAATCCAACCAAATAGTAATAAGAAAGATAGATAATCAAATGTAAACTCTACAAATCAAAACCAATATTCAACTCATACTTCTAGACAAAAGCCTATAAAACTAGGATATCAATTAAGTTAGGGCATGTCGCCGAATATGACAATAGTATCCAAAAAGAAATACTAAGGGAATAATTAAACCAGTGAAATGACAGGACCTTCTGAATGATTAGAGGCTTACCACATCACAACAGATCCACAGGAATACCAGAGTACCCTAACATTGCACAGGAGCAATAAGAAACCCTTTAGACCCTAAATCATGAAATAATGTAGCTTATAGGGATGGTTAGTAGGATAAGCACATACATTTAAATCATGTAAAGTGAAAAAATAATGTCAATACCAAAAACTAGTCAAAACCATGTTCATAATAATTACATATACATATATAGGATACCAAGATAGGGACAATGTCCATGAACATGGCAGTTTAAGCCATTAACTTGAATTATGTAGCTCGCCCTGTCCTAATGGCATTCACTGGCTGTAGAGATCAGCTCCCTCTTCTTAAAGGGCACCAATGCGTGTTAGCTGTATGTACCAACGAATCAAAAGGAAGTGCTCAAGACCCCAAGGCTCTATCCATTCCAAAATATAATGTGTTAACCAAGAACACAGTCATATAGAACCCTACACCGGCGAACATGGTTTACAATGTTAATTCTCTTGGGACTACACCTTTACAGTGAGCTACACAATTCCCTTTAATTCTAATTTAAAATAATTTGCTTATAAACCCAACCATTAACCCATGAGTCTTATATTAAGATATTTATCACTTGGTATCGCCATAACAATTATGCTTGCAAGCTCATATAATCATGCCAAACCAATCCATGTAGCCATTCAACTCGCAAGTTCAAATTTAAAATCCAAACCATGGCTACAAGGGCCTTTAAAATATACTTTATCCATTTATCCATTAATGCAATGTAATGGGTTCATAAGTAAGTTGAATTATGCAATTATCCATATTCAAAAATCAAATTTACAAAGTTGGTTGACGTTAGTGCCATTACCATGCCAAAATGTCATCAATTTTGAAACCAATGTTACCCATTCCAATTCCCATAATAGTGTACCCATTCTATCTAAAACCATGAACTTAAAGTATAAGTCATCAATTTAAAACATAGAAAAAGTAATTTAAGTAATTCCAATCAGAACCTTTGATCCCAATTTCAAGTAAATCAATTTAAAACACCTGGATAATGAGTAAATAATTGACACAATGTAAAATTAAAGTTAGAAATGAGATACACACCTAAAATACATAAGAAATTAAAGTCAATTCAGAGTTTCAGAGAGAAAGTGAATTATTTGATCTGTGAAAACTGATGAAAATGGGGTTATTTTTTGTTTAAAGGTTGTACAATAGGTAATAAGACCAAAATCTACCCAGCATTAGTGAAAAAAACAAAACTGGGAGTTTTTAACACAACATTGTGGTTGGCCAATATCGCAGAGGCTAGCCTCTGTTTGACATGATTATCGCGGAGGTTATCCTCTTTAACACGATAATATCACAAATCCTCACTACCTCGGGGTACCAAAATGACCCCGAACTCCTTCCAAAAATTCCTGAACTCTCCCAAATAAACCTTTTAACATCCATAAACATAATTTAAGTCAAAAATTAACATCACAAATGCAGGAGGGTCAAAGATAAAATAGTTGAAGTTTTACACAGTCTCACACAACGCCTATATATCTTTCTAGCAATATTAACTCACCCAATGGGGTAGATGTTAACAATCAATTTTTGCTCTTCATGCTTAAAATTAACTTCATCAGGCTTCCTGACTGTTAAAGGGCACAAAATACAATTTTCACATATTTTTTTAGAACTTTTAATAAATTATTGATATTCATCCTTACTTTACGATTTTATAAATTTATTTTTTACATGTTTAATTTTTATAATTTATTGATAATTCTCTGTATATTAGGATTTTTTTTATAAATTTACTATCTTTTAAACTTTTTAAAAACATCTATAAACGTAAACACCATGACGTCATATTTTATAACATTTTCAAAGTAATTATAGTTTTTTTAATATCTTCAACATTCTTTACATTTTTCCATGATTACAAATCAATACCTCCATTTTGTATATTTTTTACAGTCCGCAAATACTAAATCAGATCAATTTATTTCACATAATATAATTATTCATTATTTTGTCATATCCGATAACGATCGCACGCACAAAAAAAAATGAAACAGTCACCCCACTAGCTGAAGACAAAATTTAAGAGGGTAGGTTTTTACTTTCTACCCTCTCAGCTGAAAATAAGGGCAGCCAGAAGTAGACCGATAACTTTTTAAGAAAATTAACACTATATACTCACACAATACACACTCTTAAAGACACAAATCAGATCTCTCTCTCTCAACCAAACCCATCCTCTTTATGCACTTCTCCGGTGAATATGGCCAGACTTCGATGAAATCGGCCGCCAGTCACGACACCGACAATATCACCCCATTTCGGTGCTCCTTTACATGGCTGCTTTGTCAGAATTGATGGCCGGCGAGTTCCAACCAAATACACCAACCAGCCGACACTGTTGGCTCATCGGATTTGACCACCGGTAGGCGCGCCTCCTCAGGCTACCACTGCACGGCTTCCCCTTCTTTTCCCTTTTCACCGCCACTGCTTCGCCGAAATAGATGTATGAAAAAGCTCCAACGCAAACCACCACCACCCTCTCTCTTTCTATATCACTTTTTCTTAATTTGTTGATTGGATAAGATTAGATTCAACTGAAATATTGATACTCTGACGTTTCTCTGGCAAAGGTTGTGGAAGCAAGGCCACTGTCTTCACTAATTTATGGTGTTGTCTCAGTTGAATAAAGTTTCATATTTTTTTATATTGTTACATTATTGTACGAATCTGGTTGGAGCCTGTATTTTTTGACAACTTCTTGGTTGTTTGGGCTGACTCTCGGTGAATCTTTTTTTTTCTCAGAGACATTATATTTGTTTTTGCAGTGTGTTGTTTTATTGATTGACCATTGTTACTAGTGTGTTGTTTAGCTGATTTCACTCACTTATTGCCTCTTTATTTTGCTACTAGTGGCTATTGTTTTTAGTTGTAAGCAGTTAGAGAATCGGAGATGCGATTTTATGACCATTTTGATTTTTGACAATCTTTTGTTATCTGGATTAGATTCACTATTGGTTTAATTTTCTAGTTATTTTGGGAAATTTTGTATTTATTGGTTTTGCATTGATAATGAAACAATACCTCACCTACACTTAGCCGATGATTATCCCTCCATCAGATATTTGAGGCTATCCCATTACAAAAGACGGATTTTACTCTCTCAAATTTACTATTTTATATCAAAGATCAACACTTGAACAATGAAGAAATTTTTCGTCGATTTTATAGGTCTTCCCAAATAAAAGACGAACATTACGTATATAAATAGGTGACAAAAAATAAATAAATTGAAGCAATGATGAAATCTTTGTAATATTTTAAAACTTTTTCTGAGCCCATTTTTCAACAAAATTATATTTTTAAATTCTTGTATGCGCACATATTTTTTTAATTTATTTTGAATATTATTTATTGGTTAATAATATTTTTATTACAAGTTATTGGATATACTTATCGAAAATGGTAGTCAAAGAAGACTTTAAATTGTGTGTTTATATTTTTTATATTCTTACACTTGTACAAATGTTAAATCATAGTGTGAACATTATTTTTGGGGTATTGGGCAGGATATTCTTTATTTAATCTTCACCACGCATTTAGGTAAATTTAGGCTGTTAATATTTATATAAAAATATTAGATTGACTTAGATTATTTAATCAAATAATTTATACTTTTTACACTAAAAAATATTACGTAGTCTTTTTCTATAGAACAAGTTTTTCTTTACATACATATACTAATGTATGTATACATTTGTTTATATTTTTATGAGAAAACGTATATATTATTTTGATACACTTACATAAAATAATCAAGTTAATCAAGTAATTCATATATTATATAGTCTTTTCTTCTCAAATAATTTTGCTTTGCTCCGTAATATTAATCAAATAAAAAATATTATTGGTAAATATTTTTTCTTTTCATGGCACATCAAAATACATATCTTTTTCAACAACAACAACAAGAAGCCCAGTGTATTCCCACATAGCGGGGTCTGGGGAAGGTAAAATGTACGCAGTCTATACCGCTACCCCCGAAGAAGTAGAGAAGTTATTTCCGATAGACCCCCAGCTCAAGATAAATAAAAAAAAGTAATGAAACGTGAAGCAGGATAGGTGGCTTAATTGAAGTAAAGAATCAGAAATAGTAAAATAGAATTTAGAGCAATACAGGATACGGGAACTAAGAGCCATAAGCTATAAGAAATAAACAAAACGAAATCTGGAATAGGGTACCCGCCTAGTAGTAACCTACACTCACAGACCAAAGTCACCCACCACACCCAGTCTCTCCTAACTAGAGGCTCCTACCTATCGACATAGTCCTACGATTACTACCCTGGCTAAACAGGGACTCTCCTAATTACTTACTACAACCTATGTAGTCACCATAGCCTTCTATCCTTATCTGCGACCTCCACACCTTTCTATCTAAGGTTATGTCCTCGGTAAGCTGAAGCTTCTCTATGTCATGTCTAATCACTCCCCTCCAGTATTTCTTTGGCATCTCTCTACTCCTTCTGAAGCCATCCAAGGCTAGCCTCTCACACCTATGATTTGGAGCATCCGCGCCCCTCCTCATCACATGCCCAAACCATCTCAACCTTCCTTCCTTCATATTGTCCTCCACCAAAGCCACTCCCACCTTCTTCCAAACAATCTCATTCCTAACTCTATCCCCTCTTGTAAGCCCACACATCTTGCATAATATTCTCATTTCGTCCACCTTCAATTTTTAAATATGGGAGTTCTTGATAGGCCAACATTCTGCTCCATACAACATGGCTGGACAGATTGCCACTCTATAGAATTTTCCTTTAAGCCTAAGGGGCACCATCCTATCACACAACACTCCAAAGTCGAGCCTCCACTTTATCCAACCAGCTCAAATACGATTAGAGACATCCTCGTCAATCTCACCATTCCCCTGAATCATAGACCCAAGATACTTAAAACTATCCTTCTTACATACAACTTGGGAATCCAACCTCACCACCACTTTGTCTTCCTGACTTAAGCACTAAACTTGCACTCTAAATACTCCATCTTAGACCTACTCAACCTGAACCCCTTAGATTGTAGGGTTCGCCTCCATACCTTTAATTTTTCATTCATACCCCCCACCCCTCACCCCCCACCCCCACCCCCACCCCTCTGCATCTCATCAATCAGTACTACATTATTTGCAAATAACATACACCAAGGCACTTCACCTTAAATACTTTGGGTCAACACGTCCATCATCAATGTAAATAGGAACGGACTAAGGGTCGAACCTTGATGCAACCCTGTCTCGACCAAAAAGTATACTGAGTCTCTTTCCAATGTTCGCACTCGAGTCTTCCCTCCATCATATATGTCCTAAATAGCTCTGTTGTACGCCACCGAAACTCTTTTCACCTCCAAGCATCTCTAAAGAACCACCCTAGGCACTTGGTCATAAGCCTTCTCCAGGTCGATGAACATCATGTGCAAATCCCTCTTTCTTTCCCTATACTGCTCCACTAGTCATCTAACCAGGTGGATTGCCTCTGTCGTCGAGCGGCCAGGTATAAAACCAAACTGATTCTCCAAAATGGACACGATCTACCTCAATCTCCGCATAACCACCCTCTCCCAAATCTTTATAGTATGAATCAACAACTTAATACCCCTATAATTGTTGTAACTCTGAATGTCCCCCTTGTTTTTATATAACGAAATCAATGCACTCCATCTCCAGGCCTTAGGCATTCTCACAGTCTTAAAAATATGATTAAATAAATTAGTCAACTACCTTAAGCCTGCCCCATCCACAAACTTCCAAAAATCCACTGGAATCTCATCGTGCCCCATCACCCTACCCCTCTTCATCCTACAAATAGCCTCCTTGACCTTTTCCACTTTAAGAAATCTACACTAACTGAAATCACGGCTCTCCTCCAAATGCTCCAGCTCCCCTAACTCAAAACCTCTATCCCCTTCCTTATTTAAAAGTCTATGAAAATACTCCTGCCATCTCTTCTTAATATGAACATCCTCAACCAAAAATCTACCATCCTCCCCCTCAATGTACTTCACTTGGTCGACTCACGACCCTTCCGCTCCTTAGCTTTAGCAAGCCCATACAAACTCTTTTCCCCGCCTTTCTCCTCTAACCCCGCATACAAGCTCTCAAAAGTTGCTGTCTTAGCAACCGTAACTGCTAACTTAGCCTCCTCCTTTGCCACTTTGTAAACCTCCCTATTCACCCGCTTCTCCTCTTCATCTTTACTCTCAATCAACAAAATACATTTCTTTTTCATACATCATAAAATACTTTCCTTTTCACATGTATTTATACATTTTATATATGTCTTTTATATATTTTTATAACAATATATTTTATTAATATATTTAATATACATAAACCTTTGCATAATTTTAAAATATTTATTTTTTTCAAAAGAATTATTTTATACTTAATACATACACTTTTTACATTATTTTAAATATACCTCCTCCCCCTTTGATAAATTTATTCTAGTTGGATACCAGATTTGTGGATCTTGAAGAATGCCTAACCCCTTCCCTTCGGGATAATTTGAACCCTTACCTATAATCTCAATTGGTTTCTCGTAGATTAGAATATTATTCATATGTGTTATAAATAAACAAGTTTCCTTATTTTCCTTAAAAATTATGTGGCGACTCTGTACTAATTTTAATTCTTTTAGAGTTCATAAGTCGTGCTTGTTTTAACCTTGGCAAAAATAGGGCATGACAGAATGGTGACTCTTCTGGGTATCAACAACATGTTCTAACCATGATAGACTCATTTTTAATTGAAGCAGGTATTTTTACGTTTTTTATACGTATTAATTCTTGGATTCTTTATCTGTTCACATGCAAATTGTGTAGACTTTTTCATGAATTCTTTACATTATTTGTATAAATTAATTTTGTTGCCTTATCAATTCTTTAATTCATTATTTTTTTAATACACTGTATTTGTATGTTGTAAAAATTGTTACATATTATTCTTTATTTTATTTGATCATAAATCACAATTCCATCAAATCTTTGGGGGGTGTCTCATACCCCTCCAAATAGTCTTTGAATTCTATAGTTTCAGAGTCGATGCTTTTAGGTTAGTGCGCCTTCCCGCAATCATTTAGTCCTATCTCAACCATTTAGGAAAGTTCCGATTTTGAAAATAAATCACATCATGTACAAACTCATTAATTGTTTGAACTATATTTTTACCTGATTCTTGTCCTGATAAGATACATAGGCAACCCTACATTTGAGTTCGGTCTCTCCACTATTTCAGAATAATTTCTCCAGTATTCAAACTAGGGCAATTTTTTTGTAACAGTTCATATACGCTCTCCAAAGGTCTTCATAGAGCGCAAATAAATAACTTCTTGAATTCAAATCTCAATAATATTAGTGCCTAGTTGGCCTACTTCCAAATCCTCACCCGATTTTTGTTCAAGAACACCTAGCTTCTTCTTTCGAACATAATAAATTATTAAATTTAAGACGTATCGATTCTTACTTTCAAAGAAAGGGTTCAATATTCTTTCATTCATAAGAATATTTCCAACTATGGGGAAATAATGTCATAATTCCTTCAATGTCTGACTTTCTCAATCTTATCAGCATACCAAAGTTGTGTCATAGTTCTCCTCATGATTGACACCCATCCCCTCAATCATCTAACCAGATAATTTTAATGCTAAAAGTAGTTCTTTCCTGATCATCTTTCACATTATTTTCATGGATGAACATCACCTTTTGCATATTTAAATTACAAATTTTCTTGAACTACGTAGACCTAATTCTTGTTTTCACAAGATATGTAGGCAACCTTTATTTGGAATTGGTCCCATTCTTTTTCTAAATAAATAAAAAAATAAAATTTTTACTTGGTTGGTACCAACACGATTAGGAGTTTTCATGAGAAAAAATAAATTGATATGATGGAGATGACCGACTTTATGGTAAACCATAAATTCCTTTGGTACCTTTTAATCAAACCTGAGTAACACTAAAAAATTCTTTTGCATACATCTAAGACAAGAATGAAACCAACCTCATCGTTTCATGTGCATTGTGTGGTAAGGTTTAGACTAGTTCATTGCATTGCATTGTTGATCCAGAACTTGGCCTGAATATCTGTTGAGGCAGAATTCTGAGTTACACTTAGTTTAGGAAAGGATTGTAGGCTTTCTTTGACACGATTGTGCTTTTCACACCCACCAAATGACATCAATCCTTTGCATTCACTCCTTTAAGTTTGAAACCTTTTTTTTTGGATAATCACATCTGATCCTATACCTTTTGAGAGCTTATATGCTCTATCCCTCTTTTAGCCCACCTCTTTGAGCGCACTAAGTACGTGTAAGTGGCGAATGAATATTCAAAATCAAATTTGCAAAAAACAAAGGATGTATTACCCAGAAGAGCAAAAACAAAAGGCGACTTCAAAGAAGAAGGGGCAAAAACCCCCATAAGAAAAGAGATAACTTCAACAAAGATGATGAATCTTCAAAAAAAAAGGAAAAGGACAAGGAAATACATTTATTAAAAAGAAAAGGGGAAAAGATCCAGTACAAGATTCAAACGAAGTCGAAGTTAATACAAAACAAGGGGTAAGGAACTACAACAAAGAAGATTGAGCGCCAAAGCAGAACAAATATCAGAAACACGGATATAGGGTTATTCACATTGAGGACTTAGTCACTTTTATCCCAAATGTCATCCTACTCGACCCCAAGCCTACATTACAAGTAAATAACAAGTCCTACAAGATCCTACTCTAAATGTTCTCACATTAGCGGATATTTACATTTAGGTAAATCCTATGGTATCACAATTGCATTCATTGAACTTTTTTCTGAGTGTGAGCATATATCTATGGAAATCCTTACATTCAAAAGAAAAATACACAAATAGATGTGAAAACGAGACATTCTTTTTGGAGAGGACAGTTGAAACGTGAGTATAGGCACAATTCAAAATCTTTGTTTGAAGCAAGACGAGCAAATCTTGTGGATATTTAGGTATGTCTGAGGTACCAGTTGAAACTTTAGGAGTTACCCTAAATTGATTTCGATTAGCTTGGAAAGAAATGGGGGAATTCTTATATACACTATTAATTGTTGGTACCAATTATAGTCAAGACATGATTATGCCTTGTCACCTTTAAACATTTTTACAAAGAAAAAAAATAATTATGCTACATTCTTTCACATTTCCTACCAAGAAAAAAACAATCTCCAGCATTTTTACCTTTCAACATTTCTTGCAAGGGAAAAACAAAACAATTTTCTACAATTTTAACCTTTCAACATTCCTCACAAAGAATAACACAAAACAATTTTCACCTTTCAATAGTCCTCACAAAGAATAACACAAAACAATTTCTATATTTTTCAACTTTCAGCATTTCTTACAAAGAAAATATAAAACAATCTTCTACATTTTTATCTTTTCACATTTCCCACAAAGAAAGCACAAAGAAATCTCCCACATTTTTCATCTTTCAACACACTTTTTACAACAAAAATGCAAAAAATAATTTCTTTCCTTTCAAACACATGTCTTCGCATACATGCGTTACACTTTACATACAAGACACCAACCTCCAAATACAGACAATTAACTTTTCTTTTCAAGTTCTCGCATTCAAAAATAGCCATTTTACTTTTCTATCAGGTGTTCTCCTTCAAATATTGCTTCTATCTTTCCATAACCCCACCAGTCGAGAGGCTATTACCTTTCCAAGCCCCACCAGTCAAGAGGCTTTTACATTTTCATAGCCCTGCCAGTCGAGAGGCTATTACCTTTCAAACAGCTGCACCAGTTGAGGGAGGCTATTCCCTCTAGTTATTCCACAAATTGAGAGACCATTAGAATTCAATCACCTCACCAGTTGATGACCTTATACCTTATAGAAAAGTGAAGATGACCGTTAACACCAGTCTCCGTAGACAATTGAAGATATCCCGCACAAATACAACTAGAGGACTTTACCACAATCAACATCTATCTCCATAGACAATTAGAGATATCATCAAGTCTTCGTATACAATCAAAGACATCATTCATCACATAGTCTCCCTAAACAGTTAGAGATGACAATCCACACCAGCCACCATAGATAATTGGAGGTTTCATGCATTAAATTTTCGTATGCAATCAAAGACATCATCATTCATCACACCAGTCTCCGTAGACAATCGAAGACAACAATCAACATCAGCCTTCTTAGATAATTGGAGGTGTTATGCATTAAGTCTTTGTAAATAATTGAAGACATCATCATCCATCACATAGTCTTTATAGATAATCAGAGATAACAATTAAAATCAGCCTTTATAGACAATTGAAAGTGTCAGGCATTTGTCTTCATAAACAATCGAAGATATCACATCAGTCTCTATAGACAATAAGAGACGACAATTAACACAACCTCCATAGATAATTAGAGGTATCATGTATCAAGTCTTTATATGCAATCAAAGACATCATCATTCATCACATTAGTCTCCTAGATAATCAAAGACAACCATCGACATCAGTCTTCATAAACAACTAGAGAGGTCATCCGTCAGTCTTCACAGATAATTAAAAATGACAATCAACATTTGCCTTCGTAAATAATCAAAGGCATCATCATTCGTTACATCAGTCTCCGTAGACAATGGGAGATGGAAATTAACATAATTCTCCATAGATAATTGGAGATGTAATTCACATTAGTTTTCATAGACAATCAGATACAATAATCAACACCAGCCTCCATTGACAATTAGAGGTGTCATGCATCAATTCTTTGTAAATAATTGAATATATCATCATTCATCATACAGTCTCTGTAGACAATCAAAGATAACGATAAACATCAGTCTCCTTAGACAATTGGAGATGTCATTCACATTAGTCTTCATAGACAATCGGAGACAACAATCAACATCAGCCTCCATAGATAATTGGAGGTGTAATGCATCAAGTATTCGTAAACAATTGAAGAAATCATTATTCATCACACAATATTCATAGAAAATCAGAGATGACAATCAACATCAGAATCCATAAATAATAAGAGAAGTGACGCGTAAAGTCTTCGTATACAATCAAAGACATCTTTGATTCATTACATAAGTCCTCATATAAAATCAGAGGCATCATTCATCCTCAACTCTCCATAGATAATCAGAGACATGTATCTTTTAAATCAAAAATACAATTAAAAAAAAAGGACATTTTTTTAAAATACCATACATCATACACTAGGGCAAATTTCAAGAACCGCTCCAAAGAATTTTATTTTCTCATTTTGAACTACATCGACATGATTCTCATGACTCTCGAGATATGTAGGAAGCTCTATGCAGAGTTCGGTCATCAAAATCCCACAAACATTCTTTCTCCCCAGCAAGTATTAAATCTTACATCCCCAGCATCTCACGGCTGGATACTAGGGTAATTTAAAAAAGAGCATCGGGAAGATGTGAATACTTCTATTTCCAAATAGTCCTCCTCTCAATAACCATTCCACATGATCATTAGCCCCTAATAACAAGGAAAGAGGCAATGGCCTATTCTTTTGAACTACATCCGACCTAATCCTCATACAACTCAAGGTATGTAGGCAACTCTAAATTAGAGTTCGACCGAATTTTTATCAAAATTATTTTTTATCGATTAAAATATGCTACACGTCAATGTTTTTGTTTGAAGACTTCTACATCGCCTTCAAACAAAAAGGGGAAACTATTGACACTCAATTTTTGCTCTCTGTGCTTAAAATTAACATCTTTAGGCTTCCTGACTTATGGTGTTGTCTCTGTTGAATGAATTTTCTAATTTATTTTATATTGTTACGTTATTGTACAAATATGGTTGGAGCTTATATTTTTTGACACCTTCTTGGCTATCCCGACTTATTCTCAATGAATTTTTTTCTTCTCGGAGACACTATGTTTGTTTTTGCAGTGTGTTGTTTTGTTGATTCACCATTGTTAATGGTGTTATTTTTAGATGCTTTCACTCGCTCATTGCCCCTTTATTTTGCTATTGGTGGCTATTGTTTTCTGTTGTTAAGCAGTTAGAGAATTGGTGATCCGATTCTATGACCGTTTGGATTTTTGACAATCTTTTGTTATCTGGATTTGATTCACTATTGGTTTTATTTTGTGGTTATTTTGTATTTATTGATTTTGCATTGATAATGAAACAATATTGCACAAACACTTAGCTTATGAAATTATCCCTCCATCATATATTTGTGGCCATCCCATTACTAAAGACGTATTTTACTTTCTCTAATTTACTATTTTATATCAAAGATCAACACTTGACCAATGAAGAAATTTTTCGTCGATTTTCAAGGCCTTTCAAATTAAAATACGGACATTACATATATAAATACGTGACAAAAAATAAATAAATTTGAGTGTTGATGAAATTTTTATAATATTTTAAAACTTTATGTAAGCCTATTTTTTTAAAAAAAAATTATATTTTCAAATACTTTATGCACACATATTTTTAAAATTTATTTTGATTATTATTTATTTGTTACTAACATTTTTATTACAAGTGTTTATACATGTTATTGGTAATACTTATCAGGAATAGCAGTCAAAGAAGACTTTAAATTGTGTGCTTATATTTTTTATATTCTTACACTTGTACAAATATTAATCATAGTTAAAGCTTTATTTTTGGGGTGTTGGGCGGGATATTCTTTATTTAATATTCACCACACATTCAGGCAAATTTAGGCCGTTAATATTTATATAAAAAATAATAGATTGACTTAGATTATTTAATCAAATATTTTATACTTTTTACCCTAAAAAATATTGCATAGTCTTTTTCTTTAGAACAAGTTTTTCTTCACATACATATACTAATGTAGGTATACTTTTGTTTATATTTTTTACGACAAAACATATATATTATTTTGATACACTTACATAAAAGAATCAAGTTAATCAAGTAATTCATATATTATGTAGTCTTTTTTTCTCAAATAATTTTTACTTTTCTCTGTAATTTTAATCAGATAAAAAATATTACTGGTAAATATTTTTTCTTTTCATGGCACATCAAAATACATTTCTTTTTCATACATCATAAAATACTTTTCCTTTTCAGATGTATTTATACATTTTTATATATGTCTTTTATATATTTTTATAATAATATATTTTATTTATATATTTAATATATATATACCATTACATAATTTTAAAACATTTATATTTTTTCAAAGGAATTATTTTATACTTTATACATACACTTTTTAAATTATTTTAAATATACCTCCTCCCTCTTTGATAAATTTAGTTTAGCCAGGTACCACATTTGTGGATTTTGAAGGGTGCCTAACCCCTTTCCTTTAGGATAATTTGAACCCTTACCTAGAATCTCAATTGATTTTTTGCAGATTAAAACATTATTCACACGTGATATAAATAAATAGGTTTCATTATTTTCCTGTAGAATTAGGTGGCCACTCTGTACCAATTTCAATTCTTTTAGTGTCTGTAAGTCGTGCTTGTTTTAACCTTGGCAAAAGCAGGGCATGACAGTAGAAACTAAAAAAGGGTTAGAGATAATTTTAGGACCAAATGAAAATACACAGCTATATAAGGTGTCACATAGGATGTAGTTGAACCGGGATAAAGCAAGGCCTAAACATGATTGCAGAAAGTTTGTAAAATACCAATGAAAACATCGGGAAATGCCTCAAATTACTATAGATTAGACATACAGGCAATTACAACAATTCCCTATCCCTAGCATAGCACCCTTCACAGTAGCAACTGCTAAGGTGTAAACCAGAGTCTTTTTGGCACAAAATGCCACCCTATCTAAGGGAAAATTTCTCTATATATGACCTAATTGACCACATCTAAAGTGGAAATTCTTCCCTCTATGAAAATATCCATGGTGCAACTTTTCACAAAAAAGATAGGGAGGGAAAGATGTAGCTGAATCAATTACACTGGTCAGAGACTTGGAATCTAGTTCCATAGAGCCATTACTAGGCTGGAAACGCTAATCACTTAAAAACTTAGGGGCTGTAACAACAACTGAATGATAAGAATTTCCCCAAGTCATATTCTTTAACCAATGACTACCATTTTTCCATTAATCTACTAGCACACATCCAGGTCTGCATATATAGTTTCTTAGTTTACCTTTCGTCCACTTACTCCTACTTCTTTTTCTCATCCTCCACCAACTGCATATAAACCACCGACCTTGATATATCCATATCTCTATCATGGTTCAGTATACCATCCTTACACTTTAGCACCAAGTTAAGAGAAAGACCTGGAGTAAACTTCCTCATTCTAGATCTTATTTTAGATAAAAACTCAGGGGTATACAGGTACAGTTTGGTAAACTTTAGTTCATACTTATTGATGTTCATTTTCCCTTGCTTCAAATTCACAATCTCTTAAGCCTTATCCAAACTTAACTCCAGAAGAATAAAGTGGTCAAGAAAATTGCTCGAGAACTCTTTCCACACTGTTGGCTTAGTATCTTTACTCCTTAGCTATTCTCACTTATCACAATATTGGTAATCCAACTAATTTAATTGATAAGCTTAAAACTCTACCCCCTTCGTACACGAGCATGCATGACCCTGAATATTCTTTCTATCTGTCCATGAGCTGATGAGAATCCTTCTTAAGACATAGACTCTATGAAAGTTGGGGGATTCATCCTCATAAATTATCAAACATGACTAACCTCAGAAGAGCCTGTATCAAGACCAAGATGATCAAATCGATAAGACTGCAATGTAATTATCTGAGCTAGCATATGAATGGACTAACAGAACTGAATATTTGAGACATCTCCCTTTGAGGTCTCTGTATGATTTATACTAGCTCGATGAGGTATAGCATGGACCAATGGAACTCTTGAAGGAGTAATAAAGTCAGCAGTATGGGCCTTATACCGAGTTTGCATTCGCGAGTGGGGAAAACTTTTTCAACTTTTGTCACAGTTAGGATTGAGACTTTAGTTCATTTTCTAAGATCATCAGATCTTCGTGGAGGCATGATCTGAAATGCCTACCTAGGGGTGAGATGACCCCTTAGCCTCTCACCAAATCATAAAAAAATAAGAAATTTATTGAAGGCAACAATATTATAAACAAATTGATAAACCATATGATAAAGTTTGTAAGTCAAAACCAAATATAGAAAACAACAACCCAATAAGGTCTATAAGCCTCTATCCATAAGAAATCTACTATGTTAGGACATGACCCCGACAATGACAAAAGAAAACCAAAAGAATGGGCATGATAAAGTGATTGAAAAGTAACAAGGCCCTTCGAATATTGGAGAGCTCACCACTTTTCTCTACTCATCCAATAGAACAAAAAACCACCTAACACTGCACAGGATCCCAAAAAAGGTCTCCGAACCTACATCATAAAACTATGTAGTATCCAGGAAAGGTCAATACGATGAGTACTAGCATGCAACCCAAGTAAAGGGATAAAATATACATGTACCAAAAGTTACCATAATATACATGATTATACTAAAAAAATAATAATAAATTGGGGAAAAGAGACATGGAAAATAAGGATATGACCATTTAAAATTTATTCCTGAACTACGTAGCTCACACCGACCTTCAATAACCCACCGTCTCTATAGGTTCTGTACCCTCAATCGGAGGAGCTTAAATCTCTGTTAGCATCATAGACTGAGGATTAAGATATAGTCACCAATAGTAACAACTTCACAAAAGAATGACTTTTTACAATTATGCATAGTAAGCACATAGTGGTCGTAGACGCCCAATGCCAGAAAATGTAGTTTTAAGTGTTGGTCACAAGGACTACAACTTCTCAGAAAGCTACATAATTCCTATTAAAACCAAAATTAAATATTTTAACATAACATTAACCATGGATTCTTCCATTAAGGCATTCCATATTGGTATCCTCATACCAAGATTTGGAAGTTGATCATATTATGCCCTACCATTTCATTAAACCACTTAAACTGTAAATTCTAATTTGAAAATCCATAAATTTAAACCTAAGGGAGATTCAAAATTCATGTAAAACATTTTTCTATTTAACACTATGAAATATTTCAAAGGACGGTTTAAACACTATTAGATCCTTAATAAAACATAAATTATAATGTCGGTTGAGCTTTATGTCTTTGTTATGCAAGAACTATAACATTATGAAACCATATTACCAATACCACCCATTTTATAATAAACAATTTCTATTTAAAAATAATCATGAACAGAAAACCCATTGAAAAAAAAAGAGGATTCCAACAAAAGTATTTAACAACCGAATCCCACACACTTGCCTTAAACTACCATTAAAAAATATGATTATCTCATAAATATGAAAATATAATGATAATTAAGATATGGGAGTGTTTAACATACCTTATTGATGAGAATTATTTCCAAAGAAATGCAAGAAGATTTCCCCCAAGCTTGAACCCTAGCCTTAAATCTTTCAAGTTGATTTTTGAAGTAGAGAATCACCCTTTTGGAATGATTTTGTCCGAACATAATAGGTGTAGAGGGGGTGTTTTATTAGGTGTGAAAGGACCAAAATACCCTTAAATACATTTATAAACATTAATTCGTTAATAAAGAGGTGGGGGGCTACATTGCAGGCCCCATCGCGAAGGCCTAGCCTGGTAGTGCAGGGCCCATCTCTAGGCCTATCCCTCATGACATGAAACCTAGCACAAGGGTTAGGAAGTGGGCCCCCGTGGGCCCTCTCGCAGTGCGTGGTTATCATGCGATAGTACCCTCATGACTCCCGACCATTTTTGTATGCCAAAACTTTCCCTATCATAGTTAAAACATGCCCAGAGTTTTCTATGCTCAATCTCGGGACCATATGAGTTTGTTTTTTGGTCAATTTTGGCTCCATAACACCTAGGGTGTTAAAATTACTTTAATCATTTACAAAATCATGCAATATGTGCGTGTGTTGTGAATGAATTCATTAAAATGCATTTAATAAATAATATAATGGTGAGTTAAGAAATTCTGGAACTGTTATAACATCGAAGAAGTAGTAGAGCATTCCGAAGTGGAATGGAAAATATTCCATCCATAAGCAAGTGAATGATGGATATTTTCTAAAATGTTTTCATAAAAGGAATTATGAGAAGAAGCAACCAAGTAAGAGATATATTTGATCATTTTTTCTTTGTAACATGTCATGGTTAGGCAACTCTATTGACTTTTGCGTTCATACTTTTATTAGTTATCATAATATTTGTTAGTATGATGTATACATTATTTGCTACAAATGATTATGTTCCGAGAAGATTGCTAAGGCCAAAGATTTGCGTTTTGAGCATATAATTTGAGTTTTAGGCAGTATACTCTGAAATGAATTACATGAAGAATTAAGCCAAATAAGAACAATTAAATTGGATAATTGATTTAAATAATATATAAAACACCTTAATTCCTGGTAAACGAAGTTTCTTACTTGAATTTTTAGTTTTCAAACCATGATTTAAAAATTTATCCAAATTAGATGCGTTAGAATACTAGAATCAATTTCAAATAGAGACTGCAAAATATAGTTTATAAAAACCAAAAAAATAATTATTACTCCACTTTTTTCTCCCATTAATTGTGGACATAAAAATGTATGTCATAAAATGCAGTCATAAAATTTCAATAACCCAAAATTCGTCTCCTACCTCAAAACCTTTTGCAATCTTCTCAAAATATGAGAATTAAAAATTGAGACAAACTAATTTACAAAGACATAGATGATGATAATTCGTTTTCTGGAGGACCCTATTTATTTACCCTAAAGGTGACCTCAATTTCAGAGCACAATCACGCATTAAAAGAGTATTTGACAACTTGGGTATGCCCATAAAATTTTCTTTTGATAATGCTTAAAGTAATTTAATTTGTTGGCCCTCATAGTAAATATGATGATTATCAAACTCGAGATTTCAAGTGTGCATTCATTGATAGAGAATCAAACTCAACAGGAAGTCATATGATTTGTTGAGGAATCTAACACTCACTTTTAGTAGTAGACTAGTAGTGCCTCTCCAGTGTAATGTAATCTTTTGGATTATGAAAAATGATATTTACAAATTTTTAAAATTCATACCAAACCATTCATATATAGACAAAATATACTTCAAAAAAACATATCATAATACAAATTCTAGTAGTCATGAAGTGAATAGGCTAATGGTGTACTATCATTATTAATTAATTATAAGTTAAAGAATAATAACATCAAACTTTTGATGTTCTTAAGTTTCCCATGGTAAAAGGAATGGACTAGTCTTGTCATGGTCATTGCTCACTTCATAAGCTAAATATTAGGTTTAGTTATGTTTAATGTTCATTTGTTTAACTTGTGATATTAGAATTAGACTCATTAGTATCATTATTTATCTAGCTCCAAGAATTATACTTTTTACACTCAAGAATGAGGTATCATGCCATCACCCAATTTCTCAAATCATGATAACACCTACACTAACTTACCTGTAGTAACTAAAACTATAGTCGTGAATAGTGAGCAACAAGCCGACAAGCAGAAGATTAAGAAAAATAAGAATGAAAACGACCATTATAAGAAATAAATGAGAACATTTGAAATATATACACACACACATAAAAGCATACTATACCATAGAGCAAAGAGAATGAAATACCAAACTAAGTCCCACATGACCTGGTAAAGTTAGTAGAAGAGATGCTAAAACAATTAGAGTACAAGACAGTATCAAAATATAAATTATAGTTTCAGAATATATAATATAAGACTATCTTGAATGTATAAGGAGAAGTAATAGCTATGGACTATTAAATCTCACCCAATTCATATCAGCAACACAACTCGTGATCATTGTCAAACATGGTGACTCGTATTAGGGTCTGCATTAAGGAAAATGATATAGAAGTGTAGTAAGAGTACAAAAATAAGGATACTCAATAGGCATCATACAATGATTGAGCTTAGTAAAGTAAAAGTATAAATAAAGTATGAATATGTAAACTAAAGGCAATAAACAATGGTCGGAAATAAAATAAAAGGATTTGCTAAGTAAATTTGGTAAACTGAATATAAATGACTCAAAGGTCGAATTAAATACTTATCTATAATCTAAGTAGACGCCCATAAGTTAATAAGGTAAACACAAGGAGAAACAAACCCAATAAAGCCCCTAAAAGTATGGTAGGTACAAAAAAGACTAAACACTAAAGCAAGAACCAGATATTATAGTAATGAAGGTCAAATGAGTCATAAGGTGTGATATTTGTACAATATACTCCTAATTCATTTTGATCTCCACTCAATTTCCCATACCACATCAATAATAGTAAATATAATAAATGACAGCCTCAAACCAAAACTCATAAGTAAAAATAATATACAGATGCTTGGCTCAAACTGGAAATCATAAATGATAATGATAAGTTAGATACCAGACTCAAACTTAAACTCATAATTAATAACAATATGAATGATATTAGATTTGAACCAGAACTCTAAATATTAAACAATAACCCAAGTGTTGGACAAGAATTGGAAAATCATGATTAGGCATTAAGTAACAATATACTAGTGATATAATTGATCTCATGTCCACATAGTTGTTTTCTCCATTATAGAAGCCAGATTATTAATTCATAACAAGATTCGATTTACTAACTACATGCTCACAATTTTTGGTCAAAATACTAAAGGCATAGGTAACGAATGTAACAGGCTTAAGGTAAAGATTAAGGTGAACCAATCACAAATGACAATTTGTCAAAGATAGTCTATAACCACATTCTGTCTAAAATGACATTATTTACAACCACCTATCTTATAATGGTTATAAGGCCGATTATAAGTCCTAAAAACAAGCACCTATTCGAACCTAGGCTAAGGCTTCACATGTCATATAATACCTCATAAATTCCTGACTAAGCTTTAAAATATTCACCATAGGTTTAAAGGATGAAAAATAATTATTTTTAATCATATATAGGTCTCTTGATCATTTACCTAGTCTGTCAAGTGCTTTTGAAGTGAGAAATAGTCATAAGAAATATTTAGAGTAGAGTTGAATTGAGAGCATTTCTATCAATTGAATTGTAGTATTCGATCATAAAAGGGTCAAGTTTAAATCAATATAACTTCTAGAACATGTAGATTTTGGAGCTTAAGAACCACCAAATAAAAGATATTTGATTTCTATTCAGACGCATCCAATTTGGCCTTAATCTAATATCCGAGTGAAAAGTTATGAATATTTTTATGAGGGAACCAGTAAGGGTCTATAATAAGAGAATGACAGTCTAGTTGTTGTCCGTGATAAGAGTGTTTCATTCTAGATGTGCTCGGCAATAAGGGACTGCCAGGACGTAGTCGTGCAAACTCCAAAATACCATTTTCCTTTAGCTTTTGTAGTGCAAACTAGTCATTTATGTCATAAATGATCCTATAGCCTTTACTAAGATTATTTCCAGCACCCCACAACTAGATATGTTTCCATCACAAATATTCATACATTCTAAGCTCCACTTCAAGTTTTTTTTTCATGAAGTCAATAGGACAAGGTATGTGGGCTGTGAATTAGGATTATCTATCGACATTGTGTCCAAGAGTTTAAAATTTACTTAAATTTAAGAATTTGATTCATAGGGTTCATACCCACTTTTATTATTTAAAACTATGATGCATTCCCATTAGTTATACATCATTTATTTCATGAATTTATACTTACTCATACTTTTACTCACGTAATTGATCAAATAATATGTGTTTTATTGTTTTAACATGAAATACCCATGACTTGGTAAATTTATATATGATTTAGCACGATTCTCTTAGTTTACAAGAAGTTCAAGCTTTCTAGTTCAAATTATAGAGTATTACAATTTTATTAAGATTTGAGCTTTGATTTTATGATGACATATATGATTTTAAATTCACAAAGTTTATTATCACTATGATTTAGATAGAAAAACATAATTGTTTTTCAGTATTATAAATCCACATATTCCTTTAATGTGAATTTCATAATTTTGAGAACTAGACTGATTTTAGAGTAGTATTTTGCACTGATAAAGTGGGTTTAGCATACCCAAATTCCCAAACTACATGGCACCATATACTAAAGGGTCCTTGGTAACTGAGAGTGTCTTTGTTTAGAGGATGTGCTAGTTTGTCGAGTCTTTCCTTACAAGAGTGAATTCATGCCAAGCAAGGTTCTTTACCAATGGAAATATATAGAACAACTCTCCCCAACATATGTAAGACGTTGGACTCCATGCTATCTCACATGATTTATGTCACTCATAAGAATCTACCATAAGAAAATTTTAAAATTTAGAAACTAAGTGTAATGACTCACTAACTTTATCTGGTTATGCTTTACTACTTGTGCTTTATGACCTTTGATTTTTTAGTTTGATTCATGAATATAGTGAGTCTGTATAGACTTAGCATACATGTTTTAAGCTTATGATACATATTAGTTTTACTTATTGCATACACCACCATATACTCAATATATTCCAAAAGTACTGACCACATATACATTTATTCAACTACACTACTTCTAATTGTAAGTATCAATTGTAGCTCACACCATTATGATCAAGTAGTTCACAACTTCTACAAACAAGTGAAGAATTCTCTTTATTCTAGGAATCAAGACAATTGTAGTTCTAAAATTTCATTATATACATTTGTAGTGATTAAGGATATTTGGGTGTCATTTCCCAGCTATCTATAGTCATTATTAGTACAGGATTAATAGACAGTCAGTTAGAGTCGATGTATTTAGTTTTAGTGAGCTTTTGTATGATCTATTAATGTCAATGTTTTCAAAATATAAGTTATTGAATAAGTTTAGCTAATGATATAACTTTCTCCTAGTATTTCCAGTTTTTATGTATTTTTATTCAGTTGCTCATAAATTATGCTAGTATCATAGATTAGCTTGAGATCACTTAAAGTTCTAAGCATTGTGTGACATCTAGTTGGTAGTCTCATTGCATAACAAACTTTGCATCAGAGTCAGGGTTCAAGTATCCAAGGGTGTTGTCATAATAGTTTAACATGAAATCAAGTCATTGAATAAAATATAGGCTAGGTTGAAAGTCTTTGCAGTTAGTTTGACAACCAAACCTTAATAATTTCACCCATTGGCTCTTTCGAGCACCTAACGAGAGTGTCCTTAATAGATACCCAAAATGTCAATTGGGCATCCCTATTTTTAAGATGATGCCTATGACACGGCTCACACTCTATTTATACTTATTTCTATGAATACAAAAGAAAGTAAACCACATGATCCTTGTCCACAATTGCCTTGTCCCCCTATAACCCTTTTTCAAGGATTCTATGGGTTTCCAATGGTTCACCCTAATCCCTATTTCACGGATGATGAGGGTTTCCAAGAGTTTAGGGTTTCACTCATAAAACCCATTTGTACATTTGGTGTTTTCACATACAAATTCCAACTATTAAGCTCAAGCAATGGTGGAATCCATAATCAACAACTAAAAATCATGTAAACCCATCAATACCTACAATACAAATACCACTTTAGTTCAACATAATCCTAAGACTAAAATAATTAGCTACTCATGAAGAAGGTGGAAAAAGCTATACCATCATATGGTTTGTTTAGAGCATCCATTCTTCACCAATACTAAGAATTTAAGCTTCCAAACTTATTTACAAAGCTTGCCCAATTTAGGGTTTTTAATTCAATTTCAAAAGTGTCTACAATGTAAGCAATACCTAAAGAAAAAAGGGTTTAATCCTATATGAGGGATTTAATTTGACACTGTGAAATAACAATTCTGCCCTAGATAAAATTCCCTCATGGCCGCGATCGCTGGAGGTTGTCCTCGTTCGCAGCAATCGCGACCGCAGTTAAACTTCTGTGATCACTTTCTCTTGACCTTCTTGATTGACCGCAATCATAGAAAGCAGACCGTGATCATTGTAATTGAGGTTGATGGCTGATCCAGGTCCTTCAACTGCATTTCTTACACTTCTTTGGTCCATTACAGCTCAAGTCCATATATTTCACTCTTCTAGCTTGTACACCTTCAAAAATATGGAATTTAGTGTATTTATTTATCAACTCGCCTCACTTATATCTTCAAATCATAATAGTGTATAAAATTATCAATAGAAAATGAGTAGAAAAATCACCACTCATCACTTTCTATCCAATTTGATTATTCATCTATGGAAATAGGTTTGATCTTGAGTTTGATAATCATCAAGTTTACTATGAATGGCTAGCAACTAAAATCACATTAAGAATTTGTGGAATCAAGTTATATGTGCATGTGTTGTGAAAAAAATCATACAAAATGTATTTAATAAATATTACAATGGTGAGCGAAGAAATTTTGGAACTTGTTCAACACAAAAGAAAAAGTCTCGGTGAACTCCAAAGTGGAAGGACAAAGTTTCCTGCCGTAAGCAAGTGATTGACTAATATTCTTCAAAAATGTTTGCATCAAAGAAACATGAGAATAAGCCACTAAATACAAGGTATGTATGATCAATATTTATTGGTTGCGCATCATGGTTAGGTATCTCTATCTACTTTTTCTTTCATACATTAATTTGTTGTCCAACTATTAGTTACTTTGGCATTTCATATTGTTGGCCGATTTTCTAATGCTTAGTTCCATAACTCTATTTAGATGCTTGCTCTGGTGATGACAACTTAGGTTGATCGTCATGTAGAATACCTTGCAGTCCTTAGTATGTTCCAGACATATCTAGGATCTATGAATTTCTAAAGGTAAAACTAGGTCAAAGCTTATTGAGGATGTAGAGAATTTGATTAATGAATTTTAGATGACATTTCGGGTGATGCATATAAACCATACTGATTGTAGATCTTGACACTTACAAAATGTAAAGGACACTTCTTGTAGAGATCAATGATACTGCCCAAGGTACCCACACCTATTCAGTCCTACAGATGAGAGTGTTTGAGGTAACAGTTTACCTAATCTCAGTGACTCTGAGAAATTTCATGTTATCACTTTATAGTTTATGGTAAGTTTTTGCCATTTATGTTTCTCATGAATTTAAAAAATCTTCAAAGATATCAATCCCAGATAGCCTAGCAAATATATTTCAGAAAGTCAGACAAGTAGTAACAGTAATCCTACTTTATTCTTTTCAGTATGACTTAAACCTTAATGATCTCAATAGAGAGATATTGTAACAACTAAGTTTTTGAACCATCAAACACTCATCACTTAGCACAAAAAACCACACTAAAATTTTGAAGTCCAAGGTTCCCACGAGTTGTGAACTAGGTCTACTACTTGTGAAACCAGTTGTGGTTAGGTCACTCAATTTATTAGTGAACGACGAGCTGGTCCATGACTCGTAGAATAAATCCCCAAGTATTGAAGACATTCATGTAACTAGAATTCCAATTATACCAACTTCTAAGTTTCCTAGTAGGACAGATGACTTGTGGATTAGGATCACAAACCATACAGTGGCACATATATGCCTACACATATAGTTGACAATTTCTCTTCTAAACCACATGTCTTAGTAAGAATACTAGTATCCAAGACATTAATCGTGAAATGGCTCATGGGAGTGACTACTTCACAAAAATATCAAAACATCCTCTTGGAAACCATAAGCCACACATTGATCCTTGGTGTCCAGCCATGAGTTGTCGAGTGACATATGGGAAATTGTGTCCAAAAACTTTGAAGTATTTTACAAGGAGGAATTTTGTCTTTTCCTTACTTCCTAATCCTAAACCACGTCATTTTAGTATCTTTTGAAGATGGTATTAACAAAGTACATCAATTTATCGCTCATTCCTTATTCTACTCTTAAAGGTCAAAAGTTTCTCTCAAGAAAGAAAAACCTAGGATTCAAGTATCAGGTATCAATTTGAGCATTCAGTTTTAAATTTCTTATCACTTTTGGGTATTTATTGTTTCAATTAGGAATTACTTTTGTCCATATGCCAAGGTTTTCATAAATAAATTATATTTCGGATGATCTCAGGTTTAGGTTGCTACCCTAATTACGCAATCCTTTGGTAATTTCAATAATTATGAAATATTATGTTGCCAAATTTTTGTTGTAAATATTTGCGCATCATTTATGGTAGTTCCATATGAGCCTAGTTGCTTGAACATTAACCCAGAAAGATTTATCATGATTTAAAATCACAGTTTAAAGATTGAGCATAGAAAGATTATTTGATTCTAGTACTATACTATATTTTAAGAAATAAAAGATATAATAATTTATGAGCAAATAGTATACAAATTATTGGGAGAATTATTTAGCACCAAGAGGGTGGGGGTTCAGGAAAACATAAGTCCCATAACTACATGCCAAGTGTTCATTACCATACTCATGGCAAGTCAGATTTAAACACTTCCAGTTACTAGTTAGTGAGTCCTTATTCATGGACTTGGTATAGTTTGCCTTCGTAGTTTTTTTTTTCAATTTAGACATTATTTTGTTTTATGGATAGTACGGGGGCCTTGTTCAAAAAACTTAATTTTTTATGTTTTAGAGACGTATCAGGCATATGTTTTTTAACTTCTGGTAGATGTGTTTTGTCTTGATTCAGTTAGTTATGATTTTTAATTGATAGTTTTCACTTCAGCTTTTATTTATATTATTTTATACACATTCCAGTACATACGGTCCACTCTGAATAACTTGTAGTCCTAAGTACTGGTCACCCCAAGGTGTAGACTTGAATCATAACAAATAATATAGATATAAAAATTATCACTTTAATTGAAAATATCATTCAAACCCCTTTTAAAAGGTGCTGAAAAAATGAGGTAAGAACTCATGCACATAATAATAATATAAGGGTGTCGTATCTATATATCGATATTTAATGTTTGGTCAGTAAAATTTCAAAAGAAGTCAAAATTTGCCAGTTTCCATACAATTTTTCCAAAAGTATGAAAATTTGAACCAAGACAATCTCATCTCTTTCTTCACAACAAAAAGATTCTTAAAATCTGAGATTATTTGTATGTATATTGATGAAGATAGAAATGATGATTCAAATCTAGGAGAACCCTATTTTCTTAACACAGAGGTAACCTCATTTTTCTACATTTTTTTGTACGCCGAATGAATTTATCCCTTTTGGGCATATCTCTTTTCATGATTGTTTTATTTCCATGTTGTCCTAGTTCTTATGATGGACAAATTTTGGATAACATTTACTGATGTTTGATAAATTTTATTTTAATATCCCGTGTTTTTGTGCTAGAATTCTAAATGTCATGCCTTCATGTATAAGATCTAATTCAAATGGATTCCATGTGAATATAAGTTTCATGATCATTATCATAGTCTATGAAGTGATTTAGAGGTGAAAAATGATCATAGCAATGACTTAGAACAAAGTTGAGCTAAGATCATTTGATTCATCTAACTTTTGGTGTCTGATTCTATAAAGGTCAACTTTAAACGTGTATAACTATTTATATACATGTAATTTTTCAACACCAATATACATCAAATTGTAGATAATTTAATTATCTTTCCAATGATACCAATTTCGCAAAAATCCAACAACCGAGTAAAAAGTTATGCAGTTTTCCGTGTGATGCAGTAAGCCGATGTGATAGCAACGCTACGCGTCGAGATCGCGTCAAGTCACTATTTCAGACGCTATTTCAGTTTTTTTATGGGTCTAGGGACATTTTAGTCATTCACCATCACCCTAATACATTTATAACATATAATTTCCGCCCCTAGAAGCATAAAATTGCTCCTTTACCCAGTTCTCTCAAGAACACATATTAGGGTTTCAACCCAAAGTTCAAGAAATCTCAAGATTCCACCGTCGCTTTTTGAAATTGATTGAAGAATTAGTTTTTCCATACCAAGGGCTTCAAGAATCATCCTTCAAAAGTACAAATAGCATCCCAAAAGCAAGTGTTCATCAAAAGTTCATTATCTAAGGTATGTGGGGTTTCAACAAGGACAATCCTTTCATCCTTGTACCCAAAACTTGTTTTAAATTACAAATTTACTGAATTTTTAGTGATATCTCATGAAATTAAAGTTAGAGTTTTATACCCAATTTATATTGTTTGAATATTGTGAGTTTACAAGTGATTGAATATTGAATTGTGTGACTATTTTCATATATTTATGCCCGTAATGCAATTTTTCAGATTTTCCAAAGTGAGTTTAAGCATGACATTGAGATTCTTGATCTTATTATTTTTATAGTATTGAAGTATTTTCAAGAAACATATTGAGCATGATGTTTTTCTATAATTTTGAATGTTTATACATGAGTTATATTATTATTGAGTACATTAACAAGAATAAATGCAATGATTTTACATCAGTTTGAGACATGGGTTATTAGGCCCTAATTTTTGTATTGATACTTCAAGAACTTGTGCTTTAAGAACCCTGAGATTTGCATATTTTGAGTTATACAATAGTATTTGATCTTCGGAGCCTCAGTTGAGTTTTGGAATCCACCTTTTAGAGTTTATTACAGATTACAGATATGAGATTGGTCTTCATTATATATTCTTGAGTTACTTTAAGGTAGATTTCCTAAAATTTCTGAGCCTAAGTATGGAAGTAGTATTTATCACCGAGCGAAAAGTGTGGGTTTAGCGCATCCTACTTCCCCAGAACTACGTGCCACCACAGGATTGAGATTTATGGGCCTGAGGCTGAGATAGTGATCCCTAAAGTTAAGGTTCTATTCCAATGGTACTGGTAGAAAAGCTCTCCCCAAGGTGGGCGAGATATTGGACTCCATGTACCTCACATGGTTTATGTCGTTTAGAAGAACCTCCCAAAGATGTTCCCTACTCTTGAAATAGTTTTATAGATTTAAAGTATTTAGATAAAGAGTTTACTATACAGAATGATTTTCAGATTTCATATAGCCTACAAATTTTGAGAATAAGAGGAGAATACAGATTTTAGAAGCAAGTGAAATGACTCACAAGATTTATACTATATGTTTCATTATTCATGATATATGAGATTTATATTTCAGATTTTTATTCAAGCTATGTGAGTCATTTATGTCAGCATGCATAATTTTATAAAGAGTAATGATATTGTTTATGTAAATCCATTCACCCCCATATACTCAGTACATCCTCAAAGTACTGATCCACATATATGTCTATGTGCTAAATTGTCTCATAATGTAGGTACAAGTCATAGCATGGATATTATAATCAGACAGGTTGCAACTTTCAGTCAGCAGAAGAGGAGCCCTTTTGATTCAAGGGCCCAAGTCAGTTAGAGTTTGTGTAGCATTGTATTTTCTTTATTCATTTATATTGAGTTAGGATAGTTGGGAGTCATGAACCAGCTATCTATAGTTAATATTAGTAGAGGCTTCATAGACAGTTAGTAGAGTTAGTATATTTAATTACAGTTTTATTTGTAAAAGTAGAGTTGTAATCTTGTATATTCAATTTTATATTGATCAGATTTAGAAAAGATTTATTTTCTGCATTATTCTTTCTGATTTATGCATTTTATTTAGTTGCTTATGAGTTACTCTAGTAAAATGGTTAGCTTGGGGTCACTTGTAACCCTAAGCATCGTGTGACATCTTGGAACCCATTTTTTGGGTGTTACACTAACCCTCAAGTGGCAGGTTGATGTGTCAACCTATGTTGGCTACATAGTTCTAAAACACAAGGAATGCTTCTAAGGATCACACCCTCTACTGGTAGATGAGTCCCCATCCGTGGGTTCACTCGATGCTGAATCCTGCTCCCAACTGAATATATACTGAACTGGATTCTAAACTGTTCTAGGTTAGACTGAACTATTCTGATCGTACTATATAACTGAACTGAACTGAACTGAACTTAGTTTACTAGGTTCCGTGGACTAGCGGAATACTATTGAGTTTTATTAACTGACTGAGTACTGCTGAAGTCTGAACTGGATATTATGATTGATTTCTGAATACTACTGAGTTTTTTTGAGTTCTGTAACTGACTGGATTCTACCGATTGTTACATGATTAATACTATCCTATGACTGACCATGGCTCTCGGTAAAAAGCTAAATTATCGGGTATTAATTACCCCCAGGACTCGATAGCATAAATTATACGATATTGCCTAATCTTTAAACACGATAGCTAAGTACTGGGTCATCGTACATTCGTTTGGGACATTCTAGTAAACACTTGCATGACATGATCTATGCACAGTACACTAAAACAACATGTACGCATCATAATTCATTTCCACATTTACAACTTCAAGGGTTTCAACATGTTTTCACATGATAAAGCAGACATATCAATCAATTCCACATAAATCTTGTAGTAAATCATGAACTAGAAATCCCATTAACATGATAATCATGAACACATTTAAATTCAACCATAAAATTTACAAACACATAAAATTGAAATTAAAAGGGGTTCTTGAACTCAAAGGATGGAAGGGAACCCTTGGATGAACACTTGACAAACCTTGGTTGCTAAATTCCTGAAGAATAATGGTGGAAATCTTGAGCCTTGGCCTTGAAATTAAATCACCTAGGGTTTTTGTTCTTAAGCAATTTGAGAGAAAGTAAGTATATATTGCTCAATGAGGGTTGAATCTCATGTTTTAGGGCTGAATTGGGGTGGGGAAAAGACCCAAATAACCCTCCAAGGACATGGCTTTTAATGACGGAAAATCAGACTGTCGATGCGCAGGACGATGTGTCGCATCTTTGGCATCAATGCGATAGCCAACGTGCCGCGTCGAGTCCACGTTAGTTCACTGGAAATAGCCACTGGGAGCAAAGAAAAAATATTGATCGACGCGATGGCCACTACGCCGTACGGAGATTGCATCATTTCACTGTTTTGGATTTCCAAATATGGTTCAAACAAGGTCCAAAAAATATGAAACTTGTCCGAGAACACCTACTGACATTCCTAGTCATGAATCAACATAAAGATTGACATTTTAAGGCCATAAACACCATGAAATAGAGTTTTCAACTTGAGAAGGCTAAAATAACACTAAGTTTGAATACTTAGCAAAATTTTCCAAGTCTGGGACCCCTTAACGAGCTTTAAAAAGGGATGAGTTAAGCTAAGGATTTCACGAGATCTTACAATTCTCCACTGTGGGAACATCGTCCTTGAATGAGACTGACTATGATGGGAGAACTAACAAACCTGACTTGCTTATTGGACATGTATAACTAAAGCATAATTTCATGACTAAAATTACTGATATACTGAATTATCATACTAAACATACATATCTGATGCATAAGTACATATATCAACATGATTCATAAATGCATGACTGAGTATGCAACGTTAATTGATATTACGTTGGTAGCTATATATGAATATGAGACTAAGTAATTCAAAGAAAAATTGTTACCTTGGGCTGAGTCTGAGTTTGCAGAGAATAGGTAGGGATACTTGGTCCAGATGCTTATGCCTCCCAAGTAGTTTTCTCAAAGGACTAATTCCACCAAAGAACTTTGACTAGAGGGACCTCTTTGTTCCTCAGTCTGCGGGTCTGAAAATCAAGGATTTTGACCAGAATTTTCTTATAATAGAAGTTGTTTTGAATATCTATGCCCTCTATAGGGACTATGACTGAAGGGTCACCTATGCATTTTTTAAGCTAGGAGACCTGGAACACTGGATGCATTGAATTTAAGTCTGAAGGCCACTCGAGCTCGTAAGCTACCTTTCTAAAATGGCTGAGAATTTGGTAAGGACCGACATATCAGGGACTGAGTTTCCTCCCCTTTTTGCCAAACCTCTTCACTCCTTTCATAGGAGATATTTTCAAATACACAAAATCCCTAATCTCAAACTCGAGATCCTTTCTGCACACATCTGTGTATTATTTCTGTTGGCTCTGAGTTGTCTTAAGCCTTTCCCTGATCAACTAAACTTTCTCTAAGGTATTAAATACCAAGTTAGGCCCTACCACTTTGGCCTTACCCACTTCAAACCAACCGATGGGAGATCTATACCTCCTCTCATAAAGTATTTTAAATGGAGCCATTTGAATGCTGGAATGATAGTTGTTTTTATATGGAAACTCAATCAAAGGAAAGTGGTCATCCCAACTACCTTTAAAGTCAATCGCATACGCTCGCAGTATATCCTCTAATGTCTAGATGGTCCTCTCTGCCTGACCATCTATCTGGGGATAAAAGGTTGTACTGAGGTGAACTCGGGTACTAAAACCCTTTTGGAATGCCTTCCAAGAATGAGAGGTGAACTGCATACCTCTGTCTGAAATAATGGACAATGGAACACTGTGCAACCTGACCAACTCCTTAATATAGAGTTTAGTGTAATCCTCGACTGAATAAGAGGTATAGACTGGTAGGAAATGCACTAATTTGGTAATCCTATCTACAATGACCCAATCTAAATCATACTGGCGATGAGTATGAGGCAAACCCATCACAAAGTCCATGTTCACTTCACCACTTCCAAGTGGGAATACTGAACTCTTACATAGACCTACTAGGCTTTTGATCCTCAATCTTAACCTTATGACATGTTGAGCGCTTAACCACAAACTCTACAATATCTCTCTTTATTCCACTCCACCAATAGATCTCCTACAAATTACGATACATATTAGTGGCCCATGGATGAATAGAGTAGCGCGTACCATATGCTTCTGTAAGAATTCATTGTCTCAAGTGATCTATACCTGCCACACATAGCCAACCCTGGCAGCATAACACACCATCTCTCCCTTGGGAGAAAACCTCTACCTTCTGATTTCTGACTGTTTTCTTTAACTTAGCTAGACTGGGATTCCTATCCTGCTTTTCCTACTTTCTATTGAATCGACTAAGAAAATACCTAGTTAGGCAAGCTGATGAACTTACTTGGCTAACTTCTTATTACCATCCTCAACATGCATAACACTACCCATAGACATCCTACTAAGAGCATCACCCACTACCTTGGCTTTACCCGGATGATACAGGATGCTCATGTCATAGTCTTTCAACAACTCCAACCAACTTCTCTAACGTAGGTTTAGGTCTTTCTGAGAGAACACATACTGTAGGCTATTAGGGTCTGTGAACACATCAACGTGCACACTATACAAATAGTGCCTTCAAATCTTTAAGGCAAACACTACTGCTGCTAACTCAAGGTCATGAGTAGGATAGTTCTTTTCATGGGGTTTAAGCTATCTAGAGGTGTAGGTTATGACCTTTCCTAGCTGCATTAAAACAAACCCCAAACTGACTCTAGAAACATCGCAATACACAATAAAGTAATCTGAACCATCTGGCAGGGTCAAAACTAGAGCTGTAGTGAGTTGAGCCTTCAACTCTTGAAAATTCTTATCATAAGAATCTGAGTCAATCTAGACATAGGGGATGCTATACATGAAAATCCCTCAACAAACCATCGGTAATAGCTGGCCAAGCCTAAGAAACTCCTGATATATGATGGGTAGATGGGTCTGGGCCAGTTTCTCACTACTTTGATCTTTTGGGGATCAACTCTAATGCCATCACCAAAAACTATATGGCTAAGAAAAGCTACTGACCTTAGTCTAAATTTGCACTTACTGAATTTGGCGAATAGCTAATGGTTTTTAAGAGTCTGTAGTACTATTCTGAGATGGTCTGCATGATCATGCTCACAGCGGGAGTATACAAGAATTTCAACTATGAAGACTATGACGAACATGTCCAAGTACTTCTTGAAAAAATGACTCATCAAGTCTATGAAAGCTGCTGGGTATTGGTAAGACCAAATGACATTACTAAGAATTCGAAGTAACCATACCGAGTTCTAAAGGTTGTCTTCGGGTTGTCATATTCCCTGACCCTGAGCTGATGATAGCTTGATCTGAGGTCTATCTGGGAGAAGTAATTGCCACCCTGAAGTTGGTCAAACAAGTCATCGATTCTGGGAAGGGGATACTTGTTATTGACTGTGACATTATTTAACTACTGGTAGTTAATACATATTCTAAGATAATCATCTTTCTTACGCATGAATAAAATAGTGCGCCCCATGGGGACATACTGTGTATGATAAATCACTTATCTAGGATATCATTTAACTATTCTTTTAATTCTCTGAGTTCTACTTTAGCCATTTTGTATGGAGAAAAACATATAGGCTGAGTATCTGGAAGAAGGTTTATTCCAAAGTCGATTTCCCTTTCGGGAGGAACTCTGGAAAGATCTTCGGGAACCACATCTAGGAACTCACATGCTACTGACAGTGATTTAAGAGTAGAGGTTTCTTAACTAGAGTCTTGGACACGAACGAGATGGTAGACACATCCCTTAGATATCATTTTTATCACCCGAAGGTAAGAAATAAGCTGACCCCTAAGTGCTGAAGTACTACCCCTCCATTCTAGGATAGGCTCATTCAAAAATGGAAACTGGATTATTCTATTTCTACAGTCGACTGAGGCATAGTAGGAATAAAGCCAATCCATGCCAAGAATGACATCAAAATCAGTCATCTCTAATTCGACTAAGTCTGTTGAAGTAACTTTCTAAGATATCATAACTGGACAGTTCCTGTATACCCATCTGGCTATGATAGATTTACCCACTGGGGTAGAGACTAAGAAAGTCTCTACTAGAATTTTGGGACTGACTCCAAAATCAACTGCTATATATGGAGTAACAAAGGACAACGAAGCTCCTAGATCTAGCAAAGCATAAACATGTAAATAGAATACTTTTAACGTACCAGTGACCACATCAGGAGAACTTTCCTGATTCTATCGGGACTAAAGAGCATAGAGTCTAATTAGGCGCTGCCTACTAGTGGTACTGGAAGCGGCACTCTGTAGATTCGGGCGATCGACCTGAGCTGGGAGACGATTATACTGACCTTGAGAACCTGACTAGGGATAATATCTGACTCTGTGGTATGGCTTGCCATACCCAAAACACATATCGTTGCCAGCTCTGCAGATACCCTGGTGGTTTCTGCCATATTTTTGACAAAGGGGATTAGTTCGGGCGCTGCTGACACTATCCTGGGGTTTAGGGACTGGTAACTTATCTCTATTACTGTCTTTGAATTTTGACACTGGAGCATTGGCTGAGGACAGGGATGGAACTAAGGATTTCGGGTGAAACTTAGAATGATTCCCACCCCCTGACTTAGGTTGAGCGAAGTTGAAACTACCAATTTTCGCTCTCTTGTTCTCCCTCTCCTTCTTCGTATTCTTAACCTCCTCTATCTGTTGAGGTTAGACCATGAGCCTGGGTATGTCCAACTCTTTAATACTCATTACGGTACTACATTCCTTGACCATACTGCTAGACATCCCTGACACAAACTTACTCATCCTAGATCTGCTATCTGCCACCACATGAGGAGCATAACTAGAAAATTAAGTAAACTTGAGAGAATACTCTTTCACTGTCATATTACCATGCTTCAGATTTATAAACTCCAATACCTTTGCTTCCCTCAACTCCAGTGGGAAGAACCTATCCAGCAAAGCAGTAGCAAACTCCTCCCATTCTATGAGCCCTGCATCTGTGACCCTTTCTGCTTTCCACTATTTGAACCATGAGTGGGACATATCCTGTAATTGATATGCGACCAAATCAGTGCTCTCAACTGCAGTCACCCCAATAATAGCTGTAACTTTTTACACCTGATCAAGAAACTCCTCAGGGTCCTCATCTGACTTAGACCTAGTAAAAGATGGAGGGTTATTTGGGTGAAATCTCGAATTTTTGCTACAGCAGTATTGGCCACTGCGTTTATCAGAACAGAAGCTAGGCATTCATTCTGGGATACCATAGAATAAACTAGGGTGGTGAAAGCTGCTCTGAATTTAGCATGGGAGACCTGTTCATCCAGAGGATCTGGCTGGATGGGTTGGGGTTCTTTCTAGTCTCCAGTTCCTCTTCCCTTAGTCCTCTTTGGAGGCATATTCTATAAACAGAAGAGAAATTTGGATTAGATAGGGAGTTTAACTAGAGATCATGCTCACTCGCATGACGTGAATATTGAAAGAAGGGAAACTCTTTTCTAAAACACCTCGCAGCCTCTTGTCCATAAGTATGGTGTGAGACACACCCATGCACTAGATTCTATTAGATATGGCTTTCAGACTTCCTAGGATTCTTTTGAACCTTAGGCTCTAATACTAAGTTTGTAATGCCCCGAGTCTGTACCCCGAATGCTACATGGTGCTCATAATCCCAAAGGACCACAAGCTAACCCATGACTGGTACCTGCTGCAATAACTAAATGATAATACTGTAGTATACGGAAATTAGGCGGAAAACATGCCATAAGGTTCAATATTGTAATAAAACTGAATATGGTATAAAAAATACCGAATCTAATACATCTGTCTGAAAATACTCTAGCTTGAAAAAGCCTCTAAACTGTTTTAAATATGGAGTTGATTGGGAAAGTCCCCAACTAACTCTGAACTACTGAAATAGGCTGAACTACTGAAATAATCATTATTTCCTCAAACTAAGAGGACTCACTACTAACTCTTTCAGCTAAATATCTGAACTGCTAAGTATGATCGAGAGCCCGTGCGTCTGAACCTATGATATAAAATATCATAGCGCAAAAGAAAGGTATGCGTCAGTACTTTGAATGTACTAGAGTGCAAAGTGAAGTAGGCTAAAATGCATGGGTTCATATGCATGAACAATAATGACTGAATGACATGAGTATAACTGAATGAGAGTACATACATAAATAAATAAATAAATAAACTATAACTAAGATCATGATAACACTGGAATACTGAATCTGAATGCTGATTAACTAATATCTGAACCTACTGATACTGAATTACTGATAGTTGAATGACTTTATCTGATAGTCTTGATTCTGTAGAACTATATTGTGTTCCGTTCTGAGCTGAGTGATTGTATCTGATAGTCTTGATTTGTTGCATAACTAAATTGAGTTTTATATTGAGACTAGAACTGAAACTGAGATTGTGGGAAGTAATCATCTAACCGATATACCCCTCTTTGAACTAAGTAGGGTCCAACTTATAAACCCAGCTGGAAGAGTTTCAGTACCATGTCATAGGTAAAGACAAGTTGAGTCACCCTCAACTGGCAGGTACTCTAAACGAGAATGGTGGTACCCTCAACTGGCAGGTAGATCACCTCATCAACCCTTAACTAGAAGTTGATATCTCAACCTATGCTGGCTATGTAGTTCTGGAATACAGGGACAACTTCTAGGGATCACACCCTCTACTGGTAGGTGAGTCCCCATCTGTGGGATCACTCGGTGTTGAATCCTACTCCCAACTGAATAGGCATTGGACTAGATTTTAGCTTGTTTTTGGCTGGACTGAACTGTTCTGATCGTACTATATAACTGAACTGAACTGAGTTCACTGGGTTCCGTGGACTGACGGAATACTACTAAATTCTATTAACTGGCTGAGTACTACTGAGGTCTGAACTAGATACTGTAATTGATTTATGAATACTACTGAGTTTTCCTGAGTTCTGTAACTGACTGAATTCTACCAATCATGACATGGCTGATACTATCCTGTGACTGACCATGGCTCTAGGTAAACAGCTAAATTATCGGGTATAAATACCCCTAGGACTCGATAGCATAAATTATACGACATGGCACAATGTTGAAACATGATAGCAAAGTACTGGGTCATCGTACATTCGTTTGGGACATTCTAGCAAACACTTGCATGACATGAACGTGAATATATGCTGACATGATGTAATTTCACTATTAAAATCACATAAATAATTCACCAAACACTTGAAGGACATAATCTATGCACATGACACTAAAACAACATGTAAGCATCATAGTTCAATTCCACATTAACAACTTCAAGGGTTTCAATATGGTTTCACATGATAATGCACAAATATCAATCAATTCCACATTAATCTTGTAGTAAATCATGAACTAAAAACCCCATTAACATGGTAATCATGAACACATTCAAATTTAACCATGAAATTCATCAAAGTCATAAACTTATAGTTAAAAGAGGTTCTTGAACTACAAGGGTCGAAGGGAACCCTTGGATAAACACATTACATACCTTGGTTGTTAAATTCCTGAAGAATAATGGTGGAAATCTTGAGCCTTGTCCTTGAAATTAAATCACCTAGGGTTCTTATTCTTAAGCAATTTGAGAGAAAGTAAGTATATTTTGCTCAATGAGAACTAAATCTCGTGTTTTAGGGCTGAATAGGGTAGGGAAAAGACTCAAATACCCCCCAAGGATGCGGCTTTTAATGACTGAAAACTGAACTTTCAACGTACAGGACGATGCGCCGTGTCGTTGGTATCAACACAACAGCCAATGCACCACATCCAGTCTGTGCTGGTTCACTATAAATTTCCACTAGGAGCCTAGAAAATATATTGAACGTTTTTGTACTCCATAAAATACGCGAGTTCGCTCTACAATTTCCTATGGTAGGACAGAGGGTCCAACAAAGTTTTTACAATCATCCGATCTTCAGGGAGACATGATTTGAAATGCGAGTAATCCAGGAGTTAGAGAAGTTTCATAGCACTAGACTTTATAGCCCAAAAATAGAACACATAAAAGGGAAACATTCGTGAATACCTTTTATACTACCCCTTATAACTTTGGAACATTATGTACACGTAAAAACTAAAGAACTCAACAAGATTTATAGACACCCAATGACCCTGAACCATACTCTCATACCAATTGTCACGACTCAAACCAGGGCCTAATCGTGAAGAATATCTCAAACTCACGATAACAAAGAGATCACTCCCTTATCCTAACTTCATGAACACAATAATATAACATAGCAAAATACAACCAAATAGTAATAAAAAAGTAGATAATCAAATATAAAATCTACGAATCAAAACAAACATTCAACTCATACTTATAGACAAAAGCCTCTAAAACCAGAATATCAATTAGAGTGAAAAAATAATGCCAACACTAAAAAAAAGTCAAAACCATGTGCACAATAATTATATATACATATATAGGATGTCGGGATAGGGATAAGGGCCATGAATATGTGAGTTTAAGACATTAACCTGAACTGTGTAGCTAGACCTATCCTAATGGCACCCACGGGCTATAGGGTTTAGCTCCCTCTTCTTAAAAGGACCTAATGCGTGTTAGCCGCACGAACCAAGGAATCCAAAGGAAGTTCTCAAGACACCAAGGCTCTAGCCATTCCAAAATATTATGTGTTAACCAAGAACACGGTCATATAGACCCCTACACCGGTATACATGGCTTACAATGTTAATTCTCCAGGGACTACGCCTTTACAGTGAGCTACACAATTCCCTTTAATCCCTATTTAAAAGAATTTGCTCATAAAACTATCCATTAACCTATGAGTTTTATATTAAGGCATTTACCACTTGGTATCTCCATAAAGGTTATGCTTGCAAGCTCATATAATCATGTCAAACCAATCCATGTAACCATTCAACTCGCAAGTTCAAATTTAAAGTCCAAACCATGGCCACCAAGGGCCTTACAAATATATTTTATCTATTTATCCATCAATGCAATGCAATGGGTTCATAAGTAAGTTGAATTATGCAATTATCCATGTTCAAAAACCAAATTTACAAAGTGGGTTGAGGTTAATGTTATTACCAAGGCAAAATGTTATCAATTTTGAATCTAGTTGGAGCCTATATTTTTTGACAACTTCTTGGTTGTCCGGGCTCATTCTTGGTGAATCTTTTTTCTTCTCGGAGACACTATATTTGTTTTTGCAATGTGTTGTTTTGTTGATTCACCATTGTTACTCGTGTGATGTTTAGATGCTTTCACTCTCTTATTGCCTATTTATTTTTCTACTGGTGGCTATTGTTTTCTGTTGTTAAGCAGTTAGAGAATCGGTGATGCGGTTCTATGACCATTTTTATTTTTGACAATCTTTTGTTATCTGGATTTGATTCACTATTGGTTTTATTTTGTGGTTATTTTGGAAAATTTTGTATTTATTGATCTTGCATTGATAATGAAACAATACCACACCAACACTTGGCCGATGATTATCCCTTCATCGGATATTTGAGGTTATCCCATTACAAAACACGGATTTTACTTTCTCAAATTTACTATTTTATATCAAGATCAACACTTGAACAATGAAGAAATTTTTCTTCATTTTTCGAGGCCTTCCTAAATGAAAGATGGACATTACATATATAAATACGTGACAACAAATAAATAAATTGGAGCGATGATGAAATTTTTGTAATATTTTAAAACTTTATCTGAGTCTATTTTTTAACAAAAAATATATTTTTAAATACTTGTATGCACGCATATTTTTTCAATTTATTTTGATTATTATTTATTGGTTAATAACAATTTTATTACAAGTGTTTATACAGGTTATTGGGAATACTTATCGGAAATGGAAATCAAAGAAGACTTTAAATTATGTGTTTATATTTTTTATATTCTTACACTTGTACAAATGTTAATCATAGTGTGAGCTTTATTTTTGGGGTGTTGGGTGGGATATTCTTTATTTAATCTTCACCACGCGTTTAGGTAAATTTAGGCCATTAATATTTATATAAAAATATTAGATTGACTTAGATTATTTAATCAAATAATTTATACTTTTTACACTAAAAGATATTACATAGTCTTTTACTTTAGAACAGGTTTTTCTTTACATACATATGCTAATGTATGTATACATTTGTTTATATTTTTTTCGACAAAAAATATATATATTTTTGATACACTAACATAAAATAATCAAGTTAATCAAGTAATTCATATATTATACAGTCTTTTCTTCTCAAATAATTTTACTTTTGTCCGTAATATTAATCAGATAAAAAATATTACTGATAAATATTTTTTATTTTCATGGCACATCAAAATTCATTTCTTTTTCATATATCATGAAATAATTTTCCTTTTCACATGTATTTATATATTTTTATATATATCTTTTATATATTTTTATAACAATACATTTTATTTATATATTTAATATACTTTTACCTTTACATAATTTTAAACATTTATATTTTTTCAAAAGAATTATTTTATACTTAATACATACTTTTACATTATTTTAAATATAGCTCCTCCATCTTTGATAAATTTAGTCTAGCCGGATACCACATTTGTGGATCTTGAAGGGTGCCTAACTATTCCCTTCGGGATAATTTGAACCCTTACCTATAATCTCAATTGATTTTTCTTAGATTAGAATATTATTCACACGTGTTATAAATAAACAAGTTTCCTTATTTTCCTTAAAATTTAGGTGGTGACTCTGTACCAATTTCAATTCTTTTAGAGTTCGTCAGTCGTGCTTGTTTTAACCTTGGTAAAAATAGGGCATGACAGAATGGTGACTTTGTTGGGGATTAACAGCATGTTCTAACCATGATAGACTCAATTTTTTAATTGAGGGAGGTATTTTTAAATTTTTTGCATATATTAATTCTTTGATTCTTTATCTGTTTCACATTGCAAATTGTGTAGACTTTTTCATGAATTCTTTACATTATTTGTGTAAATTAATTTTGTTGCCTTATCAATTCTTTAATTCATTATTTGTTTAATACACTGTATCTGTATATTGTAAAAATTGTTACACATTATTCTTTAATTTATTTGATCATAAATCACAATTTCATCGAATCTTTGATCGTACACTTACCACACTGTGGTTCACGTGGGCGGTGTCTCTACTCCTCCAAATCTTCTTTGAATTCTATAGTTTCAGAGTTGATGCATTTAGGTTAGTATGCCTTCTCGCAATCATTCAGTCCTACCATCAACCAATTAGGAAAGTTCCTATTCTGGAAATAAATAACGTCATGTACAAACTCATAAATTGTTTGAACTACGTTTTGACCTAATTTTTGTCCTGACAAGATACATAGGAAACCCTGCATTAGGGTTCGGTCTCTTTACTGTTTCAAAATAATTTCTCCGATATTCAAACTGGGGAAATTTTTTCTGTAACAGTTCAAATACACTCTCCAAAGGTCTCCAAAGTGCGCAAATAAATAATTTCTTGAATTCAAATCTCAATGATATTAGTGCCTAGTCGACCTACTTCCAAATCCTCACCCGATTTTGGTTCGAGAACACCTAGCTTCTTCTTTTGAATATCATAAATCATTAAATTTAAGACGTATCAATGCTCACTTTCCAAGCAAGGAATCAATAATCTTTCATTTATAATAATCTTTCCAATTGTGGCAAAATAATGTCATAATTCCTTCAATGTCTGACTTTCTCAATCTTATCAGCATACCAAAGTTGTGTCATAGCTCTCCTCATGATTGACAACCATCCCCTCAATCATCTTATCGTAATAATTTTGATGCTAAAAGCAGTTCTTTCCTAATCATCTTTCATATTATTTTCATGGATGACCATCACCTTTTTACAATTATACATTGCATATACAAATTTACAAATTTTCTTGAACTACGCAGACCTAATTCTTATTTTCACATGATACATAGGCCACCCTCATTTATGATTGGTCCCACTCTTTTTCTAAATAAATAAAAATAGAATTTTGACTTGGTTGGTACCAACACGGTTAGGTGTGTGCATGAGAAAGAATAAATTGGTATGATGGAGATGACCAACTTCATGGTAAACCATAGATTCCTTTGGTACCTTATAATCAAACCTGAGTAACACTCAAAAATTCTCTTGCCTACATCTAAGACAAGAACGAAACCAACCTTATCGTTTCATGTGCATTGTGTGGTAAGGGTTAGACTAGTTCATTGCATTGGATTGTTGATCCAGAACTTGGCCTGAATGTTTGTTGAGGCAAAATTCTAAGTTACACTTAGTTTAGGAAAGGATGGTAGGATTTCTTTGACCCGATTGTGCCTTTCACAGCCCACCAAATGACATCAATCCTTTGCATTTCCTCCTTTGAGCCTGAAACCTTTGCTTTGGATAATCATATCTGAGTCTATACCTTTTGAGTGCATACATGCACTATCCCTCTTTTGGCCCACCACTTTGAGCGCACTAAGTATGTGTAAGTTGCGAATGAATATTCAAGATCAAAGTTGCCAAAAGCAAAGGATGAATTGCCCCAGAAGAACAAAAACAAAAGACGACTTCAAAGAAGAAGGAGAGAAAACCCACGTCAAAAAAGGGATAACTCCAACAAAGATGGGGAATCTTCAAAAAGAGGAAAAAAGAGAAGGAAAAAACATTTATTGAAAATAAAAGGGGAAAAGATCCGGTACAAGATTCAAATGAAGTCGAAGTTAATACAAAACAAGGGGTAAGTAAGTATAACAAAGAAGATCGAGCGTCAAAGCAGAACAAATGTCAAAAGCATGGATATAGTGCAATTCTCATTGAGAAATTAGTCACTTTTATCCAAAATGTCATCCTACCAGACCCTAAGACTACATTACAAGCCAATAACAAGTCCTACAAGATCCTACTCTAAATGTTCTCACACTAGTGGATACTTACGTTAAGGCCAAGCCTATGGTATCACAATTCCATTCATTAAACTTCTTTCTAAGTGTGAGTATATATCTCTGGAAGTCTCTACATTCAAAACAAAAATACACAAATAGGTGTGAAAATGAGACATTCTTTCTGGAGGGGACAGTTGAAATATGAGAATAGGCACAATTCAAAATCTTTGTTTGAAGCAAGACGAGCGAATCTTGTAGATATTTAGGTATGTCTGAGGTACCACTAGAAACTTTAGGAGTTACACTAAAGTCGATCTTGATTATCTTGGAAGGAAATGGGAGAATTCTTATAAACACTACTAATTATTGGTACCAATTACAGTCAAGACATGATTATGCCTTGTCACCTTTCAACATTTTTACAAAGAAAATACAAAATAGTTGTGTTACATTCTTTCACATTTCCTACCAAGAAAAAAAAATCTCCTGCATTTTTACCTTTCAATATTTCTTGCAAGGAAAACACCAAAAAATTTTCTATAATTTAAACCTTTCAACATTCCTTACAAGGAATAACACAAAATAATTTTCTACAATTTTCACCTTACAACATTCCTCACAAAGAATAACACAAAATAATTTCTACATTTTTCAACTTTCAGCATTTCTTACAAAGAATATATAACAATCTTCTACATTTTTACCTTTTCACATTTCCCACAAAGAAAACACAAAGCAATCTCCCCCATTTTTCATCTTTCAACACATTTTTTACAACAAAAATGCAAAAAATAATTTTCTTTCCTTTCAAACACGTCTTTGCATACATGCATTACACTTTACATGCAAGACGCCCACCTCCAAATACTGACAATTAACTTTTCTTTTCAAGTTCTTGCATTCAAACACAGACATTTTACTTTTCTATTAGGTGTTGTTCTTCCAATATTGCTTTTACCTTTTAATAGCCCCAGCAGTCGAGAGGCTATTACCTTTTAAAGACCCATCAGTTGAGATGCTTTTACATTTTCATAGCACCGCCAGCCGAGAGGCTATTTCCTTTCAAACAGCCGCACTAGTCGAAAAAGGCTATTCCCTCTAGTTATTCCACAAATCGAGAGACCATTAGAATTCAATCACCTCACCAGTTGATGACCTTAGTCCTTATAGACAATTAAGGATGACCATTAACATCAGTCTCCATAGACAATTAAATATATCCCGCACCAAGACAACCAGAGGTCTTTATGACAATTAACATCAATCTCCATAGACAATTGGAGATGTCATCAAGTCTTTGTATACAATCGGAGACACCATTCATCACATAGTCTCCCTAGATAATCAAAGATGACAATCCACACCAGCCACCATAGAAAATTGAACGTGTCATATATCAAGTCTTCGTATATAATCAAAGACATCATCATTCATCACATCAGTTTCCGTAGACAATCGGAGACAACAATCAACATCAGCCTCCATAGAAAATTGGAGGTGTCATGCATCAAGTCTTTGTAAGTAATTGAAGACATCATCATCCATCACAGTTTTCATAGACAGTCAGAGACAATAATTAACACTAGCCTCTATGGACAATTAGAGGTGTCATACATTTATCTTCATAAATAATCAAAAACATCACATCAGTTTTCGTAGTAAATCAGAGACGACAATCAACACCAACCTCCATAGATAATTAGAGGTGTCATGCATCAATTCTTCTTATACAATCGAAGACATCATCATTCATCACATTAGTCTCCTAGATAATTGGGGACAACCATCAACATCGGTCTCCATAAATAATTAGAGATGTCATCCATTAGTTTTCATAGATAATTGAAAATGACAATTAACATCAGTCTTCGTAAATAATCAAAGACATCATCATTCATTATGTCAGTCTCCATAGATAATCGGAGATGACAATTAACATCAGTCTTCATAGATAATTGGAGATATAATTCATATTAGTTTTCATAGACAATCAGATACAACAATCAACATCAACCTTCATAGATAATTGGAGGTGTCATGCATCAAGTCTTCGTTAATAATTAAAGACATCATCATTTATCACACAGTCTTCGTAGATAATCGAAGATAACGATCAACATCAGTCTCGTTAGATAATTGGAGATGTCATTCACATTAGTCTCCATAGATAATCAGAGACAACAATCAACATCAGCCTTCAAAAGGGAAGCCTTGTGTGCCCCTCACTAAAAGAGGGCGATAATGGAGGAGATGAGTGCACTTGAGAAGCATGAGACATGGGAGATTGTTGATTTACCTTCTGGAAAGAAGACTATGGGATATAAATATAAATGGGTTTACAAAGTGAAATTCCAGCCAAGTGGGGAGATTGAGAGATATAAAGCAAGGTTATTGGCAAAAGAATTCACAAAAACCAAAGGAATAGACTATTGGAGGTGTCATGCATCAAGTATTGACAAATAATCGAAGAAATCATTATTCATCACACAGTCTCCATAGACAATCAGAGATAATGATAAACATCAGTATCCATAAATAATTGGAGAAGTGACGCATCAAATCTTCGTATACAATCAAAGACATCTTTCTTTCATCACAGAAGTCCTCATATACAATTGGAGGCGTCATTCATCCTCAAGTCTCCGTAGACAATCGGAGACATCATACATCTTTTAAATCAAAAATACAATTCAAAACAAAAGTCATTTTTTTAAAATTCCCATACGTCATACATTGGGGCAAATTTTAAGAACCTCTTTAGAAAAATTATCTTGTCATTCCTAACTACATCGACCTAATTCTCATGACACTCGAGATATGTAGGAGGATCTATATAGAATTCGGTCATCACAATCTCACAATCATTTTTTCTCCCCATAAAGTATAAAATCTTGCATCCCCAGCATCTCACGCTCGATACTGGTGCAATTTAAAAAGGAGCATCGGAAAGATGTGAATACTTCTGTTTGCAAATATTCCTCCTCTCAATAACCATTCCACATGATCATTAGCCCCTGATAACAAGGCAAGAGGCAGTTGCCTATTCTTTTGAACTACACCCAACCTGATCCTCATACAACTCGAGTATGTTGGCAACTCTAAATTGGAGTTCGATCGAATTTTCATCAAAATTATTTTTTGTCGATCAAAATTGGCTACACATCAATGTTTTTGTTTGAATACTTCTACATTGACTTCAAATAAAAAGGGGCAACTGTTGACACCTAATTTTTGCTCTTTGTGCTTAAAACTCACGTCTTCAGGCTTCCTAACTGCTAGAGGGCACAAAATATAATTTTCACATATTTTTTACAATTGTTAATAAATTATTGATATTCATCCTTACTTTAAGATTTTATCAATTTCTTTTTATATTTTTACACTATAATTTATCGATAATTCTCTGCATATTAGGATTTTTTTAATTAATTTACTATCTTTTAACATTTTTACAAACATCCGCACGCATACACGACATGACGTCATATTTTATAACATTTTCAAAGTAATTATATTTTTTCCATACTTTCAACATTCTTTCCATTTTTTCATAATTACAAATCAATACCTGTATTTTGTATATTTTTTACAATCCACAAATACTAAGTCAGATCTATTAATTTTACACAATATAATAATTCGATATTTTTTCATATTTGATAACGATCATACACACACACAAAAAGGATACAATTACCCCACTAGCAGAAGACAAAATTTGAGAGGGTAGGTTTTTATTTTTTACCCTCTTAGCTAATAATAAGGGCAGCCACAAGTTGACTAACAACTTTTTAAAAAAATTAACAATATATACTCACACAATGCATACTCTGAAAGACATAAATCAGATCTCCCTCTCTCAACCACACCCATCTTCTTTACGCGTTTCTCCGGTGAACATGGCTGGACTCCGGTGAAATCCGTCGCTAGTCACGACACCAACAATATCACCCATTTTTGCTACTTCTTTACATGGTTTCTTTATCGGAATTGATGGTCGGTGATCTCTGACCAAATCCACCAATTAGCCGTCGTCGCTGCCTCGCCGGATCTGACTATTGGCAGTCGCGCCTCCTCCAACTACCACCGCACGGCTTTCTCTTCTTTTTCCTTTTCACTACCGCTGCTTCAGCAAAAGTGATGTCCGGCGAAGCTCCAACGCAAACCACCACCACCCCCTCCCTTTCTATATCACTTTTCTTTAGTTTATTGACTAGATAAGATTAGATTTAGCCAGAATATTGATACTCCAATGTTGCTCCGGTAAAGGCCATGAAAGCAACACCACTCTCTTCAATGATTTATGGTGTTGTCTCCGTTGAATGAATTTTTGAAATTTTTTATATTTTTACGTTATTGGATAAATCTGGTTGGAGCCTATATTTTTTGACAACTTTTTGGTTGTCTGGGCTTATTCTCCATAAATTGTTTTCCTCTCGAAGACAATATGTTTATTTTTGCAGTGTGTTGTTTTGTTGATTCAACATTGTTACTGGTGTGATGTTTAGTCCCTTTCACTCGCTTATTGCCCCTTTATTTTGCTACTGGTGACTATTGTTTTCTGTTGTTAAGCAGTTACAGAATCGGTGATGCTGTTCTACTATCGTTTTGATTTTTGACAATCTTTTGTTATTTGAATTTATTCACTATTGGTTTTATTTTGTGGTTATTTTGGGAACTTTTTTATTTTGGCTTATAACATTATCCCTCTGTCGGATATTTGAGTCATCTCATTACAAAAGATGAATTTTATTTTCTCTAATTTACTATTTTATATCAAAGATCAACACTTGACCAATGAAGAAATTTTTCGTTGATTTTCAAGGCCTTTCAAAATAAAAGACGAACATTACGTATATAAATACGTGACCAAAAAAAATAAATTTAAGTGTTGACGAAGTTTTATATTATTTTATAAACAGATTGATAAACCATATGATGAAGTTTGTAAGTTAAAATCAAATACAGAAACAACAACCCAATAAAGTTTATAAGCCTCTATCCATTAGACATCTACCATGTTAGGACATGACCCTGACTATGATAAAAGAAAACCAAAAGAACGGGCATGATAAAGTGATTCAAAAGTAACAAGGCCCTTTGAATGTTGGAGAGCTCACCATTTTTCTCTAGTCATCCAATAGAACAACAAACCACCTAACGCTGTACAGGATCACAAAAAAAGGCCACTGAACCTACATCATAAAACTATGTAGCATCCAGGGAAGGTCAGTACGACGAGTACTAGCATGCAACCCAAGAAAAGGTATAAAATATATATGTACCAAAAGAAGCCATAATATACATGATCATACTCAAAAATAATAATAAATAGCGGACAAGAGACATGGAAATTAAGGATATGACCATTTAAAATTTATTCCTGAACTACGTAGCTCACACCGACCTTCAGTAACCCAACGGCTTTATGGGTTCTGTACCCTCAATCGGAGAAGCTTAAATCTCTGTTAGCATCATGGACCGAGGATTAAGTTATGGTCACGAATAGACAATAACATCACAAAAGAATAACTTTTGACAATTACGCGTAGTAAGCACACAGTGGTTGTAGATGCCCAACGTCGAAAAATATGGTTTTAAGTGTTGGTCACAACGACTACAACTTCTCAGAAAGCTACATAATTCCTGTTAAAACCTAATTAAAACATTTTAACATAATATTGACCATGGAGTCTTCCATTAAGGCATTCCATATTGGTATCCTCATACCAAGACTTGCAAGTCATACATATTATGCCCTACCATTTCATTAAACCACTTAAACTCTAAATTCTAATTTAAAAATCCATAAACATAGCCCTGTGTGAGATTCAAAAGTCATGTAAAACATTTTTCTATTTACCACTATGAAATATTTCAAAGGACGATTTAAACACTATAAGATCCTTGTTAAAACCTAAATTATGATATCGGTTGAGCTTTATGTCTTTGTTATGCAAAAACTATAACATTATGAAACCATATTACCACTACCACCCATTTTATAATAAATAATTTCTGTTAAAAAATAATCATGAACAGAAAACCCATTGAAAAGAAAGGATTCCAACATAAGTATTTAACAACCAAATCCCTACACACTAGCCTTAAACCACCATTAAAACATATGATTATCTAGTAAATATGACAATATAACGATAATTAAGATATGGGAGTGTTCAACATGCCTTATTGATGAGAATTATTTCCAAATAAAAGCAAGAAGATTGTCCCCAAGCTTGAACCCTAGCCTTAAATCTTTCAAGTTGATTTTTGAAGTAGAGAATCACCCTTTTGGAATGATTTTGTCTGAACATAATAGGTGTAGAGGGGATGGTTTATTAGGTGTGAAAGGATCCAAATACCCTTGAATACATTTAAAAACATTGATTCATTAATAAAGAGGTGGGGGTCACAATGCAGGCCTCATCGCGGACACCTAGCCTAGTAGTACGGGGCCCATCACGAGGCCTATCCTTCACGACATGGAACCTGGCATAAGGGTGAGAAAGTGAGCACTCACGAGCCCCCTCGCAGTTTGTGGCCATGATGTGATGGTCCCCTCATGATTACCGACCATTTTTCTATGCCAAAACTTCCCCTATCATATTTTAATCTATCCCAGGGTGTTCTATGCTCAATCTCGGGGATATATGAGTCTGTTTTTAGGTTAATTTAGGATCCATAACACCCAGGGTGTTACAATTACTTTAAGAATTTACAAAATCATGCAATATGTGCATGTGTTGTGAATGACTTCATTAAAATGCATTTAATAAATAATACAATGGTGAGTTAAGAAATTCTGGAACTATTACAACTTAGAAGAAGTAGCAGAGCATTCTGAATTAGAATGGCAAAGCTTCCAACCAAAAGAAAGTGAATGATGGATATTTTATAAAAAAATTTCATCAAAGGAATCATGAGAAGAAGCAACCAAGTAAGAGATATATTTGATCACTTTTTCTTTGTAATATGTCATGGTTAGGCAGCTCTATTGACTTTTGCGTTCATACTTTTATTTGTTGTCACAATATTTGTTAGTTTTGTGTATACATTATTTTCTACAAATGATTAAGTTCCAAGAGTATTGCTTAGGCCGAAGATTTGCATTTTGAGCATATAATTTGAGTTTTGGGCAGTATACACTGAAAGGAATTACATGAAAAATTAAGTCAAATAAGAACAATTAAATTGGATAATTGATTTAAATAATATATAAAACATCTTACATCCTGGTAAATGAAGTTTCTTACCCAAATTTTTAGTTTTCAACCCATGATTTAAAGAATTTATCCAAATTAGATGCCTTAGAATACAAGAATCAATTTCAAATAGCGACTACAAAATATAGTTTATAAAAACCAAAAAAATAATTACTACTCCACTTTTTTCTCCCATTAATTGTGGATATAAAAATGATGTCATAACATGTAGTCGTAAAATTTCAATAACCCAAAATGTGTCTCCTGCATACAAAACCTTTTTCAACCTTCTCAAAATATGAGAATTAAAAATCGAGACAAACTAATTTACAAAGACATGAATGATGATAATTTAGTTTCTGGAGGGCCCTATTTCTTTGCAACAAAGGAAACCTCAACTTTAGAGCACAATCACATATTAAAAGAGTATTTTACAACATTGGTATGCCCATAAAATTTTCTTTTGATAATGTTTAAATTAATTTAATTTGTAGGCCCTTCACAGTAAATATGATGATTATCGAACTCGGGATTTCAAGTGTTTATTCATTGATAGAGAATCAAACTGAACAGGAAGTCATATGATTTGTTGAGGAATCTAACACACACTTTTAGTAGTAGACTAGTAGTGCCTCTCCAATGCAATGTAATCTTTTGGCTTATGGAAAAAGATTTTTACAAATTTTTAAAATTCATACCAAACCATTCATATATAGACAGAAATATACTTTGAAATAAAAATATCATAATACAAATTGTAGTAGTCATGAAGTGCATAGGCTAATTGGTGTACAATCATTATTAATTAATTAAAAGTAAAAGAATCATAACAACAAACTTTTGGTGTTCTTAAGTGTCCCATGTTAAAAGGAATGGACTTGTCTTGTCGTGGTCATTGCTCACTTCATAAGCTAAATATTGGGTTTAGTTATGTTTAATGTTCATTTTTTTAAACTGTGATATTAGAATTAGACTCATTACTATCATCATTTGTTTAGCTCCAAGAACTATACTTTTTACACTCAAGAAAGAGGTATCGTGTCATCACCCAATTTCTCAAATTGTGATAACACCTACTCTAACTTACATATAGTAAGTAAAATCCTAGTTATGAATAGTGAGCAACAAGCCGACAGGCAGAAGATAGAGAAAAACAAGAATGAAAACGACCGTAATAACAAATAAATGGGAATATTTGAAATATATATATACACAAACACAAGCATACTATACCATAGAGGAAAGAGAATGAAATACCAAATAAAGTCCCATATGACCTGGTAAAGTTAGTAGAAGAGATGCTAAAACTAATAGAGTACAAGACAGTATCAAAATATACATTGTAGTTTCAGAATATATAATATAAGACTATCATGAATGTAAAAGGAGAAGGATCAGCTATGGACTCTGAAAGCCCACCCAATTCATATTAGCAACACAACTCGTGATTATTGTCAAATGTGGTGACTCGTATGAGGATCTTCATTAAGGAAAAGGATATACAAGTGTAATAAGAGTACCAAAATAAGGATACTCAATAGGTATCATACACTGATTGAGCTCAGGAAAGTAAAAGTATAAATAAAATATGAATATATTAACTAAAGGCAATAAACAATATTCGAAAATAAAATAATAGGATTTGCTAAGAAAATTTGGTAAATCAAATGTAAATGACTCAAAGGTAGAATTAAATACTTAGCTAAAATCTAACTAGACCCCCATAAGTCAAGAAGCTAAACACAAGGAGAAACAAACCCAATTGACCCCCTACAAGTATGGTAGGTACAAACAACATTAAAAACTAAAGTAAGAACCAGATATAATAGTAATGAAGGACAAATGAGTCATAAGGTGTGATATATGTACAATATACTCCTAATTAATTTCGATCTCCACTCAATTTCCGACATTAGATCAATAATAGTAAATATAATAAATGACAGACTCGAACTAAAACTCATAAGTAAAAATAATATACAGATTCTAGGCTCAACCTGGAAATCATAAATGATAACAATAAGTCAGATACCAGCCTCAAACTTAAACTCATAATTAATAACAATATGAATGATATTAGATTCGAACCAGAACTCTAAATATTAAATAATAACCCAGGTGTTGGAGAAGAATTGGAAAATCATGATTGGGCATTAAGTAACAATATAATAGTGATATAATTGATCTCATGTCCACATAGTCATTTTCTCCATTATAGAAGCCAAATTATTAAATCATAACAAGATTCGATTTATTAAGTACATGCTCACAATTTTTGGTCAAAATACTAAAGGCATGGGTAACGAATGTAACAGGCTTAAGGTAAAGATTAAGGTGAACTAATCAGAAATGACAATTTGTCAAAGATAGTCTATAACCAAATTATATCTAAAATGACATTATTATACAACCACCTATCTTATAAAGGTTATAATTCCTATTATAAGTCATAAAAACAAGCACCTATCTAAACCTAGGCTAAGGCTTCACATGTCCTATATTACCTCATAAATTCCTAACTAAGCTTTACACCGTACGTCACAGGTTTAAAGGCTAAAAAATAATTATTTTTAATCATATATAGCTTTCTTGATCACTTACCTAGTGCGTCAAGTGCTTTTGAAGTGTGAAATAGTCCTAAGAAATATTTAGAGTAGAGTTGAATTGAGAGCATTTCTATCAATTAAATTGTAGTATTCGATCATACAAGGTTCAAGTTTAAATCAATATAATTTCTAAAACATGTATATTTTAGATCTTTAGACCCACCAAATAAAAGTTATTTGATTTCTATTCAAACGCATCCAATTTTGCTTTAATCCGATATCCGAATGAAAAGTTATGAACATTTTTGTGAGTGAATCAGTAAGGGTCCACAATAAGAGCATGTCACTCTAGTTGCCAAAACTATGATGCATTCCCATTAGTTAAGCAACATTTATTTCATGAATTCATACTTACTCATATTTTTACTCACGTAATTAATCAAATAATATAATTTTATTGTTTTAACATGAAATACCCATGAGTTGGTAAATGTATATATGATTTAGCATGATTCTCCCAGTTTACAAGAAGCTCAAGCTTGCTAGTTCGAATTATAGAGTATTACAATTTTATTAAGATTTTAGTTTTGATTTTATGATGACATATATGATTTTAAATTCATAAAGTTTATTATTATGATGATTTATATAGAAAATCATAATTGTTTTTTAGTAATATAAATCCACATATTACTTTAATGTGAATTTCATAATTTTGAGCAGTAGAATGATTTTAGAGTAGTATTTTGCACTGATAAAGTGGGTTTAGCACACCCAAATTCCCAAACTACATGGCACCATATATTCAAGGGTCTTTGGTAGTTGAGAGTGTCTCCGTTTAGAGGAAGTGCTAGTTTGTTGAGCCTTTTCTTCCAAGAGTGAATTCATACCAAGCAAGGTTCTTTACCAATGGAAAGATATAGAACAACTCTCCCCAACATATGTAAGATGTTGGACTCCGTGCTAGCTCACATGATTTATGTCACTTACAAGAATCTACCATAAGAAAATTTTGGAATTTAGAAACTAAGTGTAACGACTCACTAACATTATCTAATTATGCTTTAATATTTTTTCTTTATGACCTTTGAGTTTTTAGTTTGATTTATGAATATAGTGAGTCTGTATAGACTTAGCATACACGTTTTTAAGCTTATGATACATATAAGTTCTACTTATTGCATATACCTCCATATACTCAATATATTCCAAAAGTACTAACCACATATATATTTGCTCAACTACACTACTTCTTAATGTAAGTATCAGTTGTAGCTCACACCATCATGATCAAGCAATTCACAAGTTCCGACCAACAGGTGAAGAATTCTCTTTATTTGAGGAATCAAGACAATTGTTGTTCAAACATTTCATTTTATACATTTGTAGTGATTAAGGATATTTGGGGGTCATTTCCCGGCTACCTATAGTCATTATTAGTATAAGCTTCATAGACTGTTAGGTAGAGTCGATGTATTTAGTTTTAGTGAGCTTTTGTATGATCTAGGGATGTCAATGTTTTCAAACTATAAATAATTGAATAAGTTTAACTAATGATATTAGTTTCGCCTAGTATTTCTAGTTTTTATGTATTTTTATTTAGTTACTCACAAATTTACTATCGGTTACATCAAAAATCACACAAAGGGCTTGCGAGTTGTTGGTAGTGTGTTTTAAGTCCTTTAATTCAAAAGCTTATGCCCTCATCCATATGTTTTATGAAGTTAACTCAGAATATGACATGTATTTACATTTCTCTCTAACCCTTCATCATAAATAGATCTTGAGAGAAGGGAGCATGTACCTTGATAATCAAATAGAGTTTTCATTCATAGGATAGTTAGTGGTAGAATGTCCATAGAGTTGGGAGTATGGATCTAAAATTTTAGTGACATAAAAGGTAGGGATAATGATTGGTTAAAATTATATAGATGGATCTATGTATTCTATTGAGTTCGGATTAAGGTGATATTCCTTTGGGTATTGACTAGTGAATCTGGTGTCCATTTCAAGGGAGAGGTATACAAGGAGTTCCATTTCAAGGGGGAGATAGACAAGGAGTTCTTCGTTATGGTGACTTGGAGTATGCTTGAACAAGTAAGTAGATCTAAATGGTGTTTCTTTGTGTTATAAAAGTATAGATCATTAATAAAAGTATTTGATTATGAAGGATTGTTAATGTAGTCTTCCCTTGTGATCATAAAAAGAAAATTAGTTGATACTTATAAAGCTATAAATATAATTTAGACGTATGGATAGATAAGTAGTAGTGATGTGTATAAGGAGTACATTCTCATGGATTATAATAAGATAATCCATAAGATTATGATCAATTATTGCTATTATGAGGTTCTAGTGGACTAGTGGTTCTTGATTCTTTTTATATAACTGACAAGCATGAATAGTATATGAAGTTCTATTATTAACCATGTCTATTACAAGACACTAGGTTTGAACAGTGGATGATCATCAAGGTTGGAAAAATGATTATTTTAGAGAGTGATGCTAGTTAAATGAAAGGTGAGCTAGTAGGCTTGTGTAGTACCCCACAAGATTTTAGACGAGTTTCCAAGAATCCGTCTAAGGTCTAGAAGTCCCAAAGAGATTTAATTTACACTAAGTATAAGTGACATAGCCATTTTAAGACCCCTAAGATTTTGAACAGTTTATTTTTTAGCCTTCCCGAGTCTGAAACAATTATTTATAAGTTAAAATATGTGCAGGGGTGTTAAAAGGGTCATATAGGAGAGTTTTTGAATTTTTAGAAAAGGTTCAAGGTGGTTTTAGACCACAGGAGCACAATCCCTCTATGATTTTGTTGGGCCATAGAGACGAGGCTCTCTGTGAGAAAAAATGTATCATGGAGTCTAGTCTTTGCGATACACAGCCTGCCAAAGAGGTTATACTCCACGATATTAGGTGTCATTTTAGTATTACATCTTAATAATATTTCTATATGTTTAGTTTCTGTATATGATTCTTTATTATTATTATAATCAGTTCTCGCAGCAGATACCAGATCATAGGTTAGCTTGGGGTAACTTATGCCCTTAAGCATCGTGTTACGACTAGGGTGTAATCTCAATTAATAGCTAACTTCATATCTGAGTATAAGATTTTGAAAATCCCAAGGGTGTCTAAGAGCCACATTAAGTAGAATCTAATGCATGCGTGTAAAGCGTGCTATGCTTACGGAGAAGAGGCTACAAAACTTTTTAGGAGAGTTTCCCTTCTTTCAGTGTTCATATCATGCGATGAAGCATAAGCTCTGTTAAACTTATCCTTCTAACTCGTTATTTAATTTTTACAAAAAATTCCTCCCAGAAGGCATTACAAAAAAAGGAATAGGAATCATCCTGCACCACTACCTATACCTGAAAAACCTTTAAATGAATAGGTCTCCCCTGTGGAATTCAGGGTTTCTTTCTCGGCCTTAGCCCAATCCATGGCTACCCAGAATAATTAGCAGGTTGTTGCCTCACTCAACCCAGTAGTAAATACGATTGCAGTTATGATTGGAGATTTTACTCGAATGAATCCTTTATTATTTTCTGGATCCAAGTCCAAGGAGGATCCACAAGGGTTTCTAGATGGTGTGTAGAAAGTGACAGACATTATGGGTATCACTTTGAGTGAGATTGCTGACATAGATCTTTATCAGTTGTAAGGAGTAGTTCACACTTGGTTTAAGCAGTTGAAGGAGAACAGTGGTGTTGGGGCCAGACCCATAGAGTGGAATGAGTTTGCAACGAGTTTCTTAGATAGATTCTTGTCACTTGAGTTGAGGGAGTCTAAGGTTCAGGAGTTCATCAGTAGTATAAGTGTAAAAGAGTACTCACTTAAGTTCATCCAGTTGGTGAGGTATGCTCTGACTATGGTGTTAATTGTAGGTATAGAATGAGTAACTTCTTATCGGGGGTTTCTAAAGATATGGTCATGGTGTGTAGAATAACAATACTGATAAAGAAGATAGATCTCTCTAGGTTGATGGCTTATGCCCAGCTAATTGGGGAGGAGAAGCGTAAAGAGAAGGAAAGGGAAAATTAGAGGGCTAGAATAGGTATCTTCAACTTTTATATTAAAGGGCGGAAGGTGGTAATCGTTCTCAGTTCTGCCAAAAATCTTTAGATCTAGCCGCATTTTAAACAAATTCTCCAGTGCCTATGTTCAAACATGACAATCAAGATAGATCACCAAGCTCCAAGTCCCAGGGTAGTATGAATAGTGGTCGCATAAACCCAGTCTGCAAGAAGTGTGGTAAGAATCATCAGGGTGAGTATAGAGCAAGTGGTGATGTATGCTTCAAATGTGGCAATTTAGGCCACATGATAAGGGATTGCCTATTGGGTATGTGGAAAGGTATAAATGATCTCTAGTATGGGCCGGACTAATCCTTTTCCAGCATTAGCAGGTTGCCCTACTCAATAGGGTGCCACCTCTAGTGCCACTAGCGGGTTGCATCAAAACCGACTATATGCTCTCTAAACTTGATAGGATTATAAAAGTTCTCCTAATATGGTTACAAGTATATTACAAGTCTTCCATCATTATGTTTATGAATTTTTAGATACTAGAACTTCACTTTCTTCTGTGAATCCTTATATAGAAGTAGACTTTGTCATTAGTCCCAAAATCTTAGAAGAATTTTTATCAGTGTCTACTCTAGTCGGTAGTTCTATTAAAACCAGATGGGTATACAGAAATTGCTCGATCATAGTGTCTCACAAAGTCACTTCAATTGAACTTGTGGAGTTAGAGGTGACAGATTTTGATGTCATTCTCGACATGGATTGGCTCTACTCGAGCTATTCCTTATTTGACTGTAGAAACATAATAGTACAGTTCCAGTATCCTAATGAGCCTATTATTGAATTGAAGGGTAGTACTTCATTGCTTATAGATCGATTTGTCTTTGATATTAAGGAAAGAAAGATAATTTCCATAGTATGTATTACCATCTCATTAGAATCAAGGAATCAAATTCAAAATCTCCAAGTCTTGAGTTAGTTCCAGTAGTGAATAAGTTTCCAGAAGTGTTCCTATATGATCTTCTCAGAGTTTCTCCCGAGAGGGAAATTGACTTCGGAATAGATTTCCTTATAGAAACCTATCCTATCTCAATTCCACCTTACTGAATGGCTCATGTTGATCTTAGGGAATTGAAGAAATAGTTGTAAAAACTCTTAGATAAAGGTTTCACCAGGCCTATTGTTTCTCCATGGGGCGCTCCAGTTCTCTTCGTGTGCAAGAAAGATGGTTCCCTTAGAATGTGCATCGACTACTAACAGTTAAACAATGTCACAATTAAAAATAATTATCCTCTCCCTAGAATTAATGAATTATTCATCCAGCTTCAGGTTGCAAGCTATTTCTCTAGGAGAGAGCTCAGAGCCGATTATCATTAACTTAGAGTCAAGGAATGTGACATCCGGAAGACAGTCTTCAAAACTCAATATGGTCACTTTGAATTTCTAGTTATGTCTTTTGGACTAAAGAATACACCTTCAACTTCTATGGACTTGATGAATAATGTTTTTAAGCAGTACTTTGATATGTTCATCATAGCCTTCATAGATGACATCCTCTTCTATTCACATAGTGAAGGTGATCATGTATATCATTTGAGGATTATATTGCAGACACTTAAAGATCACCAGTTATTTGCTAAGTTAAGCAAGTGCAAATTCTGGTTAAGATCAATAGCTTTTCTTGTTCACATCATTTCTGATGATGGTATTTAATTTGATCCTCAAAAGACAAAATAAGTGAGAAATGATCCAAACCCATCTCTCTATCAGATATCAGGAGCTTCTTAGGTTTAACTGGTTACTACTGACGGTTTGTTGAAAGGTTTTCTTATATTGCTTCTCCTCTACCATATTAACGCAGAAAAAATTCAAATTTCAGTGGTCATATTTTTGCAAGAAGAGTTTTCAAGATTTGAAGATTCGACTTACTTCAGCCCTTGTATTAATTCAGCCTGAGGGTTCATAATATATTGTGATGCTTTTAGAGTTAGTCTTGGTTATTTATTGATGCTTCGATGTAATGCCTTAGCCTATGCATCTAGGCAGCTTATACCACATGAGAAAAATTACCTAACTCATGATCTTGAGTTGGCTGCAGTTACCTTTGCCTTAAGAATTTGGAGGCATTACCTTTATGGGGTCCATGTTGACATGTTCATAGATCATAAGATTTTACAGTATATGTTCACTCAAAAAGATCTAAATCTCCGTTAGATAAGGTGGCTCGAATTATTGAAAGACTATGATATGAGTGTGTTGTACCACTCGAGTAAGGCTAATGTAGTGGTCGATTCCCTTAGTAGATTTTCTATGGAATGTGTTACGCATATTGAGGAGGATAAGAAAGAGTTAGTCCTTGATATTTATCAGCTTAGTAGATTAGTTATTCGGTTGGTTGATTCAACCAAAAGTAGTATATAGGTTCAGAATTGTTCGGAATCTTCATTAGTTGCCTAAGTGAAAGAAAAGTAAAATAGGGATCCTATTTTGGTAAAGTTGAAGGAGACAATTAGGGATCAAAAGATTGAGGTTTTCTACCAAGTGGGATATTGTGTTCTTCATTATCAAGGAAGGTTATGTGTTTCGAGTATGGATAGTTTGAGATAGAAAATGGTAGCAGAAGTGCATGGCGCATGATATTCTATTCACCCAGGGGTTACTAAGATTTACCATGATTTACGAGAAATCTATTGGTGGAATGGTATGAAGAAAGATAGTGCAAAATTCGTGGCTAAGTTCTTGAATTGTCAATAGGTTAAGGTTGAACACTAAAAGCCTAGTGGTATGTTTCAAGATTTTAGCATCCCGCTTTGAAGTGGGAGGTGGTGAACATGGATTTTGTGATAGGGTTACCTCGTACGAGTCATCAATATGATTTGATTTGGGTCATTGTAGATAGAATGACCAAGTTAGCCTATTTCTTACTAGTTCATACTTCATATTTAGGTAAGGATTATGCTAGACTTTATTTTACAGAGTTGATAGTTGTATGGGTTTCCATTTACCATTATTACAAATAGTGGTACGTAGTTTATCTCTTACTTTTTGAAGGTTTTTCAAAAGGGTCTTAGTACCCAAGTCCATCTTAGTATAGCTTTTCATTCTCAGATAGATGGTTAGGAAAAGAGGACAATTTAGACCCTAGAAAATATGTAGAGGGCTTGTGTTGTCTACTTTAAGGGTAGTTTGGATAACCACTTACCATTGATTGAGTTTGTACACAACAACGACTATCACTCCAGTAATCAAATAGATCCATTTGAGGCTCTCTATAGAAGGAGGTATAGATCTTATATTTATTGGTTTAAAGTAAGTGAGGGTGCTTTGATATGGCCAAATTTAGTGTATTAGGTGATGGAGATAGTTTAGTTAAATATAGAAAGGATGAAGACAACCCAAATTCATCAGAAATCTTATGTAGATGTGAGAATAAGGGATCTTGAGTTTAATATTGGCGACTTGATTTATTTGGAAATTTTACCCATGAAGAATTTTTAGCCGTTTGGGAAGGTATCTTATGAGTTTGAGCAGCCTATAGATTTGGCATTTGTTCATCTAGTGTTTCATGTTTCTTTCCTAAAGAAATGCATTGATGGCCCATTTTCTATCATTCCTTTACAAACTCTAGTCATGCAAGATAGTCTTTCCTATAAAGAAGTTCTAGTTAAGATGCTTGATCATCAGACTCTTAGGTTAAGGAATAAAGAAGTTCCCTTGGTTAAGGTCCTATAGAGAAATCTTTTCCTCAAGGGAGCTACTTCGGAAGCAAAAGTAGATATGCGAGACAAGTATACCTACCTTTTCTTTATGAATTTAGATTAAACTCAAGGTAAAAGTTTCCCTTAAAATGATTCTGTCATTTTCTATCTCAACTCTTCAACCATCCTCATGCCATAGCATGCATTAATGAATTAAATTCAATCCATGAGTCATATTTCAAATTAAGTTAAATAATCATGATTTAGCTCATATGTATTTAGTACAAGATCTCAGTCTTCTTAGTATTTCAGTTTAGAAAGTTTTATTCATGGATGAATGATCCCAAGAGGGCAATATTGTAATACCATACAAGATTTTAGATGAGTTTCCAGCTATTCATTCAATGTTTAGAAGTCCCAAAGCAATTTAATTTACACTAAATACAAGTGACATAGCCATTTTAAGACCCTGAGATTTCGAACATTTTATTTTCGGCCTTCCGAGTCTAAAACATGGATTTATGAGTTGAAATATGTTCAAGGATGTTAAATAGGTCATCCGAGAGTGTTTCAAAATTTTTGAAAGAGGTTCAGGGTGTTTTTGTACCACGAAGACAATATTCCCCTGCGATATCACCATTCCATAGACACTAGCTCTCCGTAATACACAATATGTCACGGAGGCTAGTCTTTGCGATACACAGTGTGTCATGTAGGGTAGTCACCGCAATAGTCTTAGAGAGAGGTTGTGTACTCTTATAATTTTCAATAAATGGGTAAGGAGCATTTTAGTCTTTTCCCTCTTATTAAACACCCAATTGACAATTTAGGACTCAAGAGAGTCATTATTTGCCCCATTATTCATTAGTTAACAATAAGACATCTCCTCCCATTCTCAAAAACCCAAAATTACAATCTTCTTCTATGAATTCACACACTCAAGGTCTAAATTTTAAGTTTTCTTCAAGAATTCAAGCAACTCCGGTATGTGGGATATTCATCAATGGGTACCTTCCACCCATTGAGTACCAAATTTAATTTCTTTTGATTTAGGGTTCCATGAAAAGTTTAAATTCCTTAATTTGTCCAAGTAATTCATGTATTCTACCATGAAATAGTGTTTCCTCATAATTTCAAAATCCTTGCATCGTTTAATCATGTTAATCCCTTCTTTTACAAGTATAAACCTTTTTCTCTCTCTTTATGAAATATCATTTTAAGGAATAGATTAATCAGTTATCTCTTAATAGTTTTGAATACAAACTATGACAAAGTGTTTCCCCATATGAATTATGATCTTATATGCTTTATAAACTCATTCACCCATATAATATTCTGTTGACACCATGATAATTATAAATTTATGAATTGTACATCTCATGATTTACTCACCAATATTATGGTTAGTTGTGTCAACTTATGCTAGCGGGTTATGAACACCCGATACCTAGGAAAATCATGTTTATCTTTGAATCAGGTTACAAGTCATTCAAATTAGGCTTGTATCATTAAATTTCTGAATAATATATTAATGAGAACTTATTAATACCAAACCATGTTAAACAATAATAATATCAATGTTAATTAGTGGGGAGTAACACTTAGCACCATTTGAACGCAGGGATGGTGGCTCCCCGATCAGTTAGGCATATGTCCTTAGTAGCGGTCCCTAAGTTCCAAACTTACAGTGCCATCATAGATTATGAGTTATCCTCCGTCAGTAGAGGCATGACACCCTTATCTTTTGGGATATCATCCTTGTGGATCCACATCATAAACCATATGTTGGTACCCCTAGCAAGGCACTACCACCATTTCAATTGGGGTTACAGGTTGGACCTCAATTAGCTCAACTTAGGGAGTGTGGACTGTAGTTAACTCCCACAGTGTCAATTCAGTCTTCAGATGATATTAGAATAGGTGTGCATTACCAAGTGTACAATTTATCATTCATCCAGTTATTCAGTTTTACTGATTATTGCAACACATATTTTACTTGGTCTTGCATTTATTTCACATGTTCATGAATTTAAGCTCAATATTATATGTATCTCAGTTATCCCTATCTTATATACCAGTACATTCAAAGTACAGATTGTATAATCTCTATTGTGCTATGTTTTCATATAATATATGTTCGGACGCTCAGTTTCCTAATTGCCCTTAGTCAGCCCATTGCCACTCACCAGTAGTTGTGGTGAGTTTTTATCATTCGGGGACAAGGTAGTTGTAGTTATGTTTATTACTTCCTTTATTTCAGTCATTCAGAGTTAGTTGGGGGATTTCCCATCATCTCCTCATGTTTTAGAGGCTTTCAGACGGTAAGACTTGTTTTCAGTTTTATCACTAGTTTGGACATGTTAGTTTTCATTTTAGTATTGAATCTTAACAGTATTTCTATTAGTTTAGCTTCCCCATATGATACTTTATTATTATTTTATTCAGTGCTCACAGCAGATGCTAGATCATGGTTAGCTTGGGGTCACTTGTGTCCTTAAGCACCGTGTTACGACTAGGGGGTAGTCTCGGGTTGTGATATCTTGAAATAATATATCCAAGAATTATAGTTTGTTCATTTCCAATAAAGTATGATGGTGTAGGTATGATGTAGTAGTGTAGCCAAGGTAATACTTGGATGCATTATTTTAAGATTAGACTATACCCTTGAGTTGCTAAGTATGAAGGAGTCAAATTATATAGTATATGATGTTCTTAATAGTTAAGTTAGGTGTCAAAGGCTAACGTTATTGGGTCTTTTTTAGGATAAAAATACTCATGGATTAGGAAAAAAATTAAGTTTAAAGGTGTGATATTAGCAAACTATGAAGAGAAGGGCAGATTGTGTTTGGAGAGGCAAATATGTTTACCAAGAAGAGTGTAAGTATATGATGATGATTATTGAAGCTAGAGAAATTTAAGGGTGGCATACATGAAAGGAGAGCCTAAAAATGAAGTTTGTATTTTCAAAAAATGATTTATTCGGGTGAGTTCTATATTCATGGGGAGATTTTTCGAGTAAAGAAATAATGGCTCAATCTTGAAGATATAGTGCAGGCTCATTGGAAATAATGTCGGCTTTAATCTAAGGGGGGAGATGATACGGTGAAGAACCATATCACGTTTTGTGAATTAGATTATGATGCTCATCAATAAGAGTTATGATGATATAGAGATCCATTCTTAGTCTGGTGTGTTCTCCAAAATTCAGTAATTATGACACTCTATCCATGTCTTGCGTGATAGAGCCACACGCATGACCAATGCTTATAAAATTCATGTGTATTCATGATTATTCTCAAATCCAAGTAAAAGAAGTAATAGCTTCACTCTATGATCCTAGTCATCCCACATAAATGTATGAATTCTAGTATCATTTCAAGTAACTTGTGATGAATATTAACTCATGTTTCATAGTATGCTAAGTTCCTTGAACTCATAGTTCAACCTCAATGACTATTCTCATATTATATCATATATGTCCTTAATATAGATCTCTTTAATGAATCCATGACTGTGATACTCTATTCTTCAGGCCGCAATAAAGTGAAAGTTATGTAGAGTATTCTTTTCATACTTTAGGTCATCATGATGAATCACTTTAGTGACCTCTTTATATTAAGATAATGGTGATAAAAATGGATGAATTTAAGACCCCGCAAAATCCTAAGCTTAACTTAGTCCTTTAGAGCATGAAAAAAGGTCCCAAACTTAGAAATTTCAGTTAAGTCTTTATACTTAGAATTATTTTTACCCTTCATAAGTTGGAGATCTTATTTTATGACCCTTATGAACTTAAAATGTCAATCCTTGGATAAAATCATGATCAGGTGTGTCAATAGGTCACTCAGTTGAGTTTTAGATTTTTTGGACCTTGTTTGAATCACATTTAGGTGACCAAAACAGTGGGTTGACGCGATCTCAACACATCGCGTCTCCCATCGCGTCGATGGATATTTTTCCTAACTTCTAGTGCAAATTCCAGTGAACTAATGTGAACTCGATGCGGCGCGTTGGTCACCACGTTCATTCCATCGACGCGGCGCATCGATCTGCATGTCAGTAGGCACAATTTTTGCTCTTTTTATTCTGCGTCCAGATGGGTATTTAGGTCAATTTTCCCACCTTATTTCAGCCCTAAAACACAAGATTAAGCCTCTTTAAAGGAAAAATCCCTCATTCTCTCTCAAATTTACTCAAGAACAAACCCTAAGGCATTCAAATTTCAAGACCGATTTTTAAGAACAAACTATCAATCTTCACGAATTTCATTTCCAAGGTATGTTAGGTGTTCATTCATGGGTTCCATTCACCCATGAAGTCCAAGAACCCTTTTTAAAACTAAAATTTTATGATTTCATGATTTATATGTTGGAATTGGATTGTGTTCATGTGTGAATTGATGTTTGGGGTTTAATTCCATGATTTACTACTAGTTTCATGAAAACTAGATAATTGTGAGTTGATTTATGTGATCTTCATGTTGAACTCTTAAACTACAAGTTGACTGTGTTAGCCATGATTTTATTACAAGTTTATTGTTATATGAAATAACCATGCTCCCCAAGTGTTTGTTAAAATGCTTATGTTAATTGACTATTGAAAGCATGACACGTTATTATGTGGTTCCATTCATGCACAAGCTCATGTATATCAAGTGTTTGACAAAATGTCTAAGTAAATGCATTGTTAGTAAGAAAGTATTATTATACTTTTACGGTTATGCTATGTTTTACCTTCCATGCTATCGAGTCCTGGGGTATTCATTACCCAAAAATCTTGGTATTGAACTAGAGCTAGAGTAGTTACAGAATGGTCTTATAAATATTACGATCAGTAGTATTCGGTCAGTACAGAACTCAGTGTATTCAGTTAGATATCAAAACTCAGTGAACTCATTCCAGTTCAGTCAGTTAACATGATCAATAATAGTTCAGTCCGGCCTAGTACAATTTAGAAATCAGTTCAGTGTCTATTCAGTTGGGAGTAGGATTCAGCACCGAGTGAACCCAAGAATGGGGACTCACCCGCTAGTAGAGGATGTGATCCTTAAAAGCAGTCTTTGCATTCCATAACTATGTAGCCAGGGTAGTTTGTGACATCAACCTACCAGTTGAGGGTTGATGAGGTGTCTTACTTGCCAGTTGAGAGTACCAATCGTAATATTCGGTCAGTACAGAACTCAGTGTATTTAGTTAGATATCAAAACTCAGTGAACTCATTCCAGTTCAGTAAGTTAACATGATCAATAATAGTTTAGTCCGGCCTAGTACAATTTAGAAATTAGTTCAGTGTCTATTCAGTTGGGAGTAGGATTCAGCACCGAGTGAACCCAAGAATGGGGACTCACCCGCTAGTAGAGGATGTGATCCTTAAAAGCAGTCTTTCCATTCCATAACTATGTAGCCAGGGTAGTTTGAGACATCAACCTACCAGTTGAGGGTTAATGAGGTGTCTTACTTGCCAGTTGAGAGTACCACCATTCTCATTTAGAGCGCCTGCCAAATGAGGGTGACTTATCAACTTGTCTTTACCCGTGGCACGGTACAGACACCCTTCCAACTGGGGTTACAGGTTGGAACCCAATTAGTTTGAAAGGGGTATATCGGTTAGATGATTTCCTCCCACAATTTCAGCTTAAGTCTCAGTATAGAACTCAGATCAGCTCTACAGCACCAGGACTATAAGAAACAGTCACCCAGCTCAGTATAGAACTCAGTTTGGTTCTACAGAATCAGGACTGTCAAAAACAGTCACCCAGCTAATATTAATACAATTATTAGTGAACTCAGATATCAGTCATTCAGTTATCAAAACTCAGTACCTAGTGTCAATATGATCTAAATTACAGTATACATAGTTATGTGCATAGTATTGCATAATTTGGATTTAGACCAGTTTCATATATACATGTACTCTCATTTAGTTATATTCATATTACTCAGCTAGTTATTGTTTATGCATATTAACCCATACATTCAACCTTACCTCACTTAGCATAGCAGTATATTCAAAGTACTGACGCATAACTTTCTTTTGTGCTATGATGGCTTATATCATAGGTTCAGATGCACGGGCTCTTGATCGTACTTATCAGCCCAGCTTATCAGTAGAAGACTTAGTGGTGAATCCTCATAGTCAAAGGATAGAGTTGTTAGTTTAGTATATTTTCAGTAGTCGAAGTTAGTTGGGGGCTTGTCCCATCAACTCCACCTTCAGACAATTAAAGGTTTTCAGACTAGATTATTTCAAATAGATGCTCAATTTTTAGTATTTATTTACCAGTACTTGATTATAGTTATGAACCTTATGGCAGTTGCAGCCTAATTTCCACATTATTGCAGTATTATTACTCAATTATTGCAATAGGTACCAGTCATGGGTTAGCTTGTGGTCCTTTGGGATTATGATCACCGTATGATGTCCGAGATGCAGACTCGGGGCGTTACAATGAATAATTGGTTAGATGTGCGATAGTAAATGTTCCTTATTAGTAAAAAAAATAGGTGTATGCTTGTTTTACTTAAGGCTATAAGTGTGAAGGAAGATTAACGCAGAGCTTTGGTGTATGTCACCCCATGACCCTAACCTATGTTTCCTCTCCTACCAAATATTTAAGAATATCAAAAGAAGGATTTCCTCTCTAAAATTCACAGTTTTAAGGATCTAATGCAAGCTTTCCTTGAAGAAGTCAACATAACCTGGTGTCTGGGGTTTAAACAAGGATATCTTTCGTCCTTGTACCCAAAAGCTTAATTTTCACTTGAGTTTAGGATTTGATAACTAAGTTTCATACCAACTTTTATGCGTTGAAATTATAATGTTTCCCCATGAGTTAAACTTCATTTACCACAAAAATTTATGCTTATTTATGTTTTTACTCATATGATGGATCTTATGATTTGATTTTTAATATTTTTACAAGAAATTCCTATGACTTGGTAAATTTATATATAATTTATCATGATTCACTCACTTTATAAGAAGTTCAAAACTTACTGGTTCAAGTACAAAGTATCATAACATGAATAAAATTTCTGTTTTCATCTTATGATTGTAGAAATGATATGAAATTCACAAATTTTCTAATGAGTATAATTTAGCAAGAGAAGCGTAATTGGTTTTCAGTATTATAAACCCATATGTTACTTTAAGTTTAATTCCATAAGTATGATCATTAGTATGTTATTTCGAGTAGTATTTAACATAGAGGGATTATGGGTTTAGAGCACCTAAATTCTAAAATGTCATTCTACAATAGGTTATTGGGGTCCTCGGTAGTTGAGAGTGTCTCCCTTTGGTGGAAGTCCTCATTATTAGAGAGTTTTTTCTCCCCCAAGAGTGAATTCATGCCAAGAAAGTTTCTATACCAATGGCAAGGTATAGAACAACTATCCCCAATATGGGTAAGAAATTAGACTCCATGCTAGATCACATGGTATATGTTAGTTATAAGAATCTCTGACAAAAAAGTATTGAATTTAAAAACTAAGTGTAATGACTCACTAATGACTCACTAACTTTATCAGAATAAGCTTTATTTTTTATGCTTTATGATATTTCAGTTCTTAGTTTTATTCATGAATATGAGGAGTCTTTATTCACTTAGCATGAATGTTTTTAAGCTTAATATACATATAAATTTTATATAATGAATGTACCCTCATATACTCTTTACATTCTAGAAGTACTGACGTCATATACATCTTTGTGGCTACATTGCTTAATAACGTAGGTATTAGTTGTAACTCACAACATAACCATCCAGCTGTCATAGCTTCTAGCTGGTAGGTGATGTGTTCCCTATATTCGAGGACATAAGATAGTTAATAGTTCTATTATTACATTTTTACTCATATGTACCGATAAGGGAGATTCGGGGTCATGTATGCTACCTATAGTTAGTATTAGTAGAGGCTTCATAGATAGTCAATCACAGTTGATGTATTTAGTTTCAATTTTTATATTCTAATCTTGTAAATGCTTTTAAATAATATTGTATTGGAAAAGTTAAGCAAATGATATTGTTTCAGCTTAGAATTTCTGTAACACCCCATATTTTTGGGCTAGAATTCGAACCATTATTTCAACGTATATAGACCTTAACCTAATGATTCTATTTCAATAAAAGTGTGATCATCAATTTATTAGCGTGGGAATATCTTTGGAAATGAATTGAGATCATAAAAATCTCTGAATTCAAAGTAGAGTTGAGAACTTTTCTACCGATTAAGTTTTAGTGTATGATTCAACTTAGGTCAACTTCCAACTACTATTACTCCTCAGATATATTGAGTTAGGTGGCCTACGATATATAAAATAAACTCTCTTGAAGTATTTCTCTTAATCCGATATCGGAGTAAAACATTACGCATAATTTACAATAAAGGTGTCTGTCTGCCAAGGCACGACAGCCAGGATAATGGAACGTCGCACCAGCAATGGACTGTCACACCAAACCATCAACCTTAAGCATAAAGACTGAAATTTGGTCTTTTGGGATAGTTGGAGTGACTGTGGATCTCAGGAGTGACGGTCCATCGGCCAAATCATCTGTTGGGACGTTTCTACACTGTTATAACATATTAAAAGGTTATTTTGGTTTTTTCCTCACATCAAACTCCTCCCCAACGACTTGAATCACACTTTACACCATATTTACTGATTATATATAAGTTTCCTATCGCTCACTCACCTCTCCTCTCTTAAGAGAGAAAAGTTAGGGTTTCTTCCTAAGACTCATACTTGCAAAGCTTAGATTCAAGATGTCTTGAATTTTGTTCATCAAAATTATAGGTAGAACTATCTTAATACTCATGGGCTAAATTACCATTTCATTATGGATTTGAAAGTGTAATTTTGTGTACATTTTTATAATGGATTTTGAGAATTTATTTAAAAGCATGGTTTATGAAAACTCCATCTTTAATGGTTATCGACTTTGAAATTTATTTAAAAGCCATGAAATATTAAACCCCCTTTGTTATGATGAAATTATGTATTTACTATGAGGTTTTCTACAAGTTTGGGAGTTTGATTATGTGTATGTTATGAATTCTGAAGTGTTTGACCTGTGAACCCTCATTTTTATGACAAGGATTATGTATTTTATATTTATTGTGGGTTCTCAAATTAATATGGAAAGATTGAAGTTTTGAATGCACTTTTATTCAGATATAGAATGATTCTTTACATGATTTTCAAAGAACAGTCTATGTATTTCAAAATACATTTGTTTATTTCAAAGACTTGTATGGTTTATGACAGAAACAAACACCCAAGAGTTATGCCTTGAAAGAAAATTGTTATTCTTAAACTAGTATGTTCTTTTTGAAAAACAACTCTTTAATAATAATTAAATCAATTATGGTGGTCAATAATATATTTTTAAATAAGAAGGGTTATGGATACGATATGGTATGACATGGTATGATATGATATGATTTGTTATGGCTTGTAAATCTTGGTATAACGATACCTTATCAAGAAATTCCCTTAATAGACTATAAGATGAAATTTTATAAGCAAGAACAATCATTTTAAAAGGTAAAAAAAATGGGCTTAAAGGGAGTTAGATGGTTACCCAAAGAAGGCACGATTTTAGATAATTTATTACAAAAAATTGGGTTTTGCTGATGAAGGATTATTATATCCTGAAATATAGATTGTATGCTTTCTATGTTCTTTAGACGTACTATAGATTATGTACAAAAAATTTTGCAGAAAACTTAGCTTTGGGGGTTGGCCGCCAAGTTAAGGGTGGATTCCATATAACCCGTGGGATTTTTGAGATGTAGAGTGTACCATCTAGCTCAAAACTAAAACAAAGAATGAGTCTATGTTTTACAAAGTTGATTGAATCTTTTAAGTATTCCCTTGTGTCTTTATCTCCATTATGTAAAATTATCTTCACAACACTCTCTATTATTATAAATTAAATATATGTTGTTTTTCAATTGTTCTGCATACTAATACATTCCAACTATTAACTGTCCTCATGGAGGCTGCATTGTCTCATAATGTAGGTCCTAAGGAACAGTCCCATGTTCCATTATATCAGTAGTACATTTGGATATGACAGAGTTGGTGAGCCATCCATATTTCGAATGGAATTTATTCATATGTTGACTTCTTTCAATATACAGTTCAATCGGGGCCTTTTCCCAACCTAGATAGTTAATATTCTGTAGAGGCTTCATAGAGGGGTTTCATTATTGTATTTTCATAACATTCTTGACATAACTTGATTACAAGATATCTTTAATTTCATTATATCTTATGTACTATGATTTACGTATAAATTCATTCTCTTATTTTCTATCTCAGCTCTCCAACCATCCTTATGTCATTGCATGCATTACTGAATTCATTTCAATCCAAGTGTCATGTTTCAAATTTTGTTACTTAATCATGATTCAGCTCATAAGTATTCAGTACATGATCTCAGTCCTCTTAGTATCTTATTTTAGACATTTTTGTTCGTGGATGAATGATCGTAAGAAAGAGATATTGTAATACCCAGCAAGATTCTAGATGAGTTTCCAGTTATTCGTCCAATGTTTAGAAGTCCCAAAGCCATTTAATTTACACTAAACACAAGTGAAATATCCATTTTAAGACCCCAAGATTTTAAACATTTTATTTTTGGCCTTCCCAAGTCTAACATACTTATTTATTAGTTGAAATATGTTTAATTATGTTAAATCGGTCATCCGAGAAATTTTAAGAATATTTGAAAGAGGTTTGGGGAATTTATTTGACCATAAAGGCAAAATGCCCTAGCGATATTACCCTGCCACAGACACTGTCTCTCTAAAATACACAACGTGTCATAGAGACTAGTCTCTGTGATACATAGTGTGTAATGTAGGCTAGTCTCCATGGTAGTCTTCATGCCACAGAGGCTATGTAATCCTGTAATTTTCATTAAACGGGTAAGGGGCATTTTGGTCTTTTCACTTCTCACTAAACACCCAATTAATGATTTAAAACTCAAGAGATTCATTATTTTCCCCATTATTCATCAGTTAACAATAAGCCTTCTCCTCCCATTCTCAAGAACACAAAATTACAATCTCCTTCTGAGAATTCACACATTCAAGGTCTAAATTCCAAGTTTTCTTTAAAAATTCAAGCAACTCGGGTATGTGGGATATTTATCAATAGGTACCCTCCACCTATTGTTACAACCCTAGACTATCTTATAGTCACGACAGTGGTGCTTACGATCACAGGTGACCATAAGCTAACCCATAAGATGGTACCTACTGTGAGCACTGAATAAAATATTTACATAACATGTGTGTGGAAGATATACAAAAAAGGAAATGTAAATGTGGATACTAAAATATCAAATCAATCACAAACTTAAAACATCTCGTAAAATACTGAAAACCCAACTATCTAGCTGAAACAGTTCATAAGACTGATAAATACTGACTAATTGTCTAATTGACTGTCTAATCATATAAAAGCCTCCAACTGACTGAGGAGTTGATAGGATAGGCCCCCAACTAACTCTAACTGACTGACCGTAATAAAGTACTAAAGTAACTAGATAAGAGATAATATGTCCTTAATGGATGAGGACTCACCACTATAGTTGTTGGGTAACGCTGGGCTATCTAACTGCGATTGATAAACTAGGCCTCCAAACCTATTATATAAGACATCATAGCGTAACAAAGAGTATGTGGTCAGTACTTTCAATGTACTGGTATATAAGATGAGGATTAGCTGAAATACATGAGATAGCTGAGCATAAATGCATAAACATGAAATATCTGAGAATATAAGACCAAGTATAAACTTGATTCTGAAATAAGTTGTAATCTGAATAAATGTAATCTGCATAACTGAATATTTGAGATTTTGTACACTTGGTCAAGCAAACCTTAATTGAATTATATTGAATACTATACTGAGACTTTGGGAGGTATCATGTAACCAACATGTCCTAATCTAAGAAAATCAGGGTCCAACCTGTAATCCAGTTAGAAGGGTGTCAGTACCGTGTCATGGGTACTAACACTGGCTGTGTGGATCCACTAATCTGATGTCCCAAAGGACTAGGGAGTCTGTCCTAATTGGTGGGTGACCCCTAAAAGAGTGTCAGTCCTAAACTGGTGGGTGATATCTTATAATCCTATGTTGGCTACATAGTTTTGGAACTTATGGACTGCTACTAAAGACCCAGTCCTAACTAATGGGTGAGCCCCTATCCCTAGGTTTTCTCAGTGCTAATTCCTACTCCTAACTGAGACGAAACTGGAATTGGACTGAACTGAATTAAATACAACTAAACATATAATTGGCATTGCTCATCATGATTTGGTTATAATAATTGGTAAAATTATAATACTCACAGTTTAACTGTAATCATTTCTGAGACACTGAAAATAATATAAAAAACTAGGTATCAGAAGTTCATAACCCACCAGCACCAAATGATGTTAAAATACGATATTAAACATGGGATACTATAGTATGAAATTATAGTTCAAAGACCCAAAACATGGATGTTTCATCAATCATGTAGTAATCATAAAGTTGGACATGGGAATCCCTTAAACATGAGGAAAATAACATAGTTAAATGGTGAAATTCATAATGTGAGGGTAAATCCTGAAAGCAATTGAACATGGCATGGAAATTGAACACTTAAAGAATGATATGACTCATTCATCTTGAAAACACTCGTAACCATAACTTGAAATTGAATTAACAGCAGATTCATGGCATTATTTCATCAAGAAAATGTATTTCATCAAGGAATCCATGAATGAACATCCCACATACCTCACTAGATGAATTCTTGGAGGTTCCTTGAGAATTTTTGAACTTAAAGCTTGAATTCCTTGATTTCTTGTGAAAGATTTAGGGTTTGTTCTTGGGATAAATAATGGTTTTCTTAAGAGGATTTATGAGTAAAAGGGCAAGTAATGCTCCTTAGGGACCCCAGTTTCGTGTTATGGACAAATTGGGTGAAGGTTATTGACCTAAATACCCTTAAAAAGTTATGAAATAAAGCTTAGCGAAATAGGTAGGGGTGTCACGACCTTGGGGCTGCAGACTACTCCAGGAGGCATCCTCTTTAGAGCGGGGGACTAACCTAGGCGTCGCCCGCCTTGCCTCTACAATATAGAGGGGGCGGTGCCTACCTATCCTGGTAGTGCTTCTATTTTAGGTTCCCAACACACCCCTATGCTCGACTGAAAAATTTTGAAACTCACCCGAGATATACTTTGAACAACCTCGATCATGAATCAACTTAAAAATTAATATCTTAAGGTTGTGAAGAACAAAATAAAAGTTATTGAAGCCTAGGGGTTTTGAAAATGACTAAGTACTCAACACTTAGTGAAATTTTCAAGTCTAGGACCCCTTGAACATGCAACTGAGAGCTAAATTGAGCTAGGATCTTATGGGGTAATACAATATCTCCCACTTGGGAACATTCTTACTCGAATGAGACTAGTTAGGATAAGACTACTGAGGAAACTGAGATCATATACTAGACATGCACAACTGGAAACATGATTACATAACTGTGTCTGAAACATGATACATAAGCTAAACTAGTTTCATGAATGCATAAAATGACATCAGAATGGACACGTAACTGAAACTAAGAATGAAAGAGAGTCAATCTTAGGAAATTCATTACCTGAAGCTAAATTTGAGTTTCCAAAGAAAAGATGAGGGTAATTGGTTCCCATATCTTCTTCTACTTCTCAAGTGTCTCCCTCAACAGACTAATTCTGCTAAAGAATTTTGACCAAAGAAACTTCTTTATTCCTTAGTCTATGAATCTGACAATTGAAGATCTGAAATGGTACTTCTTTGAAGGAAAGGCTATCCTTAAAATCCATATCTTCTAAAGGAACAACTACATCTAATTCACCAATACATTTCTTTAACAAAGAAACATCAAATACTGGATGCACTAACGCCAAATCTACAGGAAAATCTAGCTCATATGCTACTTTCCCAAAATGACTCAATATCCTATATGGGCCAACATAACAACGGATGAGTTCCCCCTTTTTTCCAAATCTTTTTACTCTCTTTATTTGTGAAATCTTCAAATAGACCAAATCGCCAACCTCAAATTCAAGATCCCTTCTCCTCATGTATACATGAGATTTCTAACGACTTTGATCTATCATCTGCCTCTCCTGTATCAATTGAACTTTCTCCATCCCATCAAATACTGCATCTGGTACTATCAAATATAATACCCTGTATTTTCAAACTAGAAATCAAACTATTGTTCCTACATATGCAAGCTCTAATAGAAATTATTTCCAAGTGAGAATAAGTGTCATGATCTTTATCCTCATGTTTGAAGTTTTTTCTAGTTGAAAAATCTTCATAGGAATCACTTAGAGCGAAGTTGTGCTAAGAACCTTTGATTTGGCTAAATCTTTGTATTGAATTTTACAAGGGTCTACTTTGAATGTGTATAAATTTCAATAAAAGTAAAAATTTTCATCTCAAGACCAACAATGTTGTAGATAATTGATTCATCTTTCCAACAATACAAAGTCACCTTAAATCGATACCCGAGCAAAAAGTTATAGCCATTTTAGTAAGAGAGGTAGTGAGGTCGCGTGATTATCCTACGTCGCGCACTCCAACGCACGCCACTATTTTACAGCTATTGGTTCTGTGTTTTTAAGGGCTATTTAGTCTTTTTATACCTTATAACTCATAGCCCATGACTTGTAACCCTCAAGGGGAGTTACTTTTCTCCTATTTCAATAATTAAACATCTCAAAATCCTCTCATACATAATTAACAAAAAGATTAGGGTTTCCTCACAAGATCTTCTCCAAAGATCAAGAATTCAAGTCTTTCAATTCAAGATCCTCAAGAAAAGATTCAAGATTGTGGTTCCAATATTCAAACTAAGGAACTTAAGGTACATGGGGCTTTCCTAAAATACATGGGCATGTCTAAATCATTTATGTAAATGTTTTGAATGTTGAGAAATCATGTTTTTATAAAGGGCTTGAATTACATTAAAAAGTATGCATTGTGAAGCTTTCCAATGGTATATGTTTTAATCTTGAGGCCTTATATTGTATTTGAGTGTTACTCGTGTATGTGTATATTTGTGTTTCTAGTTTTAAAATATGAATTAAGAGCATTAAGAATGAATTTTTCCCACTTATTTTATGATACTTCTTGACTTTACATGTTGTGGGTTGTGAAATTGCATTATTGAAAGCATGTGATAAGAGTTTTAATGTTGTTTATGAACTTGATCTTGGTTGTTATTTGAAGAGAGGGTAATTTCATAGTTTTCAAGTGTTTTCTTGCTTATAAATGTTAAATGTAATAATTGAAAGAGTTTCATGAATTGTTATAAAAGAATTGACCATCATATGTGGAAATATTAAAAAGGGATAATCTTGGCATAACTTTGCACATATTTCAAAATAAGGACTCCCTTGCATTATTTAAATGTTTTTGGTGGTCAAACAATTGATTTTATTGAAATATCTAAAGCAGAAAATTATAAATGCTTCGAATGAGAAGGGCTGGGAACGATACAAAACAAATGACTTGCAAGTCTGGGTATGACGATACCCGATGATGATATGCCCTTAACAAAATAAGTATTGAATATTTTTAAAGCATGAAGAATGTTTTAAAGAATTAAAAATGGGCTTAAAGAGAGTTATATAGTTACCCAAAGAAAGTACGAGTTGAAAGACTATATGCTGAAACAGTAATATGCCGACACGGGGTGATGATACCATGCTTTATGGTCTTGTGCACCTTGATTCATGTTTCCTAATTTAGGACTATGGTTAGGATCCATGATTTATGGTCTTGTTTACTACCATGACATGTTGATTTGATTGGGGATCATGTAACCATGTGGTGTGGTCTTGCGTGTCTCCCCTTATAGATACTCCAATCCTTACAACAAACTTGGATTGGAGGCTTGGTCGCTGAGTCAAGGGTGGATTCTATATAGCCCATGGATCTATAGATTATAGGTGTAGCATCTAGGTCAGAATATAAACAAAGAGTAGAGTTATAATTTCAAGAAAGTGTTTTAGAATTTATAAAATTTTGCCCAAGTGTTTTCAAATGTTTTAAGATGATATTTTTCTAAACAATAGATTGTTGTCAGACATTCAGAGTTGGTGAGCTTCCCTTACTTCGGCAGGCATCTGGTTACTTATGTTGATTACATTGGGTTTTAGTTTATGGTCCGATCGGGGGCCTTGTTCCAATTTCAGACAGATTGATGTTTTCAGTTGTAGTAGAGATTTTGCACACGTGTATTAAGTGGTTTAAGTTTTATTGAACTTATGTCGACATTACTTAGTTGAGATATTAAATTGACCATGTTTCCATTTGTTTTTTGCATTTTATTATTGTATATGAATTATGTTTATGATTTCCAATTAATGAATGTCTCTCGGGCGTCATGGTTTGAGATGTTTGTCGCGGCTTGTGTCTCAGTTCGGGCTGTGACAAACTAGATATCAGAGCAAGGTTTATGGTCCCAGGGTGTATGCAAAATTGCATTAGGTAGAGTTCTTTATATAGATGTGTAGACTGCTACACTTATAAGTAGGAAGCTACTGGGCATTTAGAAATGTTTAACTCTTTTCTTGTTCTAGATCATGCCATTGAGTTGTCCAATTAGAAGTTATCCAGATTCCTTTCTTACTCTGATTTTATTAACTACGTCTTATTGTCGAGTCAACTCAAGCATAGAATCTTAGAGTCTAAATGAGGTGGTCCCTTCTACTTGGGTCACAACAGATTATGAAATTTCACAAGGACTTGAGATGAGTCCATGAGTGCTTTAAAGTGTATTGATTTAAGCTTATACACCTATTTTTATCAATCATATGGTTGAGCCTAAGGTACGAATTATATTTAGCTCCTTCTCTAAAACCCTTATAACAGACGTTATGCTTCAAGGTAATGACATGTGGAAGAATATAGGAACATAATTTCCACTTAAATAGTAGTATGTGATAAAGTGTCATAACCTATGAGCTGTAAGATGGTCTAAAAGTTGGTTATATAAAGTCACAAGCTTAGAAGTTAGAATGAGGGGGACTTTTGCGTAAAGAATTTAGTTTAGTTGTATAACTGTGGATTGAGGAGTGGGTTGCCATTTTATAGTGATAGACTAATGTGGTATCAATATTTGTAGATTGTATGGTAGTCTGTGAAAGAAAGTGGTTGGCTATGACTATTATGTATTCAAAATAGGGAAGGAGCCTAGAATAGTTAGTTATGGTAGTTATAGAAACAAGTTATAGGTTATGAATGGAAAGGGGTAAATTAGTTAATAAGTTATGGGTAGAGACTCACTGGTGTAAAATGAAATTTTAAAGTAGTCTAAATGTATGCCTAGGTAAGTAAGTATGGTGTAAGAAGGAAGAATATTGTTTGTAAAATTGTAATAGGTTATATTATAAGATTAAGACCATTTATTCTTATTTAGTGACTTTACCTCCTTGATTTTCCTTTCTCTATTAGTTGTAAACTAGTACTTCATGTGACAAGGTATGTAGTGGATTTTGAGTCCTAATAGTGATGTCATGGAGGGATTATAATTGTAGGTAGTAGTTAAGTGAAGTGAAGTTTTGGGTTAATTTCCCAATTTAATGGATTAGTATAGTATGTGGCGTGCTTTACCGGTGGTATATAATGGATGATAGACAATAGGCTTGAACTTGAGATGTGGAGTGTATTGGTGAGAATAGTAGCTCTAGATTGATAATACATGTTTTGTGGGAATGAATTAGTTGGGTTGGTGTAGTGTTTGAAATAGCTAGGTTGGCGACTTGCGGGATAAGAGTGGATAATTGTTATATGTATATGGTCTTGAGGACTAGTGTTAAAAATGAGGAATTATGGTTGAATCATTAAGTGGATAAGAGCGTGAGTATATATGAATAAGTTAAACCTCGATGTAGCATGATGTTAAATAAGGTGTGATGTGTACAAGTGTCTCGTGTACCTAGATTTCATTCTCAAATATTTTAGTATGGATAAGTCTGGCGAGTTATTGTATAGCATAATATAAAGTTGAATTAAGGAAATATGGGTAGTCAATATGCGCCTTTTGCTATAGTTTTACAAATTTTGTTAATTTGTAAGCTATGTGATTAGAGGTGTAATGTTAAGTACTCTAAGGAATTGAAGATGAAGTGTTAAGTGTTTAGAATCATGGATGTCTATGCCCATGATAATGTTACTAGTAAGTCGATGACTTTGGTGGTTAGAGAAAGCTATGATTAGTGTCCCCAAAGGGGGGTGTCCTAAAAAAAAATTAGTGTATTTTTATTAAAATTATTATGGAGAGTTGTGGTTATAGATTTGATGAGGGGATATGTACGAAAGTCTAGGATTTTGACCTTGATCTAAGGGGGAGATGGTGAATTAAGGTAGTTCCCAAATTTTCTTAGTGTGGAAAGTTGCGGGGAGGAGTTATGATAAACCTATTCCTTCTCAAGCATATTCCTCCTACTTCTATTAAGGAGATTTTTTTGTAAATGTCTGACATCATGTGTTCACGTCATGCCTATTCCTATGGTTCGAGTTCTTTATGGACTTATGTTCATGATCTAACCTCCAAACTAGAAGCAATAATGTCTCTTAATAATCCAGTCTTTCAGGTATTCAAGCTCTATGTAATTATACTCATGACCCTTAAAGAAATTTATGTCTTACATTATGTTTAGTTCTAAGGGAACTATGCTTTCTATATGCTAAAAAATTATTTTATGCCGGCATTAGCCAAAGTGATAAAAATTTATGCAGGCTCTTGGAAAATTTCAGTTCTATAAATGAGGAGCAATCGCTTCAAGTGACAATCTTTGTCTTAATTGTTAACTACATAAATTCCAACTACATGTTATATAACTCATGATATGTGCACTAATATTTTCTCATTGTGCTCTGTCCTAAGAACTCATGTTGTATTGTGTTTCTACCAAATGACTCTCTACTTATTATCTAGACATTTGATATAGGAAGTACTTTGTGATGGTATCGTATCTACACCCCATGTCCTACCTTGAGTAGATCAAAAGATATCGATTATAATTGAGTAGTGTTTCTCCCATTCATGATACTTGTGCTCGGTTCCCTTAAAGACCCTCTGAATGATAGTTTGGTAGTAGTTATGGAAGAGTAGTAGTGACTTAGGAAGGGGGAATAGAGGTTCTCGAATGTGACAATTTTGATGTGATTTTCTTAACTAAGGTTATAGGTAATGGGAGAAAGAAGGAGATGAACTTTGATTATAATAAAAATATAGGAAGGAGATATATAGTGGAAATATTTGAGAGAATGATTAAATTTACTGGTCTTAGTGGAGAAATCCATGAAGTGGGTGTAGTAATGATAGGCTTGAATATTGTGATTGATGAAAACGAAGGCTAATGTATTATGTGGTTGATATCCCCTGAATTTAAATCCGAGGGTGTTTGATGATAATGATAAGGTGAGGTAATACTCTTAAAGGGATGTAAAGTACAAGATCCTGTAGCTAAGTTATCACCCTTTTACTCCGAGTTTGGCTTCAATATAAAAGCACTTTGCAGTGGGACTCAAACTCTTTTGGTTAGATGTGTGATGGGAGAATTATAAGTCGGAAAGTGTGAAGTATGCTATTTATTGTTTGGGGCGTAGACAATTAGTGTCTCTAGGTTTAACTCTATTCGTTGTACCTTGTAAGGTAGAGAATGCTTCTAATTCTGTGTCCCGTGAAAAACTTATTTCATGATTAGTACCAATGTAAGTCGAGCCCATTATCACCAAATTAACTCATGTCTTATGTTGTGATGATTATGATTCATAGAACTCATTTGCAACATCATCCTAATGTAAAGTCTCATTACCTCAAGTTTCATGCTTATACGTTTCACTAAAGGTTATCATGAATCATGTTTGATGCATTTGCATATTTATTGAGGAAAAATATTCAATGCAATATTAATTTATTTATTCTACATTTTTAGAGCTTCAAAAAGTCCCTACCTATCATTCGGGGATAAATAATCCCAAGGGGGAGATAATATAACACCCTGCATTTTTGAACTAGAAATCGAACAGTTGTTCCTACGTGTGTAAACTCTAATAGAAATTATTTCCCAGTGAAAATAACTGTCATGATATTTATCCTCGTGTTTGAAGTGTTTTCAAGGTGAAAATCTTCATAGGAATCACTTAGAGCGAAGTTGAGCTAAGAACCTTTGATTCGGCTAAATCTTTGTATTTGATTTTACAAGGTTCTTCTTTGAAAGTGTATAACTTTTGATAAAAGTAGAACTTTGCAGCTCAAGATCATCAAATTGTAGATAATTGAGTCAGCTTTCCAACGATACCAATTTTTTCTTAATCCGATTCCCGATCAATAAGTTATAGCCATTTTCGTAGGAGAGGCAGTGAGGTCATGCGATAAGCCCGCATCGCGCACTCAAATGCCTGCCCCTATTTTACAGCTGTTGGTTTCATGTTTTAAAGGGCTTTTTAGTCTTTTAATATCTTATAACTACCAGCCCACGACTTATAACCTTCAAGGGGCATTACTTTTCTCCTATTTCATCAATTAAACATCTCAAAATCCTCTCATACACTCTCAACAAGATTAGGGTTTCCTCACAAGATCATCTCCAAAGATCAAGAATTCAAGCCTTTTGATTAAAGATTCTCAAGAAAGGTTTCAAGATTAGGGTTCCATTCTTCAAACTAAGGAACTTAAGGTATGTAGGGATTTCGTAAACTACATGGGCATGACTAAACATTTATATAAATGTTTTGAATGTTGAGAAATCATGTTTTTATGAAGGGCTTAAATTACATTAAAAAGTATACATTGTGAACCTTTTAATTGATTTATGTTTTGGTCTTGAGGCCTTATATTGAATTTGATTTTTACTCGTGTATATGTATATATGTGTTTTCTATTTTAAAATATGAATTGAGAGCATGAAAAATAAATTTGTCCCTCTCTTGTTATGATACTTCCTAACTTTACATGTTTGGGTTGTGAAATTACATTATTGAAAGCATGTGATAACAGTTTTAATGTTGTTTATGAACTTGATCTTGGTTGTGAATTGAAGAGAGGATGCTTTCGTAGTTTTCAAGTGTTTTCTTATTTATAAATGTTCAGTTAATTATTGAAAGAGTTGCATAAATTGTCATCAAGGAATTGACTATCATGTGTTGAAATATTGAAAAAGGGAGAATGTTTGCATAAGTTTGCACATGTTTTGAAATATGGACTTCTTTGCATTATTTAAATTTTTTTGGTGGTCAAACTATTGAGTTGATTGAAAAATCTAAAGTAGAACCTTATAAACGGTTTGAATGGGAATGGTTGTGGAATGATACGATACAATTGACTTGTAAGTCTGGGTATGATAATAACCGGTGATGATACGCCCTTAACATATTAAGTATTAAATGTTTTGAAAGCATGAAGCATGTTTTAAAGAATTAAAAATGTGCTTAAAGAGATTTAGATGGTTACCCGAAGAAAGTACGAGTTGAAAGATTCTATGCTGAAATCATGATTTGCCGACACGGGGTGATGGTACCATACTTTGTGGTATTGTGTACCTTGATTCATGTCGTCCCAATTCAGGACTGTGGTTTGGAGCCATGCTTTGTGGTCTTATGCACTACCATGACATGTTGATTTGATTGGGGATCATGGCACCATGTTGTGTGGTCTTGTATGTTTCCCCTTATAGATACTCTAATCCTTGTGGCAAACTTGGATTAAAGGCTTGGCCGCCGAGTAAAAGGCGAATTCCATATAGCCCATGGAATTATAGCGTGTACCATCTAGCTCAGAAGAGAAATAAACAGTAGAGTCATGATTTAAAGAAAGCGTTTTGGAATTTATCAAATTTTGCCCAAGTGTTTTTAAATGTTTTAAGATGACGTATTTTTATGAAATACTCTCACCTATGTTGTATAAAAATGTATTTTGTTTTTGGATTGTTATATGTACCAGTACATCTGTATTCACCCCCTATATTTTATATTCTGAGGCCTACTCTAGCGGTCCTGCTAAACAGTAGATTATTGTTAGACTTTCAGAGTTGGTGAGCCTCCCTTCCTTCGGAAGGCATCTTATTTACTTATGTTGATCTCATTGGGTTTTAGTTCATGATAAATTTAGGGGCCTTGTCCCAATTTTTGATACATTGATGATTTCAGTTTTAGTAGAGATTTTGCAGACGTGCATTAGATGGTCTTAGTTTTATTGAAATTATGTCCACATTACTCAGTTGAGATATTAGAGTGACCATGTTTCCGTTTGCTTTCCGCATTTCCTTATAGTATATGAATTGTGTATATGATTTCCAGTTAAGGAAGAGCTCTAGGGACTTCATGGTTCGAGATACTCATCGTGGCCTGGGCCTCTGCTTGGGTCATGACATCAAAGCAGCTTCAGCAGCCTCAAACCAACTAACATGAGATCTACATCTCCTTCCCTAGAGAGCCTCAAACAGAGCCATCTGAATACTAGAGTGATAACTTTTGTTATAGGAAAACTCAATCAAAGTTAATTGGTCATCCTAACTATATTTAAAGCCAATAACACATGCCCTCCGTATGTCCTCTAAGCTCTAAATGTTCCTCTCTTCCTGACCATCTGTCTGAGGATGTAAAGTTGTACTGAGATGAACTTGGTTACCAAGACCCTTCTAAAAAGCCTTCCAAAAATAAGAGGTAAATTGAGTACCTCAATCTGCTATGATGGACAATGGAATCCCATGTAACTTAACCAACTCCCTAATATAAAGACTGGCATAATCCTCAGTTAATTAAGAAGTATGAACTGGCAAAAAATAAGCCGATTTGGTAATTCTATCCATAATGACCCATATCAAATCATGTTGACGACACGTGCGAGGCAATCCTATCACAAAATCTATGTTCACTACTTCCCACTTCCAAGTGGGACTACTAAAATCCTGCAATGCACTACTAGGCCTTTGGTGCTTGACATTGAACTGCTTACAATTTGGGCACTTAAACATAAACTCTGCAATATCCCTCTTCATACCACTCAACCAATAAACTTCTTGCAAGTCACGGTACATCTTAGTGGCTCTTGGATGGATATAGTATCGTACACCATACACTTCTGCAAGTATTATCTTTCTTAAATCATCAACACACAGAACACATAGCCTTTCCTGACAATGAAACACACCATCTCCTCCTTGGGAGAAAACCTCTACCTTCTGATCTCTAATTGCCTCATTAAGCTTAACCAAACTAGGATCCCTATCTTGCTTTTATTTCACTTCGAACACCTATGAGGATTTCACACTATTCTGAACCCATACACTACCTTCCGCTGAATCAACCATCCAAACACCTAATCTAGAAAGATGATGAACCTTACTGACTAAATTCTTCTTACCTCTGCAACATGAGCAACGCTACCCATAGACACCCTACTAAGGGCATCTACCACTACATTGGCCTTGCCAAGATAATACAATGCACTCATATCATAATTTTTTAACAACTCAAACCACCTTCTCTGATTAAGATTTAGATTATTCTGTATGAATAAGTACTGCAAACTCTTACTATCAGTGAACGCATCCACATGAACCCCCTAAAGATAATGTCTCCAAATCTTCAAAGCAAACACAACAGTTGCCAACTCTAGGTCACGGGTAGGATAATTATTTTCGTGTGGCATAAGTTGTATAAAGGTGTATGATATAACCTTACCTCTATGCATTAATACACAAGTAAGACCAACTCTGGAAGCATCATAGTAAACTACAAATCCATCTGAACTACCTGCCAAAGTTAACACTGAAGTGGAAGTGAGGTGAGTCTTCAACTCCTGAAAAATCTTCTCGCAAGAATCTGACCACTGAAATTTGACTTTCTTCTAAGTCAATCGAGACATGGGGGATGGAATAGAAGAAAACCATTCAACAAAATGTATGTAATAACCAACAAAGTAATTGAAACTCCTAATATCTAATGGAGAGAAAGGTCTAGGCCTGTTCCACACTACTTCAGTCTTTTGAGGGTCAACTCTCATGCCATCACCGAAAATAATATGGATAAGAAAAGCTGCTGATCTTAGCCAAAATTTGCACTTACTGTATTTGGTGAATAGCTAATGAGCTCTAAGGGTCTACAATACAATTTTTAGATTGTTTGCGTGATCATTCTCAATACGGAAGTAGACAATAATATCATCAATAAAGACTATGATGAACATATCCAAGTACTGATTGAACACTCTGTTCATCAAGTCCATGAAAGTTTCAGGGGCATTGATTAGTCCAAAATACATAACCAAGAATTCGAATTGACCATAACAAGTTTTAAAATCTGTCTTTGGAATGTCATATTCTATGACTCTAAGCTGATGATAGCCAAATCTGAGGTCTATCTTAGAGAAATAACTGACACCCTGAAGTTGGTCAAACAAGTAATCAATTCTGGGGAGCGGATACTTATTCTTGATTGTAACTTTGCTAACTAATGGTAATCGATGTACATTATGAGAAAATCATCTTTCTTATGTACGAACAAGACTGGAGTGCCCTATGGGAAAATATTAGTCCTGATGAAACCCTTATCTAAGAAATCTTTTAATAGCTCTTTCTACTCCCTAAGTTCAGTTAGATCCATCCTATAGTGTGGAATAGATATAGGTTAGGTATCTAGAAGGAGATTTATTCCAATGTCGATTTCTCTTTTGGGAAGAACTCTGAAAAGATCTTTATAGTACACCACTGGAAATTCCCACACTACGGAAATTGACTCAAAACTCAGAGTCTCAGAACTATAGTCTTTGACTCAGATAAAATGGTAAACACATCCTTTAGATATCATCTTTCTTGCTCGGAGAAATAAAACAAACTGACTCCTAAAAACTGAGGTAGTACCCCTCCATTCAATGACTGGTTCAATCAAAAACTGAAAATGAACGGCTCTATTTTTGCAATCAACTGAGTCATAACATGAGTAGAGAAAATCTATGCGGAAAATAACATCAAAATTAATCATCTCTAACTCCACAAGATCAACTCAGGTAACTTTCTGAGATATTGTGACTGGGTAATTCCTGTATACCCGCCTGGCCAAAATAGATTTACCCATTGGGGTAGACATTAAGAAAGGTTCTACTAACATCTCAGTACTTAAATCAAAATTGATAGCTATATAAGGAGTTACAAAAGAAAGTGAAGCTCTGGGGTCTAATAAAACATACACATGAAGGTGAAAAACCTGTAACATACCTCTAATAGCATTCGAAGAACTTTCCTAATTATGCTGAGACTGGAGTGCATACGGCCTCTTCTGATATTACCCACTAGTTGCACTGGAAGTAGCACCCTGCTGAGCCGGGCAACCTGATGGAGCTGATGAAAGGTTATACGATCTCTATTGGCATGAATCTTTTCCCCTCTGAGCGACCACTGGACATTCTTGGATCTTGTGAACCAGCTTACCATATCTAAAAGAGACATCACTACCCACCTTACACATACCCTAATGAATTTTACCATATCTCCGGCAAAGTATATTAGTGCGACCACTATTTCTAGGGCTTAGTTTCTGACGCTCTATCCTAACTATCTGGCCTAAACTTAGGAACTAACTGATGATAGAGCTTGGGTTGAAATTTTTTAACCAAACTGATAATGGTTACCACCCTTTGACCTTTGCTGAAAGAAGTTGAAACTACCTATTCTGGCCCTCTTATTCTTTCTCTCTCTCTTTCTCCTTAATCTTTTCTTTCTCAATCTGCTTAGCATGAACCGTAAGACTATATAAGTCTATCACCTTAATCAAAATGGAGGTCCTACACTCCTTGACCATACTATTAGATACACTAGACACAAACTTACTCATTCTAGACCTATTATCTGCCATCATGGTAGGAGCATACCTCGCCAACTGAGTGAACTTAAGAGAGTACTCCTTCATATTTATATTACCCAACTTAAAATTGATGAACTCCTATACATTATCTTCCCTCAACTCTAAGGGAAATAATCTATCTAAGAAAGTCGTGGAAAACTCCTCCCACTCAATAGGCCCTGCCTCTACACCTAGGTCCTTCTTCCACTACTTAAACTAGGTGTGAGCTACATCCTGCAACTAATATATAGCCAAATCTACACATCTACTCGAAGTGACGGCCATAATATCTATGACTTTTTGAACCACATCATAAAAATCCTGTAGATCCTCTTTAGACTTTAATCCCGAAAACAAAGGGGGATTCATCCGAGTGAAATCACAAATCCTAACTGTAGTCGTATTTTTCACTATATTGGATGGGGCCACAAATTTCTGGTTGTTTTGAGCAGCTACTGACTATTCTAAGGTAGTAAGTCATCCCTGAATTCGACATGAGAGACATGCTCATTCAGGGTATCTTCCTAAACAGGAGAAGGCGCAGGCTGATCCCCATTCCTTCTTCTGTTGTTTCTTCTGGGAGGCATTGTCTATAATTAGAACGAAGGATGAATTAGAAAAAGAGTTCAAATAGAGCTCATACTTTTTCACATAACAAGAACACTAAAAGAAGGGAACTTTCCTAAAAATATTTTATACACTCTTAAAAATAAGTGTGGCGCGCGTCACACCCATACACATGACTCTACTCAATATGGCTTCTAGACTTCCTAGGACACTTTAAAACCTTAGGCTATAATACCAAATTTTTTCACGACCTGAAACTACCCCCTAGTCACGACAATGGTTCTTACGATCATAAGTGACCATAAGCTAACTAATGAGCTGGTACCTATTGTGAGTACTAAATAAATTATTAACATAACACATGTGCAGAAGATAAACTGAGAAGGCAATGCAAATATGCATACTAAAATATCAAATCAATTATTAGCCTAAAACATCTGGTAAAATACTGAATATGCAACTATCTAGCTGAAATAACTAATAAGACTGATAAATAATGACTGAATATCTAAATGACTATCTGATCATCTGAAAGTCTCTAACTGACTAAGGAGTTGATGGGATAGGCCCCCAACTAACTCTGACTAACTGATCATAATAAAGTACTAAAATAACTTAATAAGAGATAATATGTCCTCAATAGATTAGGACTCACCACTATAGTTGTTGGGTAATGCTGGGATGTCTAACTATGATTGATAAAACTAAACCTTCAAACCTATGATATAAGACATCATAGCGCAAACAAGTGTATGGGTCAGTACTTTAAAGGTACTGGTATATCAGATGAGGACTGGCTGAAATACATGATATAGCCGAGCATGAATGCATGAACATGAAATATCTGAGAATGCAAAACCAAGTATAAAAATAATTCTAAAATAAGCTATAAATTGAATGACTTAAATCAGTACAACTAAATATCAGAGATTCTGTAAACTTGGCCAAGCAAACCTAAACTAAATTATATAAAATACAGTACTGAGATTATGGGAGGTATCTTGTAACTAACAAGCCCCAATATGATCTAATTGGGGTCTGACCTGTAACCCCAATTGGAAGGGTTTCTATACCATACATACTAACACTTGTTTTATGGATCATCTAATCTAATTTCCCAAAGGATTGGGGAGTCAGTACTAACTAGCGGGTGATCCCTAAGAGAGTTTTAGTCGTAAACTGGTGGGTACATCTAATAATCCTATGTTGGATACAGATTTTTGGAACTTAGGGACTGTTCCTAAGGATCCAGGCCTAACAGATGGGTGAACTCCCATCCCTAGGTTTGCTCGGTGCTAAATCCTACTCCCAACTGAACTGACATTGGTACTAGACTAAACTGATTTAAATATAACTTAACATAAAACTGTCAATCCTCATTATGATCTGGTTATAACAACAAAATAATTATACTCACAGTTTAATAAAAATCATTTTTGAGGCATTGAAAATTATGTAAAATAACTAGGTATTAGTTGTTCATAAACCACCAGCACAAACTAATGGTAAAATACGATATTAAACATGGCATATTATCATATGAAATCATTGTTCAAAGACCAAAAACATGTACATTTCATCAATCCTGTAGAAATCATAAACTTGGACATAGAGTAATACCCCGTATTTCCCTAGCTTAAAGTAACTCTCAGTAAATGAGTATTCCTATGTAAAATATTTGAAATACTCAGTATTTTACAGTTTATAGCTCACCAATATGTATGAAATTCAGTCAGCTTTCCAACAATATTAAATTCGCCCAAATTCGATACCCGGGCAAAGAGTTAGAGCCATTTTCGTAAAATAATGTGCCAACTGGCACTCAGCGCATCGCGAAGCCAGGCCAAATGGCATTTGGAAATTTCCAGTGGAGCTCTATGATAACACCACGTCATTCCAAGGGTGAAATTAGTATGCAAAGGGGTAACGTGATTCCACCACGGGGCGTTGATGGCCCAGTTCGCAATTGTCAGTTTGTAGTGACACGGTGTGATAGCACGGCATTGCGCCAAAGGCCCAGATCAGGATTTTTTAGTTAATTCCCAATTTTGATTTTGAGGGCATTAAAGTCTTTTTACCTAAGCCCAGTCAGCCTTCAACACGAAATTTTCCCTAATTAACCTAGTTATATCATTATTCACTCACTTTTCTCAAGGATTACAACATTCTCTCTCAAGAAGCAAAAACTCTAGCTTCAAGAATTAAGGCCAATCATTAAGAATTTCACCAATAACCTTTAAGAATTAATCCTCTCAGGTATGTTAGGAGTTCATTCATGGGCTCTTTCCACCCATCAAGTCCAAGAACCCTTTTCAAAATACAAAGATTGTGTATTTATGAATTTCCATGATTAAGTTGAATTGAATTCATGTTCATATTATTGTTGGGTTTTAATCCATGAATTAAATTACATGTTCTAAGAATTGATCATAGGATCTGTTGATTAACATAAAATTCATGATAAACCTTTCAATTTGCAAGTTGATTGTTGAAACCATGTCAACCCTAAGTGTTTATGATATAATGATTCAGTTATGCCTCCCATGTGCTTGATAAATTGTCCATAAAAATGAATAATGATATTACAGCATGCTAACATGTCTTACCCATTCATGTACAAGTTAATGCATTATAAGTGTTTGATAAAATGTCTCTATGAATGAATTATGGACAAATGTACATTGTTATGTCTTTCAAGATTATGTTATGCTTTTTTTCCTGCTATCGAGTCCTAGGGTATTTAATAGCCAAAAATCTATTTGTTTACCTAGATCCAATGCCAGCTACAGAATAGTATCAGTCATTTCATGATCAGTAGTACTCAATCAGTTACAGAACACAGTGAAACTCAGTATCAGTCCAATTGAGTCAATTAAAACACTCAGTAATAGTTCTATAAAGTGTAGTACAGTCTAGTAATAAGTTATGTGTCTTTAGTTGGAAGAAGGATTCAGCACCAAGCAAACCCAGTGATAGGGGCATTCCTGTTAGTATAGGATTTGACCCTTTTTAGCAATCCCTAAGTTAAAGAACTATGTAGCCAGCATAGGTTGGGATGACTTCTTACTAAATAAGGGTTGATACATCTCACATGAGTTTTCAGCCAACGAGGGTTGACGAAAGTGCTTCCTTTCAGAAAAGGTTAACTCACAGCTTGTCTTTACCCATGGAATGGTACTGACACCCTTCCAACCAGGGTTATAGGTTGGATCCTAATCAGTTCAAATAGGGGAATGTCGGTTAGATGATTACCTCCTACAGTCTCAGTTTCAGCCTTAGTTTAGAACTCAGTTCAGTTCTACAGAATTAGGACTATCAAACACAGTCACTCAATATCAGTAATTCAGTTATTAGTAACTTCAGATATCAGTTACTCAGTATCAAAACTTAGGACTTATCTTAAGACAAGATCAGTCACAGTATTTACTTATATGCATAGTAGTGCATACTTAGTATTTACAGCAGTATCAGTTATCCATATACTCTCATGTTCAGTTTCTCTATATCATTCAGCCAGTTATTGTTCATGCATATGAACCCTTGCATTTAGCCTTGCCTTATCTAGAATACCAGTACATTCCATGTACTGACACATATTCTTTCTTTGGCTATGATGTCTTATATCATAGGTTCCAACGCTCAAGTTCTCAACCACGCATAGACAGATTCAGATTTATCCAACTGTGTCATAGTTAGTAGTAAGTCCTCATCTATCGAGGATATTTTATTATTTTAGTTTTTCAGTAGATGCAGTATTTCAGTGGATGGAGTTAGTTGGGAGATTTTGCCATCAAATCCACTTTTCAGATATATTAGTTAGAGACTTTCTGACTAAACTAATTCAGACAATGTTTAGTTTTCAGATGTTTTTACCAGATGTTATTATTTATCAGTATTTATATTTTGAACCTTATGTTAATTCAGCCTAATTCCATATTTATTTCAGTACTATTACTCAGTCCTCATAGCGGAATCAGTCATTGATTAGCTTGTGGTTAGTCGAGGAAGCATAAGCGTAAGTTAAACTCTCAGTCTAATCTTTTTCTTTCTTCCGAATATAGAACATGCCTCCCAAAAAGACTAACGAAAGAAGAACTAGAAATCAGTCAGTACCTCATCCCGTTTAGGCAGATCCCCTAGACGAGCATGTCTTCCATATAGAATTTAGAGCTATATTCTCTACTCTAGCCAATTCTGTAATAGCTCAGAATGAATGTCTAGTTGTTGTTCAGGTCAACCCAGTGGCCAATATTTCTATAGCCTGGATTTGGGACTTCACCCGAATGAATTCTCCCCTATTCTTCGGATCTAAGTCAGAAGAGGATCCACAAGAGTTCCTCAATCAACTTTAAAAAGTCACAGATATTATAGGAGTGACTTCTAGTAAAAGTGTTTAGTTAGCTTCCTATCAGCTATAAAATGTAGCTCATACATGGTTTAAATAGTGGAAGGTTGACAGAGGTACTAATGCAGAGCCCATACAATAGGAAGAGTTTGCTACTGATTTTTTAGATAGATTCTTTCTCTTAGATCTGAGGGATGCCAAGGTGTTGGAGTTCATCAATCTCAGGCAAGGTAGTATAAGTGTGAAATACTCTTCCCTTTACTCAGTTGGCCAGGTATGCTCCTCATATAGTAGTAGACAGTAGGTCTAAAATGATCAAGTTCATGTTTGGGGTGTCAAATAGTGTGGTTAAGGAGTGTAGAACAATGATGCTAATTAAGGATATGAACATATCTAGGCTTATGATCCATGCTCAACAGATTAAGGAGCAAAAGCTTAAGAAGAAGGAGAGAGAAAATAAGAGAGCCAGAATGGGTAGATTTAGTTTTGTTCAGCCTAGGTCAGAGGGTGGTAACCGTTCTTAGTATATTCAAAAGTTTTTAGCCCTAGATCCATCTTCAGCTAGTGCACCAGTACAAAAGTTTAGAAATGATCATCGAGATGGGGTGCTAGGCTCAAAAACCTAGGGTAGTGCAAGCGGTGGTCATACCCATCTATTTTATGAAGAATATGGTAAAAATCACCACGATGTATGTAGATTCAGCAGTGATGTGTGTTTTGGATATGGCGAGTCAGGCCAAAAAGTCTGAAAATGTCCTAAGGCTGGTCCACAAAGTCAACACAGTTATCCTTTAGCTCAGTCTGATCGCTCGAATCAGTAGGATGCCACCTTCAGTGCCACCAGTAGGCAACGCCCAATAGGCTTTATGCACTTCAGTCTAGACAAGATCAGGAAAGTTGTCCTAACATGGTCACTGGTACGTTATAGATCTTCCATTTACATATTCATTCCTTATTAGATCTAGGAGATTCTCTATCTTTTGTAACTCCTTGTATAGCAGTCAACATTAAGTCAGACTAGATATCTTAATAGAACCTTTCTTAGTTTTTACCTTAGTAGGTAAATCTATTCTAGCCAGACGAGTGTAGAAAAACTACTCAATTACAGTATTTCAGAAAGTATCTTTAGTTAATTTTAGTAAGGGAGTCATTCCATTTCAGTTGATTTAAGTTTGAGTCTCTAGATTGAACTAGTAGAAAAATAAATTGATAATTCTAAAAAGTCCGTATTGAGGTTGCTATATGATGATAGTTGGGGTAATAGAAAGATAAGAATAATGTATCAGAAGGAAGAACTAGCAGTGGACCTTACATTATCAGGAGTAGTCCTTCAGAATGAGTTTAGTGTTTACGAGTATTGTTATATCTTGGGCTCCAGAGTAAAGTGGCTTTAGTTCAATTTAGAATTTATTAAGTAGTTCACAAAATTAGAATAATGGCTTTAAGCTAAGGGGGACATGGTAGTAGAAGTAACCAAGTCAGACTTTTAGATTTTAGTAGTGATGTCAGTATGTGTAGAGAAGAAGTGGAAGGGGTTGATGCCCAACCCGTCCTTACCTCAGTACAAAGTTTCGTACTTCAGCTATGACGATATTTACTCATGCCTTACATGTCAGCTCTATGTTCATAGCTTCTATTCACGCACATTATCGAAAATCATGTATGCTTATTGTTCCTAGTATAAGGAGTTCCAGTTCACTTAATGTTACGAATCATGTTCCATGAATACAAAAAATCCAAACTCAAGTCATGCAGATCATGACTCAAATGCACATTCTTTACAGTATGCTCAGTTCCCATGACTTTTGATACACTCCTAATGATCAGCTAAATTTAGATTTATGTCATGTAAATCCTCAATCTAGATCTCTTCATAAAATCCAAGATGTTGATGTTCTATTTCTCAGGACTCAGTTACGTGTCAAGTTTGGTATAGTATGATTCATGCTTTAGGTCCTCATGTTTTAACCTTCAGTGAACTCTCCTTATGAAATGATGTAGTGACAAGCATTTGCTTAGAAAGGAGAGAGTAAATGTTTTATGTTAAGAAAAGATTGTTGCATGCTAGTTTTACACGAGGCTTAAGTTATGAAGATAGGCTTGAAAATCATGTTTATGTGTAAGTGGCTAAATGTATTTTGTGGATTTGTATAGGCTTAAACATTGTGGGAGAATTTAGTCCAGCTCAGACCTCAGTAGGTAGAGTTATTAGTGCTCATATTATAGAATTTTTGCCATGCTGTGATTTCTTATTCAGCTGACTTATTCATACCAAGCCAAGATTTATTTGCTACCTAAAGTCAGTAGAAATTTATAGAAAGAGTCTCAAGAAATGCTCCAGTTGAGTATAAGTTTCAGTAAGTGTTAGTCCGTACAACCATATAGTTTAGCAGTCAGGCGGACAAGTTTGTACGGTTTCCCCATTATTTCACCCAGTCGTACTATTTGAAGTTTCATGAATATGATAGTTCCAAGATAGAGCATCCTAGTAGTATCAATTTTTGCCCATTTCATATATTATACCTTAGTTCCAGATCTCAGATATTCAGTCATGATTTAGTTCGTAGGTGCCCCGTGCTTCATCTCAGTTTTCCTCGGAATCCCAGCCAAGTCAGCATTTTTCAGGGGACATAATGTCCCAAGGAAGAGATGCACTGTAACCCCCAATCTTTCATGTCCTAAACCTTCCAGTTTCTTTTCACGTAACAAGATCTAGTTTGAAGTAACGGGTACTCATAAGTTGACTCTCTCATTCCAAATCTCAGTCGTATGACCATTTCTATGGCATGACATGTATTCATAAATCAGTTCATTCATGCACTTATGCATCTGATATGGATGTTCAGTATGAAATCCTAGCTTATTAGTAGATTCAGTCATGTATTCCATGCATCAGATATGCATGTTCAGTAGGAGAACTCAGCTTGTCAATAGTTCAATCATGTAGTCATGTTTCAGTGTACATGTTCAGTGTGTAAACTCAGTCTATCAGTGTTCCTCAGCTTAATCAATCTCATTCGAGGACAAATGTTTCCAAGGGAGAGATATTGTAATACCCTGTATTTCTCTAGCTTAAATTAACTCTCAATACATGAGTATTCCTACGTAAAAAATTTCAAATACTCAATATTTTACCGTTTAGATCTCACCAATACATAGGAAATTCAGTCACCTTTCTAATGATATAAAATTCGCCCAAATTCGATACTCGGGCGAAGAGTTCGAGCCATTTGCGTAAAATAGTATGCTAACTGGCACTCCAGCATGTCGCAGAGCTAGCGAAATGGCATTTGGCAATTTCCAGTGGAGCTCTGCGATACTACCACATCATGCCTAGGGTGAAATTTTCATGGAAAAGGGTTACACGATTCCACCGATGCGCGTTGATGGTCCAATTCACAATTGTAAGTTTCCAGTGAAATGGTGCGATAGCACCGCGTCGCGCCAAGGGCCCAAATTGAGATTTTTTAGTTAATTCCCAATTTTAATTTTGAGGGCATTAAAGTCGTTTTACCTTACCCCAGTCAGCCTTTAATACAAAATTTGCCCTAATTAACCTAGTTATACCATTATTCACTCACTTTTCTCAAGGATTACAACATTCTCTCTCAAGAGGCAAAAACCTTATCTTCAAGAATCAAGGTCAATCCTCAAAACATCACCAAGAACCTTTAAGTATTAATCCTCTCAGGTATGTTAGGTGTTCATTCATGGGCTCCTTCAAACCATCAAAGAACCCTTTTAAATACAAAGATTGTGTATTTATAAATTTCCTTGATTAAGTTGAATTGAATTCATGTTCATATTATTGTTGGATTTTAATTCATGGTTTAAATTACAAGTTCCAAGAATTGATCCTAGTATTTGTTGATTTATATGATATTCATGATAAACCCTTCAATTTGCAAGATGATTGCTGAAACCATGTCAACCCTAAGTGTTATGATATAATGATTCAGTTATTCCCCCCATGTGTTTGATAAATTGTCCAAGAGAATGAATAATGCCATTATAGCATGCTAACATGTCTTCCCCATTCATGTACAACTTAATGCATTACAAGTGTTTGATAAAATATCTCTATGAATGAATTATGGAAAGGTGTACTGTTATGCCTTTCAAGATCATGTTATGCTTTTCTTTTCCTGCTATCGAGTCCTGGGGGTGTTTAATACCCGACAATCTAGCTATTTACCTAGAGCCAGTGTTAGTTACAGAATAGTATCAGTCATATCATGATCAATAGTACTCAGTCAGTCACAAAACTCAGTGAAACTCAGTATCAATCCAATCCAGTTAGTTAACATACTCTGTAATAGTTCTATTAAGCCTAGTACAGTCTATTGATTAGTTCAGTGTCTTTGGTTAGGAGTATTATTTAGCACTGAGCGAACTTAAGGATGGGGAGATTCCTGTTAGTATAGGGTTTGACCCTTAGTAGCAATTCCTGAGTTACAGAACTATGTAGTCAGCGTAGGTTGGGATGACTTCCTGCAAGATAAGGGTTGATACATCTCACATGAGTTTTCCTGCCAGCGAGGGTTGACGAAAGTGCTTTCTATCAAAAAAGGTTAACTCACATCTTTTCTTTACCCGTGGCACGGTACTGACACCCTTCCAACTAGGGTTACAGGTTGGACTCCAATTAGTTCAAAGAAGGGCATGTCAATTAGATGATTACCTCCCATCATCTCAGTTTTAGCCTCAGTTTAGAACTCAGTTCAGTTTTATAGAATTAGTATTGTTAGACACAGTCACTCAGTATCAGTAATTTAGTTATCAGTAACTTCAGATATCAGTTACTCAGTATGAGAACTCAGGACTTAGCTTCAGACAAGCTCAATCACAATATTTATTTATATGCACAGTAGTGCATACTCAGCATTTACAAAAGTATCAGTTATTCATGTACTCTTATATTCAGTTTATCTATATCATTCTGTCAGTTATTCTTCATGAATATAAACCCTTGCATTCAGACTTACCTCATCTCGAATACCACTATATTCCACATACTAATGCATACTCTTTCTTTGTGCTATGATGTCTCATATCATAGTTCGGACACTCAGGTTCCCAACCATGTATAGACAAATTCAGATTCATCCAACAGTATCAGAGTTAGTAGTGAGTCCTCATCTATCAAGGATATTCTATTATTTCAGTTTTTTAGTAGATGCAGTATTTAAGTAGATGGAGTTAGTTAGGGGATTGTCCCATCAACTTTACTATTCAGACAGTTCAGTTAGAGGCTTTCAGACTAGAGCAGTTCAGACAGTGTTTAGTTTTCAGATAATTTTACCAGATGTTATTATTTTTTAGTATTTATATTTTGAACCTTATAGCAATTCAGCCTAATTCCATATTTATTTCATTATTATTAGTCAGTGCTTACAGCAGATATTAGTCATGGGTTAACTTGTGGTCCTTCAAGGTAGTAAGCACCGTGTAGCCTCTGGCGTACAGACTTGGGGCATTACACATGGAAATGCCTTAAATATGAGGAAAACAACATAATTATGTGGAGAAATTCATAACTTGAGGGTAAATCCTAAAAACAATTGAACATGGTATGGATATTGAACACTTAAAGAATGATATGACTCATTCTACTTGAAAACACTTCCAACCATAACTTAGAATCGAATTAATAGGAGATTCGTAGCTTTATTTCATCAAATACATGTATAAACTCACAAATTAAATAAAATTATGGTTTTGGGATCCATAGGTAAAAGGAATCCATTGATGAACATCCCACATACCTCAGTAGATGAATTCTTGAAGGAACCATAAGAATTTCTTTAACTTGAAGCTTAAATTCCTTAATTTTTTGTAAAACATTTAGTGCTTGTTCTTTGGATGAAAGATGGTTTTCTTGAAAGGATTTATGGGTAAAAGGGCAAATAACTCTCCTTGGGGACCCCAATTTTGTGTTATAGACAAATTAGGTGAAGGGAATTGACCAAAATACCCTTTAAAAGTTAAGAAACAAAACTAGGCGGAAGAGGTAGGGGCATCGTGGGCCTTGGATCAATGGAATACACCGAGCGGCACCTTCCATAGAGCGGGGGACTAACCCGAGTGGCGCTCGGCTTAACCCAGTGGTCTAGAGTGGGCGGAGCCTGCCTATCCTGATGATTCTTCTATTTTGGTTTCCCAAAGACACCCCTACACCCGTCTGAATATTCTGAAACTCACCTAAGACACACTTTGAACTACCCCGATCATGAATCAACTCAAAAATCGATGTCTCGAGGTCAGGAAGATAAAAATAAAAATCATCGAAGTTTAGGGGTCTTGAAAACAACTAAGTCTTCAACACTTAGTGAAAGTTTCAAGTCTTGGACCCCTTGAACATGCAATTAAGAGATGATTGAGCTAGGATCTTATGGGGTATTACACACATTGAGTCCCAAAGTTCCAAAATTTAATTTCTTTTGATATAGGGTTCCATCAAAAGTGTAAATTCCATGATTTGTCCAAGTAAATCATGTATTCTAACATGAAATAGTGATTTACAAGTATAAACCCTTTTCTCTATCTTTATGAAATTTCATTGTCAAGTATGAATTTGCTCAGTTATCTCTTAATAGATTTGAATACAAACAATTACAAAGTGTTTCCCCATGTGAATTATACTCTTACATGCTTTATAAGCTCAGCCACCCATATCATATTAAGTTGACACCTTCTTAATTATCAATTTATGAATTTTCCAACTCATGCTATACTCACCAATATTATTGTTAGTTGTGTCAACATATGCTGGCGGATTATAATCACCTAATTTCTAGAAAAATCATGTTTATCCTTGTTATCAGATTAGAAGTGATTCAGATTATCAGATTAGAAGTGATTCAAATAAGGCTTGTGTCATTAAATTTTAGAATAATATCATAATGATCACTTATCAGTAAAAAATCATATTAAACAAATAATAATACTAGTTTTAATCAGTTGGGAGAAATACTTAGCACCGATTGAATGCAGTGATGGTAGAGCCCCAAACAGTTAGGCATAAATTGTTAGTAGCAGTCCCTAATTTCCAAAATTACTGTGCAACCATATATTATGAGTTGTCCCCCATTAGTAGAGGCATGACACCCTCATCTTTTGGGATATCAACCTTGTGGATCCACATTGACAACTATGTGTTGGTACCCCTGGAAAGGTTCCAGCACCCTTCCAATTGGGGTTACAGGTTGGACCTCGATTATCTCAAATTGGGGTGTGTAGGTTGTAGTTAACTCCCACAGTCTTAATTCAGTATTCAAACCATATCAGAATAGGTTTGCATTACCAAGTGTTCAGTTTATCATTCATCCTGTTATTCAATTTTACGGATTATTGCAACACATGTTTTACTTGGTCATGTATTCATTTCACCTATTCATCCATTTAAGCTAAATATTATATACATCTCAGTTATCCCTCTCTCACATACCTATATATTCAAAGTACTTACCACATACTCTCTTTTGCACTATGTTGTCTTATAACATAGGTTCGGACGATCAGTTCCCTGATCGCCCTTAGTCATCCCAGTGCCACTCAGCAATAGTTGTGGTGAGTTCTTATCATTTGAGGACAAGTTAGTTGCAGTTATTTTAGTACTTCTTTTATTTTAGTTAGTCAGAGTTAGTTGGGGATTTTCTCATCAACTCCTCAACTTTTAGAGTCTTTTAAATGGTCATACTTGTTTTTACTTTTATCAGTAGTTCGAACATGTTGGGTTTCATTTCAGTATTGCATCATATAAGTATTTCTATTAGTTTAGCTCTTATATATGATGCTTTATTATTATTTTATTTAGTGCTCACAGCAGAAACCAGATCGTGGGTTAGCTTGGGATTACTTGTGGCCTTAAGCACCATGTTACGACTAGGGGGTAGTCTCGGGTTTTGATAGCTTTAAATTATATATGCAAGAATTTTAGTTCGTTTATTTCCAAGAAAGTATGATGGTGTAGAAATGATGTAGTAGTGCAACCAAGGTAATATATGGATGCATTATTTTCTAAGATTATTATGTGTCATGTATGCTTAGACTATACCCTTGAGTTGCTAAGTGTGAAGGATTCAAATTATATAGTCTATGGTTTTCTTAAATGCTAAGTTAGGAGATAAAGGCTGACTATATTAGGTCTTTTTTGAGATAAAAAATCTTATAGTTTAAGAAAAAAATTAAGTTTAGAGGTGTGATATTGGTAAACAATGAAGAGAAGGGCAAATTGTTTTTAGATAGACAAATATGTTCACCAAGAAGAGTGTAAGTATATAGTGATGAATATTGAAGCTATATAAATTTAATGGTGGCATATATGAAAGGAGTTTCCAAGAATGAAGTTAGTATTTTCCAAAAGTAATTTATTTGGGTGAGTTTTATATTCATAGGGGATTGTTAGAGTAAATAAATAATGGCTTAATCTTTAGGATATAGAGCAGGCTAATTGGCATATAATGTCGTGTTTCCAAGGGGGAGTTGATGGGGTGAAGAACATATCATTTTTTTGTGAATTAGATTATGATGCTCGTTAATAAGTGTTCTGATGAGATACAGATTCATTCTTAGTCTAGTGTGGTCCTCAAATTTCAGTAATTAGGACACCATATCCATGTCTTCCGTGATTGAGCCACACCGATGACAAATTCTTATACACTTTATATGTATTAATGATCATTCTCAACTCTAAACAAAAGAAGTAATAGCTTTACTCTGTGATCCTAGTCATCCCCCATAAATTTATGAATTCTAGTATTATGTTAAGTGACTTGTGATGAATATTAACACATGTTTAATAGTATGCTCATTTCCCTGAACTCATGGTAAGACCTCAATGACTATTCTCATATTATGTCTTTTATGCCTTCAATTTAAATCTCTTTAACATATGCATGCCTATGATACTCTAATATCCAGGCCATAATAAAGTGACAAATTTATGTATAGTATTCTTTCATGCTTTAGGTCATCATGATGTATCACTTCAGTGATCCTCCTTATATTAAGATAATGGTGATAAAAATGAATGAATAATTGGTTATATGGGAGATAGAAAATATTTCTTATTAGTAAAAAAAATAGGTGTATGCTTGTTTTATTTAAGGCTATAAGTGTGAAGGAAGATTAACACAAAGCTTTGGTGTATGTCACCCTATGACCTTAATCTATGTTCCATCTCCTCCCAAAATTTCAAGAATGTCTAAAGAAAGATTTCCTCTACAAAATTGACAGTTTTAAGGCTCCAATTTAAGCTTTCCTTGCAAAAGTTAACATGACCTAGTGTGTGGGGTGTAAACAAGGATTATCTTCCGTCCTTGTACCCAAAAGCTTAATTTTCGCTTGATTTTAAGGATTTAATGACTAGGTTTTATACCAACTTTTATGCCTTGAAATTATAATGTTTCCCCATGAGTTAAACTTTATTCACCACAAGAATTCATGCTTACTCATGTTTTTACTGATGTGATGGATCTTATGATTTTTGTTTTAGTATTTTTACTTAAAATTCGCATGAGTTGGTAAATAGAATTCATGCTTACTCATGTTTTTACTGATGTGATGGATCTTATGATTTTAGTTTTAGTATTTTTACTTAAAATTCGCATGAGTTGGTAAATTTATATATAATTTACCATGATTCACTTAGTCTACTTGAAGTTCAAAATTTACTGGTTCAAGTACAGAGTATATTAGCATTAATAAGATTTCATTTTTGATCTTATGATTGCAGAAATTATATGAAATTCACAAATTTTCTTATGAGTATAATTTTGCAAGAGAGGCATAATTGGTTTTTGGTATTATAAACCCATATGTTTCTTTAAGGTGAATTCCATACTGATGATCATTAGTATGTTATTGTGAGTAGTATTTAGCATTGATGGATTATGGGTTTAGCACATTATGGGTTTAGCACACCTAATGTAACACCCCGCATTTTAGGCTAGAACAAAAACCATTATTTCTTTGCATAGATGATCCAAAAGTAATAAATCCTATGCAAATATGGAATGTTAATCATTTTAGTAGAGTGGGGAATTGAATGAGTTTTCCATCGTAATAAAATTTGTCCAAAATGGACACTCCGTGAAGGAGTTATGGTTAATTTAAGTCCTAGTCATAAAATACCGGCATTCCTGTCCTTGGGGCATCGCGGAGAGGGTTTAAATAATGATGGTCAATTTTAAGTGAGACTCTGCAATGGTGGTGCATCGCGGAGTGGGCCAAATTCCCATTCGTCAATTTCCAGTGAGCCACCAAGATAGTGGTGCGTCGCGGTGGCCCATAAGATCGAGTTCCCAGTTTAAATTTTTCCAATTTCATTCAGAAGTTAACAAGGGTAGTTTGGACTTTTTTCAAGTCTCTTAAAACATCCAAAAAGGAGATTTAGACCTCTACAAGCATAATATATGACATTCTCAAGATTTCCCTCAAAATAAAAACCCTAGTTCATATACTTCTCCTCCAAGAAACTCAAGATTCAACCGTGGGTTTTCAAAATTGATCAGAGATTTGGAATCCCCAAACCGTAGGCTTCAAGGATCAGCCATTATTCTTCATAATCGAGGTATGCGGGGTTTTCCTAAAAATCTCATAGGCACTAGAAATCATGATTTTAAGAAAGGAGTTTTTAGATTAATCAATATAATCATGTTTTAGAATACTTGATAGAATAGTTTTGGTCTTTAGGCCTTCCCCCAAATTGATTTGAAATTTTATATATATATATATATATATATATATATATATATATATATATAAGCATGTTTTTTTGGGGTTGATGATTGAATTGAGAGCATGACTCATGAAAAATCTCTCTCTTGTTATGATTTTTCCTTTACTTATGATATGTTATGAATTGTTTTGAATGCATCTTGAAAAGCAGGTTATGAAATATCTTGAATAATGTTATATTTGGATTATGATTTTTATTCCAAAAGAGAGAGCGTTGTTTATGTTGATGAATGTTGAACATAATCATATAATAAAAAGAGTTGCATCGTTTGTTAAAGACTACATGACCACCACTTGTTTATTGAAAGTATAAGAATTTTGCATAGTTTTGACTTATATTTATGGAACATGAATTCTCTTTGTTAAATTGCATATTTGGGTGGTCTGAATTATGTTTTTATGAAAGATCATGGTTAAAGCATTATGGCTCAGAATTACGACTTGCAAGTCTTGGTATGATGATACCAAATCAGATAATGCTATAAAAGACTCATACTAATACCGAAATTAGACTTAATCAGATTTACATAATTTAGACTTCATACTGACTCATATTCAGAATAGGTTAAAATTGGGCATAAATAAATGTTAGGTGGTTTCCCGAAAAAGGCGTGAGTTCAAACAACTCATTGCCCAAAACCGTAATTTACCAATCCGGGTGTATTATTATACGCTGGTCTAGTGCCCTGTGGCGTATCAGACTCAGATACTCCAACCCTTGCAACACACTTGGGTTGGGGGCTTCCCCAGTGAGTCAATGGCGGATTATATAGCCCGTGGAATATTAGACTTTTAGAGGAGTGCCACCTAACTCAGAAGTAATTCAAAGATCAGACATTGCATTGACAAGAATGACTAATGATCTCAGAAAATGTGCATGTATTTTAGAATTATTCTATGTATGATATTTTGAAAATTTGCTCTCCAACTATTTTATATATATACAAGCTTTATTTTGGATTGCTTTGCTTACCAGTACAACTGTATTGACCCCCATCCCCCTACCTCTTAGATTCAGAGGCTCAGTCTAGGGGTACAGATAAGTAGTAGATCTTATCAGTCAGAGTTGCAGTGCTCAGTTGGTGAGCCTTCTATATTTCAGAAGTCCTATTTATATTCAAACAATTGTTATAGATTATGGTTTTGGTCTACTAGGGACCTTGTCCCAGTTTTTAGATAGTTGTCAGATTTTCAGGTAGTAGAGATTTCGCAGACGGTTTCCATATATTGTTAGATGGTTTTGGATTGTCATTTTCTATTATTAAATTTATATCAAATTTATGACCATGATCCCATTTTTTTGAAATTTTTGTATTTTCTTATTTAGGTATGAATGGTGTATATGATTTCAAATTAGAAGGGTGTTCGGGCCTTCATGGTTTGGGATGCTCGTCACGGCCAGGGCCTCGGTTTGGGTCCTAACAAAATTGGTATCAGATCACGGTTCATGGTCCTAGGGTATCTACGAAATCGTGTCGGGTAGAGTCTTATTTATGGGTGTGTAGCGCGCCACAATTATAAGCAGGAGGCTACAAGGCATTTAGGAATGTCTCTCTTTCTTCATGTTCTAGTTCGTGCAATAGAGTCAAAATGTTCCTTTTTCATACTCTAATTTTTGCTATGGTATCTCCCTTACGAAAGTAACATTCATCCTAATTATTTCCTTACTCTGATGTTCTCAGATATGGCTCATTATTGGGGTGATTCAAGTAGAGAAGTTTCGAGTCTAAATGACATGGTTCTTTCTAATTGAGCCATATAATATTTTGAAATTGTGCAAGGACTTGTGAAGAGTCCATTTGTGCCTCAGAGTGTATTAATTCTAGTGTGAACTTTGATTTTGATGAAATTGTGCTTTTCAGCCTGCGATATTGAGTGTATTCAGTCATTTTCAGAATTTATGTTGTTGACATCATGCTTAAGGGGGATGATGTGTAATGTTGGAACTATATTTCCACCCGAGTAGTAGTATAAGTTAAGTGCCGGTGTCATGACCTATTGGTAGTGATGTTGGACCAAGAAGTTGGTGAAGTGAAGTCACAAAGTTAGAAGTCAGAGTGAGGGTGACTTTTGTGTAAATAAATATTTTAGTTGAATAACCCATGTTTGAGGATGATTTACCCCTTTTTAGTGATAAACTAATGTAGTAGATAGTAGCATATATTGATTGTATTGGTAGTCTGTGGGGGAAGTGTTTGACTAAGATTTTTTATTTATATAGAGTAAGATATATATCCTTAGATCATTGATTATTATGTGTCAAGTTTCTGTCTTTTGTAATCTTGTTATCATTATGTTATTGAAACTCAAAGTCTAGTGAAGCCGTGTTAGGCCTATTTCGATTCACTAACAACTTATTGTCCATTTTGTTGGTTCTTGTGTTGGATGGAACTGGGGGTTCAGAGGCGTAATGGCAGGAAAAGTGGTAAGGGTGATTTATTGAATGTAGGTATAGATGAATCTTTTGGCATGAGATTTAGTTGGTATTAAAGTGATACATCCTTGTGTGCTAGTTTAGTAGAAGGTAGAGAAGGAGTAATTAGCTAAGGTGAGTTGTGGTTTGCTAGAAGTATAAAAATGGCTAGATTAGCTAGTACTTTATAATTATAGACACAAGGTTGTTTGTGGAATTTGAAGGTAGTCTAAATATACGCTTGGGTAAGTGTGATGTGAGAAAGACGTACAAATAGATAAGATTGTATGGGGTTATATTATAAGATTAAGGTTGACCATGTCTATTATGTGACTCTATCCCCTTGACTTTCTTTTCTTTTGTAGTTGTAGACTAGTACTACTTGTGAGAAAGTATGAAGTAAATTTTGAGGCATAGCAGTGATGTAATAAAGGTGGATGTGATTATTTCTTGGTTAATGATACTAGTTTTAGGGATGCAATTTAATAGGCTTGAACAGTGCATGCAAGAGTTTAAGTTTATTTAATTCGTAATGAAGTATGATGTTGTATGTATGAAGTAAAAGTATGCCAAGGTGATATAAGGTTGCGGTATTTTTCTAAGGCTATTACATGTTGTGTGTGGATAGTGGTGCCGTTGAGTTTTTAGGTGGGGAAAGACTAGTTAAATGGTATATGGTGTTCTAAATAGCCAAGTTAAGGAGTTTTGATTGATGATGTTGAGCCTTTTTGATATAATCTTGATTCTCATGGTTTAGAAATATAAGTTTGCAGGCATGATGCTGGTAGACTATGACAAAAGTAGTATGGTCCGTCAAAGGTTTGGAGATATCTATGTTTAGTGTTAGGAGAACCTAAGTTGGTGAATTTTTAAGCTGTTATATACTGACTTTTAGGGCTATAGAAACCTAAGGGCTAAATCTTAGAAAGAGGTATTAGCATTGGTTGCTATACATGAAGATACCTTCTTACAGGTTAAGTTTAGTTTTATGTGTATTTTTATATCCCGACTCTAGAGTAAAGTCATTTTAGTTTATACCATAGTGTTTATAGTGGTTCACGGACTTAGAGTAGTGGCTTAAATCTAAGAGAGGGATGATAGAACGGGTAACCAAGTCAAGTTTTCAGATGATAATAGATGTGCCAGTAAGTTGTGGAATTGGCCGTGAGAAAGAATGATGCTCGATCTATTCTTATTTCAGTAGTTTACTTCAGTTATTCCGATACATACTCATGCTTTATATTTCAGCTTCATGATCATAGCTCGTGTTCATACATATGATAAGGAATCATGTACTCTCCTAGTTCCTAGTATGATGAGTTTCCAGTTTGTTTAGAAGTCAGAATCGCTTTTCGTAAGTTATGAATTCTAAAAATTCAGATCATGCAGTTCATGACTCTTGTGCACATGTGATACTCTTAACGATTAGTGAAAATTCAGATTTATATCAGGTACGTCCTCATATTAGATCTCTTCAATGGGTCCATGCCGTGAGTGTTCTATTCCTCATGCCTCAATAGGGTATCAAGTTACGCTTAGTACTCCCCTCATGTTCTGGATTCCGGTATTCCAATTTTTCAGTGCCCTTTTCCCTTAGGTCGAGATAGTGATGATGAACAGTTGTCTAGATGGGAAAGAGTAAATATTTCTTATTGATGAAAGATGGTTGTATGTTTATTTGAGTTAAGGCAGCAATTGTGGAGTAATATTGAGGCCAAGTCTTTGATACATGTTAAGGTTAGTTGAAGTTTTATGTGTTATATTTGGGAAAAATTATTGTGTGCTTGTTTTATGTAAGTCTATAAGTTAAAAGAATTTTGGGGTGAAGTTTCGTGTATGGCTTGGTTAGTTGAGGATATTTTATGTGTATTATCTGAATAGTGCAGGGAAGTTGCTATAGATAGAAGTATTAGAGAATATGAGAAATATGTTTTATGAGTGGTTATTTAGAAGTGCACATGTGGGTATGAAGATAGGCTTGAATATTATTTTTGTACGCATATGGATGGATGCCTTGAGTATTTGTGAATGTCTAATATGAAGTTGAAGGTGATTGCTGGAGTGGCAATAAGAATTATGCAGGAGATGAGGAATTGTGAAATGTAGGGTGTGCTAAATTTATGATTCAGACTAGTACTACAGTATTATGTGGTGCATCTTGTGATTTTGAGTTAGGCTTGAATATCATGAGGGGATTTAGTTCAGTTTAGACATTAGTAGATGGAAATATCAGCGGCCATGTGAGAAAAATAAGTGAAATAAATGAGCATGGTGTTTAAGAGGAAAGTATAGTTGAGAGAGTATTTTTGAAGTGTGGCTAAACTCGAAAGTAAGAAGTTACATTGGCTAAGGTTTGGTAATTCTATCCTAGTTTATGAGTTATATGTCTATATTCCATGCTATAGAGTGGTGTCATTATTGTGATTCCTTAGTTGGATGTCTTGTATAACTCATGTCAGAGATTCTTTGCTCCCTGACGCTACTAGAATTTCTTTAGAAAGAGTGCTAAAGAGATACTCCAGTTGAGTATAAGTGTCCCATATAATTCAGTTTAGCAGTCAGGCAGACAAGTTACTATGGTTTTCCACGTTTTCACCTAGTCCTACTATCTGAAGTCCAATGCGTATGACCATCCCAACAGATAATCTATTCCATCCGTGTAAGTTGTGAACTCAGTTCAGTCCAAGCATCATGTTTAAGATTCAGTTATTTAGTCACGACTGAGTTCATAAGAGTTTAACACATAATCTCAAATTTTTCCAGCTATTTTAGCTCAGACAATGTAATACCTTTGTACAATCTAAATCTTGTTGCCTCATGATTCGTACTTACCTAAGTTATCACTTCTAAATCCAATGTGTGTGATTTGAGGATAAACGCTTCAGGGGGTATCCTAAACTCTCAGAATGAATTAGCTCCTTAAAACAAGTAAGGGCAAGTCAGCTCAGAATTTAGTTTTGTGTTAGAAGTGTAAATATTTCAGATCAGTTATATCCTTTCTTAGAAGACATATCAGGTCCACGATATTCCATACCTTTAAGTTTCAACATTCCTACCCATCATTTGTGGACGAATGATCCCAAGGGGGAGATAATATAACACCCTACATTTTGGGTTAGAATAAAAATCGTCATTTCTATGCATAGATGATCCAAAATCAATAAATCCTATGCAAATATGGCATGTTAATCATTTTAGTAGTATGAGGAATTGAATGAGTTTTCCGTCGACATAAAATTCGTCCAAAACGGACATTCAGTGAAGGAGTTATGGTTAATTTAAGTCCTAATCATAAAACACCATCATTCCTATCCTTGGAGCATCGCGGAGAGGGTTTAAATGATGATGGTCAATTTCCAGTGAGACAATGCAATGGTGGCGTGTTGCGGATTGGGCCAAATTCCCATTCGTCAATTTCTAATGAGCCACCGTGATAGTGGTGCGTCGCGGTGACCCATAAGATCTGGTTCCTAGTTTAAATTTTTCAAATTTCGTTAAGAAGTTAACAAGGGTAGTTTGGACTTTTTTTGTCAAGTATCTTAAAATGTCCAAACAGGAGATTTAGACCTCTACAAGCATAAGATACGACATTCTCAAGATTTCTCTCCAAACCTAAACCCTAGTTCATATACTTCTCTTCCAAGAAACTCAAGATTCAACCGTGGATTTTCAAAATTGATCGGAGATTTGGAATTACCAAATCTAGGCTTCAAGGATCAGCCATTATTCTTCATTATCGAGGTACGCGGGGTTTTTCTAAAAATCTCATAGGCATAGAAATCATGATTTTAAGAAAAGGGTTTTTAAATTTATGAATATAATCATGTTTTAGAATACTTGATGGAATTGTTTTGATCTTTAGGCCTTCCCCCAAATTTATTTGAAATTATATATATATATATATATATATATATATATGTAAGCATGTGTTTTAGGGTTGATGATTGAATTGAGAGCATGACTCATGAAAAATCCCTCTCTTGCTATGATTTTTCCTTTACTTATGATATGTTATGAATTGTTTTGAATGCATCTTGAAAAGCAGGTTATGAAATGTCTTGAATAATGTTATATTTGGATTATGATTTAGATTTCAAAAGAGAGTGAGTTGTTTATATTGATGAATGTTGAACATAATCATATAATGAGAAAAGTTGCATGGTTTGTTAAAGATTACTTGACCACCACTTGTTTATTGAAAGTATGGGAATTTTGCATAATTTTGACTTATATTTTCGGAACATGAATTCTCTTTGTTAAATTGCATGTTTGGGTGGTCTGAATTAAGTTTTTATTAAGGATCATGCTTAATGCTATATGGCTCAGAATTACGACTTGCAAGTCTTGGTATGACGATACCAAATCAGATAATGCTATAAAAGACTCAGACCAATACAGAAATCAGACTTTATCGGATTTTCATGATTTAGACTTCAGATTGACTCATATTCAGAACAGGTTAAAATTGGGCATAAAGAGATGTTATGTTATAGAATGAATCTTTACATGATTTTCACAAAATAGTTTATGTATTTCAAAACACATTTGTTTATTACAAAGACTTATATGGATTATAACAGAAATAACCATCGAAGAGTAATGTCTTGAAAGAAAATTATTTTTCTTAAACTAGTATGTTCATTTTTTAAAAAGAAGTCTATAATAATAATTTGATCAATTATGGTGGTCAATAACAAGTTTTTGAATAAGAAGGGTTATGGATACGATATGGTATAACAAGATATGATATGATATGTTATGGATTACAAATCTAGGTATGACAATACCTTGTTAAGAAATTCCCTTAATAGAACATAAGTTGAAATTTCATAAGCAACAACAATGATTTTAAGACGTAAAAAATGGGCTTAAAGGGAGTATGATGGTTAACCGAAGAAAGCTCGAGTTAAGATAATTCATTGCCGAAAATCGTGTTTTGCCAATGCGGGATTATTATATCCTGAAATATGGATTGTATGCTTTCTATGTGCTTTTGGTATACTAGAGATTATGTACCCAATTCTTACAACAAACTTGGATTGGGGGATTGTCCGCCGAGTTAAGGGTTGATTCCATATAGCTCATGGAATTTTAGAGATATAGGGTGTACCATCTAGCTCAGAACTAAAATAAAGTAATGATTATATGTTTTACAAGGTTGATTGAAGTTTTTAAGTACACCCTTGTGTCTTAATCTCCATTATGTTAAATTATTTTCACAATGCTCTCGATTATTATAGATAAAATATATGTTGTTTTTGACTTGTTTTGCATACCAATACATTCTATGTATTGACCGTCCTCATGGAGGCTGCATTGTCTCATACTGTAGGTCCTGATGAATATTTCCATTGTCGATCATGTTAGTAGGACATTTAGATATGGCGGAGTTGGTGAGCCATCCATTTTTCAAATGGCATTTATTTATATGTTGACTTCTTTCAATTTATAGTCTAGCCGAGGGTCTTGTATCGACCTGACAGTTAGTATTTAGTAGAGGCTTCGTAGAGGGGTTTGATTATTGTATTTTCATAATATTATTGACTTAACGTGATTAAAAGATATCTTTAATTTCATTATATCTTCTGAACAATGATTTATGTAAGAATTATGCTTATGATAGTATGTTAAGGGGTATTGTAACGCCCCAAAAATGGGTCCCAGAGCGTCACACGGTGCTTGAGGCTATGAGAAGCTCCAAGCTAAAACTTTGAGCCATTTTCATTCAGTTCAACACGAATCAACGGGGTTTCCATAAATAACCCTCAAATATCAATAGAGTAATCATCATTCAAGAATAAAACAATTTTAGAAAGATAACAAAATACGACTTATTAGTAAACTCCCAACATTTATACTAGTCTGACAAGCCTCTAAGAAAATCAATAAAACCAGTGAGTCATTGAGACATGCCCCAACTGACTCATACTCAGTTATAAAATGTAAACAATTCCATGAAACCAACATCAGACATCACGTCCTCGGAATATGAGGACTCACCACGACAGAGGATGTAGAACAGCGTGCCCGAAGAATCACTGTCGAACCTGGAACTGAGCACCTGAACCTACATTCCGAGAAAATGCAGCCCACATCCGAAGATATGGGTCAGTACCATGGAAAGGAACCGAGTATATGGGGGTGTATGCAGTTTTATAAATATCATCATCATAAAAATTTATAAGAAATATGCAGGATGTATGAAAGACTCACATAGTCCGAAGAAAATTATCATAATCATGAGAGGATGAAATAAGTACAATAACACATGTGAGTCATCATATAATTTGTCAATCACTTTCAGTTCATCAAGAATATCAATTCTCGTAATGTAAATATCATTAAATCTTTCGAAAGAATAACTTTCACAATTCCACTTTCAAATCACTTCACCATTCACCATAGATACAAGGAAACACACACACACTGGGAGATCCTATAACCGACATAAATCATGTGAGCTACCTGGAGTCCAACATACAATTGGATGAACCCATAACGTTACAAATTCACGGTTCAATCGGAATGTTCATAACTAGTCGCTCGGGTGTCCGTTTTGGATGATTCACATATCATTGGAGAGCTTATTCGATACTCTACACAATGGTGGGTTATAATATAAGACATTCCGCATGGAAAATTTATAATTCATTTTAGAAGATAGAACCCAACACGTTTACGCACAAAATTTCAATGAAAAATTTCTCGGGGTATTACATCATCCCCCCCTTGGAAACATACATCCTCAAATGACGTTAGACATGCCAAGATTAGATAGGGAATAGAGCATACAGCTGAAACCATTCGTTAGAGTCATCACCACATCGTTTCTCACTCCGAATGCAACATAGAATACATAAATTCAAGAAACTACAGCTGAACACATAATAAATGACAGCTGAACTGCTACAATTTTTATCAAAAGTGCATGATTTAGGAAAGAACGGTACCTTTGACTTGATCGGAGATCATGGAAAATAGGTACGGGTACTTGGATTACTATCCACCTCAGCTTCCCAAGTTGCACTCTCAACAGATTGGTTTCGCCACAACACCTTGACCAAGGGAACTTCTTAGTTCCTTAGTCTTCGGACACTGAAATCAAGAATTTCAACAGGAATCTCATCAAAAGGAAGATTTTCTTGAATGTCAGCACTCATAGAGGAATCCACTACCACAGCATCGCTAATATACTTTCTATGCATGGAGACATGGAATATTGGATAAACAGAGGACAACTCGGAAGGCAACTCGACCTCATAAGCTACCTTACCAACAAGGCTAAGAATTTTGTAAGGACCAACATAATGGGGACTAAGCTTTCCCTACTTTCTGAATCTCTTCACCCCCCTTATGGGTGAAATTTTTAGATACACTAGGTCACCAACTTCAAACTCAAGGTCTCTGCTTCTAACATCCGCATATGACTTCTGACAACTCTGCGCAGTTTTCAACCTTTCCCTATTCAACTTAGCTTTTTCCATAGCCTCAAATACCGAATCAGGACCACTCACAACTGCTTCACCCACCTTGAACCAACTTATGGGTGATCTACACTTCCTCCAATATAAGGCTTCAAATGGAGCCATGCCAATACTAGAGTGGAAACTGTTATTGTAAGCAAACTCTATCAATGGTAAATGATCATCACAACTTCCCTTAAAGTCAAGTGCACAAGCTCCCAACATATCCTCTAAGGTCTGGATGGTCTGCTCACCATCAGTCTGCGGATGAAAAGCAGAACTCAAAAGCACTTGGGTACCAAGACCCTTCTGAAAAGCTTTCCAAAATTGCAAAGTGAACTGAGTACCCCTATCCGAAATGATAGACAAGGGAACTCCATGCAGTCTGACTAGCTCTCGGATATACAATCTAGCATAATCCTCAGCAGTATATGAAGTATGAATAGGCAAGAAATGAGCAGACTTAGTCAATATATCAACCACAACCCAAATGGAATCATGATGGCGTCGAAAAGGAGGTAAACCAATCACGAAGTCCATATTTATCTCTTTCCACTTCCAGGTGGGAATACTAAACTCTTGCGTCATACCTCCTGGTCTTTGGTGTTCAACCTTAACCTGTTGGCATGTTGCACACTTAGCTACAAACGTTGTTATATCTTTTTTCATGCCACTCCACCAATAGATTTCCCGTAAGTGTCAGTACATCTTGGTGGTACCAGGATGAATAGAATATCGCGCCCCGTGTGCTTCAGCCATAATCCTCTGTCTCAGATCATCAACATTTGGGACACACAATTTACCCTGCAATCTCAACACACCATCTCTTCCTTGGGATAAAACCTCTACTTTTTGGTCCTTGATTGACTCCTTCAATCTGACCAAACTAGTATCTAAGTATTGCTTTTCCTTCACTTCCGAAACCAAGAAGGATTCGGAACAACTCCGAACCCCAATACTACCTTCAGCAGAGTCAAACAACTTAACCCCCAATCTATCCAAATAATGTATATCACGATCCAACTCTTTCTTACCTTTTACCACATGCGAAACACTACCCATGGACACTCTACTTAGGGCATCCGCCACAACATTGGCCTTGCCCGGATGGTACAGCACACTCATATCATAGTCATTTAATAATTCTAACCATCGTCTCTGCCTAAGATTCAATTCTCTCTGGGTAAACACATACTGCAGACTCTTATGATCAGTGAAAACATCAACATGGACACCATATAAATGGTGTCTCCAGATTTTCAAAGCAAACATAACAGCAGCCAACTCAAGGTCATGGGTGGGGTAATTTTTCCTATAGGGTTTCAACTGTGTAGAAGCATAAGCTATCACCTTACCCTTCTGCATCAATACTCAACCCAACCTAACTCTCGAAGTATCACAGTACACGATTAAACCATCAACACCATTAGGCAAAGTGAAAATAGGGGTTGCAGTGAGTCAAGTCTTCAACTCCTGAAAACTCTTCTCACAAGATTTGGACCATAAGAACTTCACTTTCTTTTGGGTCAACCATGTCATAGGAGACACTATAGAGGAGAAACCCTCAACAAAATAGTGGTAATAGCCAGCACTGTACAGGGACCTGGATGCATATGACCTGCTACCTTGCTCCTGCCTACCTCTAGGCACGGGAGCACTAGCAGATGACAGTGTTGGCATAGACGAACGATCCTGATACTAAGGGCGACTCCCTCCCTGCGATCTAGTCTAACCCTGTCCATGCTGCTCAGACGTAGCTCTCTTATTCCCTCTTATTCTATCTCTCTCCTTAATCTTGTCTGCCTCAATCTATTAGGCATAAGTCATCAGCCTAGAAAGATTCATCTCACTATTTAGCATAGAAGACCTACACTCCTTAACCACATAACTAGACATTCCAGTCATAAACTTACTCATACTAGCCCGATTATCAGCCACTAAGTCAGGAGCATACTTGGCCAACTAATTGAACTTTAGACAGTACTCCCTAACAGTCATAGAGCCCTGTCGCAGGTTCATAAACTCTTCCACATTTGCCTCCCTCATCTCTAAGGGGAAAAAATTATCCAGGAATGAATCCTGGAACTCTTTCCAAGTCATAGGGACAGCTCCCTCACCTCTACCTTTCTGCCAAGTTACAACCCAATCATAAGCAAGGTCTTTCAACCTATACACAACCAACTCCACACTATGTTCCTCAGATATATGCATCACTTGAGTAATCTTCCGCACCTCCTCTAAAAATAACCATGGATCCTCATTAGACATGGACACATAGAATTTCGGCGAATTCATCCGCATGAAGCCACGGATGCTGGCAGCAGCTGAAACACCTCCCTGCTACTGTGGAGCTGGGGCCAGGTTAGCCTGAACATTTGTAGTAACAGCTTAGGGCAGCGCCTAAAAGGCTGCCCGAAATTCAGCATGAGACACGTTTTCATTCAATGGGTCAGTGGGTTGAGGTTGCTGACCATCATTATTTCTTCTCGCTCGACGTGGAGGCATATTTTTGAAAGAGGAAAGCACGAATCAATAGCAGAGAGAGACACTTTAATCATGATAGAATTATGAAAGAAAGAATCACACTTTTTCCTAAAACGTCTTGTAGCCTCTTGCTCATAGATGTGGTGCGCTACACACCAATGATCAAGACTCTACTTAACCCAGCTTGTCAGACTCCCTAGGATACCTTAAAACCTTATGCTCTGATACAAAGTTTGTAATGTGTCAAAAATGGGTCCCGAAGCATCACACGGTGCTTGAGGCTATGAGTAGACCCAAGCTAAACCTTTGTTCCATTTTCATTTAGTTCAACATGAATCAACAGGGTTTCCATAAATAACCCTCAAATATCAATAGAGTAATCATCATCCAAGAATAAAACAATTTTAGAAAGATAACAAAATATGACTTATTAGTCAACTCCCAACATATATACTAGTCTGACAAGCCTCTAAGAAAATTAATAAAACCAGCGAGCCATTGAGACATGCCCCAACTGACTCATACTCAGTTATCAAATGTAAACAATTCCGTGAAACCAACATCAGACATCACGTCCTCGAAATATGAGGACTCACCATGACAGAGGATATAGAATAGCATGCCCAAAGAATCACTGTCGAACCTGGAACTGAGCACCTGAACCTACATTCTGAGAAAATACAGCCCACATCTGAAGATATGGGTCAGTACCATAGAAAAGAACCGAGTATATGGGGGTGTATGCAATTTTATAAACATCATCATCATAAATATTTATAAGAAATATGCAGGATGTATGAAAGGCTCACATAGCCCGAAGAAAATTATCATAATCATGAGAGGATGAAATAAGTACAATAACACATGTGAGTCATCATATAATTTGTCAATCACTTTCAGTTCATCAAGAATATCAATTCTCATAATGTAAATATCATTAAATCTTTCAAAAGACTAACTTTAGCAATTCCACATTCAAATCACTTCACCATTCACCATAGACACAAGGAAACGTACACACACTGGGAGATCCTATAACCGACATAAACCATGTGAGCTACATGGAGTCCAACGTACAACCTACGTTGGGGAGAGCTGTCCTATCCTTGCCATCAGAGTATGAATATTGATATCAAATGCACACAAACTAGTGATCACTATATAAATTAGCCTCAAGCTCACTCCTACGGGGGCACGTAGTTCTAGGGAAGTAAGGTCGCTTTATACCTCCTACTCGGTGCTAAAGATTTCTCCTGGACATAGCTCAGATCATTTTAAAGACAATCCACAACAAAATAATTTCAGTAATATATAAATATACATCGGGAGCCATCATGCTTCCCATCTATCAAAATCAACCAAGTTGTGGATTTCTTTCACACTCGAGTTCAAAACAACTCCATTAAGACCAAAAGGTCAAATCATTCAAAATATCTCAAATATTCAACATCAACGTGCTTATAACACACACTTTCTCAAAAAAACACAATTTCCAGTGGGGATTCACGACCCAAATATCAAAATCATGATAAATATCGTTCAAGATTCATGCTTTATATCTCCACACATGTAAATTCATCTTTAAAAATCATAAATATCAAGATTTCATAATAATCATCATAAGATATAGGTTCATGCTTCAAATTCAAAAAAATCAAATAAAAATCATGCCTTTGTAAAGAAAGTTACTTTTGGGCACAAGAACGAAAAAAGAGTTCTTGTTGAAAAACCCCACATACCTTGAATGATGAACTTTAGATCGATACTCATTTTTGAGATGTTAATTGTGCCTTTGAATGATGGTTCATGGAGTACTTAAACTAGGAACTTGGAATCTTGAATAAATTTGTAGAATTAATGGTAAACTTTGGAGGTTCTTCAAGTTGGATGTAGGAGCTTAGGGTTTTCTTTTTGAGGGAGTTTGATGAAATATAACATATAATACTTCTAATAGGCTTAATATAGGGTTTGGATGGATTTTGGGTGAGGAAAAATGACTAAAACTCCCCAAAAAATCAAATAATTCTCAAATTTGTCCTTTGGTGGATTGTTTTGATAGTCTGAAGTAGATCAACCATAATGTTTTACTCCGATATCCAAATTGGATAAAACCAGTTTCATTAGAAATAGGACTCTCATATCTTTCCGTTGATATATAGTATCTTACCCAGATCATTGTGTACGAGGAGTTATGATCATTTGAAGGTTACCTAAAAATTCACTTTTGATTGGCTGAAGTAGATCGACCATAACTTTTTGCTCCGATAGACAAATTGGATAAAACCAATTTCATTGGAGAGAGGACTCGCTGAGCTTTCCGTTGATATATAGTAGATCACTTAGATTATTATGTATAAGGAGTTATGATTGTTTAAAGTTGGAGCAAAAATATGCCAGGCCTCAGTACTTTTTCCTACACGTTTTACTGTTCACTACTATTCATGGTTCGATCGGAATGTTCATAACTCATCGCTCGGGTGTCCATTTTGTAAGATCCACATATCATTGGAAATCTTATTTGATATTATACGAAATGGTGGGTCATAATCAAAGATATTCCATACGTAAATTTTATAATTTATTTTAGAAGATAGAATCCAACACGTTTACACACAAAATTTCAATAAAAAATTTCCTGGGGTATTACAGGTATCTTAGGCCTTTGTGGTTTGGGATACCCATCATAGTAAGGGCCTAGGCTCGGGTGGTGACATGCTTTGTATTAGAGATAGGTTCAAGGTCCTAGGGTGTCTACAAATTTGTGTCTAGTAGAGTGTTGGTTGTGGATGTGTTGTGCACCACACTTATAATTAGGAGGCTAGCGGACATTCAAGAGATGTTTCCTATTATTTTGTTCTCTAGATCGTGGAATGGTGTTGTCCATATGAATGTTATCCAAATTCCTTCCTTTCTCTAATTTTATATGCTATGTCCCACTATCGAGACAATAACAAGTTCAAAAGCTATGATTCTTAATGAAATATCAAAAGGACATGAGATAATTCCATTAGTACGTCAAGTGTATTGACTCAAGTGTATGCCACCTATCTATATCAATCATGCATTTGAGGCTGAGGTAAGAAGTGTATCAGGTCCATTTCAAAGGTATTTTTCAGATGTCATGATTAAGGGTAGAGCTATGTAGCAGAGAATGTTGGAATAATATTTCCACCTGAGAGGTAAGTAAGTTAAGTTTTTATAACCTATAAATATTAAGATGATCCCAGCGTTAGTGATATGAAGCCATAAGTTTAAAAGTTAAAGTGAAGGTAACTTTTGAGTAAAGAGTGTAGTTATAGTTGTGTAACCTTTGAGTGAAGGGTTCTATGCCTTTTTATGATGATTGGCTAATGTTCTAACACTGTTTATAGATTTATGGTAGTAAGATAAGGATGTGATTATTTATAATGATTAGAATTTAGTTGAAATAGGGAAAGAGCTCATGATGGATACTTAGTGTAGTAGCAAAATTGATAATAAGTTGTGACTAAGAGGGGTAGGTTGGCTAATAATTGATAATTTTAGCATTAAATTAGGCAAATCTTTGAAAAAAAAGGAGTGCCAATGATGCTTAGTAAATTTTTAAGGTATTTGGGACTTATGCCTGTGTAAGTAGATATGATGTGAGAAAGTAGTATATGCTAATAGATCGTAATGGGTTATATTATAAGAGTAAGATTGACTATTTGTATTATGTGACTTTATTCCCTTTATTCTCTTTTCTCTAGTAGTTGTAAACTAGTACAGTATGTGAGAAGGCGTGTAATGAATATTAAGGTGTAGTATTAAAGTTGGGAAGGAAAATGTGCTTGAATGCTGTAGTTATAAGAAATTAGGAATTGAGGTAGATTTCTCAAATTGGTGGACCAGTATATTATGCAGGATTTTTCATCAGTCGTACATGATTGGTGCTAGAGACTAGGTTTGAACTTTAGATATGGATTGTGGTTATAAGAATGTTAACTTGAGGATAGAGATACGAGAAAAGTGGGAGTAAGTTAGTAGGCTTGATTTGATGTGTTCAATATCCTACGTTGGCAACTTATGTATAAATTGAGCGCATAATTATGATATATATACATGAGGACAAGTGTTAAAACAATGAATTGCAGCTGAGTCATTCGGTGGATAAAAGCGTTAGGTATATAAGAATAAGTTGAACACAGGTGACATTTCGGTAGATGAGGTTTTATTTGTCTTAGTATCATGTGTACTTAGTTCATGTTATAGAATTTCTCAGTATAGAGAAGTCTAGGGAGCTGCTATATGGTGTTCTTTAGATCTGAATTGAAGGAAAATTAGATAGATGATGTGAGCACTTGGTATAGTTTTTAAAACATTGTTATGTCATAAGGATAAGTAATGCTAGTATACTAAATATTAGAGAATGGATTGTTACATGTTAGGAAGTATGGGTGTGTAGGCTTATGGGAGTCTGAGTTATAGGGTGGTGCATATGGAACCTAGCAAAAGTTAATATTTGTATCCATAGAGGGTAGTTTCTTCATATTATAGTTATCAGGGGAGTTTTACATTCATGTGTATGGTGATACCCCTATTGTGCTGAGTGGTGTACTTGTACATTTAATAAGAGGATACACCCTCAAGTCTAGATAGGGACCTTTGAGCTAAGGGGAAGATTATGAACTAAGGAAAATCTTGAATTTTTCTCTTAGTTGTGAGTTCCAGGAAGGGTCATGATAAATCTATTCTTATTCTATCAAATTCCTCGTACTCCAATTTAAGTGGACACTCTACCAATATCTTATGTATTCAAATTATGCCTATGCGTAAGGTACGAGTTCTCTATGCAACTCATGTCCATGCTCCGACACCTTTACTAGAAGCAATAATGATTCTTACAAATCCAAGATTCCAAGTATTCAAGATCTATATTATGATCTTCATGATCCATAAACTCATGTCTCACTTTATGCTTAGTTCTAAGGAACTATATTCTCTAGATATCACAAATTCATTTTATGTCATGAATTAGTCAAAGGTGATGCTATCTACGCAACCTCATGACTATTCTTAGTTCTAGAATGCAAAGCAATAGCTTCAAACGAAAATCCCTTTTTTATTCATTGAATGTATGAATCTCAGCTTTATGTTATATGACCCATGATATATGCACTCTTATTTCTCACTATTCCTAGCCTGAAGAACTCCTACTATGTAATGGTTATGCCCAAACGACCCTTTAAATAAGATTTAGGTATTTTCTAAGAGGTATTTCATGCCTATTATACTGTATCTCACTTCACAAGTCTCACTTTGAGTAGTACGATAAATATAAGTCATAATTGGGCAGTATCATTCCTATCCTTATGTTTGTGCTCTAGTATCTCAATGACCCTCCTTATGCTAGAATGATAGTGGTTACAGAATCATAGTAATGTTTGAGATAAGAGGATAGATGTTCTTTATTATGGAATTTTTTGTGACTACTCAAGCTAAGATTATAGACAAAGAGGGAAGAGAGGGATGAACCTTTGCTATTTGAGATAGTTAGGGAGTGGATATACGGTGAAATTTTTTGGGAATGTAATTATAGTTGTTGGTCTTTCTTGGGGAGATCCATAAAGCGGGTGTAGTATAGGTAGGTTTGAATGTCGTGATTGATGAATACACAAACCAATGTGTTATATGGTTAGTACTCCATGATTTAAGAAATGAGGTTGTTTAATTATAGTGTTATGGTGAAGTGATATTCGTAAAGGGATGTAGAGTATAGAATCACATAGCTTAAGCTAGCACTTTTAACTTTGGGTTAGGCTACAACATAGAAGTACTATGTAGTGGGACTCATACTCTTGTGGTTAGGTGTGTTGTGGGGGGATTGTAGGTTAGGAATAATGAAATATGTAATTCATTCTATAGAGAATGATCGAATAGTGTCACTAAACTTATGGTCTAATGGTAGTATCATGTAAGGTGGAGGATACCTCTATTCCTATGTCCAGCCAAACCTTATTTCATGTCAGATCTAATATAAATCAAGACCTATGATCACCAAATAAACTCATGCCTTATTTTGTGATGATTATGATCCATAAATATCATGTGGAAGGTCACATCGATGTCAATTCTCATTATCTCGCGCTTCTTGCTTACATGATTTATTTGGTAATGCCATGAAGCTCTTCTTGAATGCCTATGTATGTTTCATTGAGCAAAAATTCCTAACGTGAGGTCAACTCCTTTATTCCATACATCTATAGCATTAACAAGTTCCTACCCATCATTCGATGTTGAATGATTCCAAGGGGGAGATAATGTAACACGCCACATTATTAGCTAGAAGTTGAACCATTGATTCTATGTATATAGGCCCCGAACATAATGATTATATGTCAATATAAGTGTGATGATTAATTATTTAGTGTTGGAACATCTTTGGAGATGAATTGATATAATAAAAATCTACTAATTTAAAGTGGAGTTGTGAACTTTCCTACCGATTTAGTTTTAGTGACTGATTCAACTTTGGTTAACTTCAAATGACTATTACTTCTTGGATATAACAATTTAGGTAGCCTACTATATATCAAATGAAATATCTTCGAGTCTTATTTCCAATACATCTGATTTCACCTTTATCCAATAAAGGAGTAAAAGGTTATGTGTGATTTACCAAAAAAGTATTTGTCTGCCAAGGTGCGACGGCCAAAGGGGTGGACCACCTCTCCAGGATAGCTCGTCACACCAAATCATCGCTCGTAATTAGATAGACTAAAATTTGGTCTTTTGTGTATGGTTGATCACGGGATTGATGGTCCATCGCCCAATCCGTCTGCTGGGACGTTTCTACACTGTTATAATATTTTTAAAGGGGTATTTCTGTCTTTTTCTCACCTCAAACTCCTCCCCCAAAACTTAAATCACACTTTAAAACCTATTTACTTATTATATATCAGTTTCCTATAGCTCCTTCCCCTTTCCTCTCTCAAGAGAGAAAATTTAGGGTTTCTTCTCAAGACTCATACCTCCAAGGCTTATTAGATTCAAGATTTCTCGAAATTTGTAAATCAAAAAGGTATGCAGAACTAACGTAACACTCAGGGCTAAATTGCGATTTCTCTATGGATTTCAAAGTGTATTTATGTGTATATATATTATGGATTTTGAGAAATTATTTAAGAGAATTGTTTTTGAAAACTCTGTCTTTTATGGTTATGGTCTTTGAAATTGATTTAGAAGCATGAAATATGAAACCCTATTTGTTATGATGAAAGTATATATTTACTATGTGGTTTTGTACATGTTTGAGAGTTTTTTTATGTGTATTATATGAATTCTCAATATTTGAACTGTTAACCTCAAATTTAATTTTGTAACGAACTAAAAACACGTCTCGAGAAGTCACACAGTGCTCAAGACTAAGAGTAGTCTCAAGCTAACCTTGTAAGCCATCTACCAAAGCTGAAACTCATAATAAAGCAATATATGCATGAAAAAAATACTGAAATACTAAGTACAGTCTGAAGTGAACAAAATTTAAGTGAACATAATTTCTTAAAGTATTTAACTTAAAATCTAAACAACCAACACTTAAAATTTTCAAATATAATGAAAAGTCTGACAAGTTTCTAGTAATAACAACTAGAGAGCCGTTGGGATAGACCCCCAACTGACTCGAACTGACTGAAAACAACTGAACAATCTACTTTAATAGGCTAGATATTTGAATAACTGGGTCCCCAAACTATGAGGACTCACCAACTATTGGGATGTAGATAGAGATGCTCACAGTCAATCACGCTGCTGGAACTGAGCACCTAAACCTACATTATTAAACAATATAGCCCATAGACATATATGTGGCTCAGTACTTTGGGAATGTAATGAGCATATAGGGGTGAATGCTTATGTAAAATAATAATTCAATATTTAAACAAATCATTCAATGAATGCATGCTAAGTGTAAATGACTTACCTCGGCTCGAATAAAACATATAATACGAAATAATAAAACATGAATACATAGAACATAGAAAATCTTTGTGAGTCATAACACGTCGTTATAAAAGATGTATCTTTACTCTTTCTAGTAGGAGTTTCTTCTAACCGACATAAATCATGTGAGCTATCATGGAGTCCAATGTATCTTACCTACGTTAGTAGAGTTGTTCTACCCTTGTCATCGGAATAATACCAAGCTAGAGTGATCACTATACTGAACCCACTAGGTGTATTAAAACCTATGGTGGCATGTAGTTCTGGGGCATGAGACCTTGGAATCATACCTAACTCGGTGCTAAATACAACTCCCTTGAATCTACATGCTCATTCTGTAGGAAATCCACCTTGAAACTAGCATAAGGGTTTGTAATGAAAACTAGTTGTGTGTCTGTCTATTTTAAACTATAATCAAAACTAATTATATGGATTCCACATCTTAGTTGAGGATCAAAATATCAAAATCATGCTTAAAATTTGAATACGTACTTTTCAAAGAATACTTAAACATTATCTTTCTTGAAATTTCGAGACTAAAACTTAAGGCTTGTAAACCCCTTTCTTGTAACTCATGTAAAATCATCCCAATTCATGTTCAATAATGAAAACCTTGAAATACTTTAAAAATTCTAGTCAAAATAACCAAATTCAATACTCAATATATAAAATCAAGTCACAAGCATAAGTATGTGAAAATAGTCATGCAATTCAACAGTTAAATCACTTGTAACTTCATAAGGATCAAACAATGATATTTGGGTATGAACCCTAAACTATAAATTCATGTAAACTCGAATATAAAAACTAGTTTTGGGCACAAGGAAGAAAGGAGTATCCTTGTTCATAACCACACATACCTTAATTGATTAATTGTATGTAAAATCTTGAACTTTGAATCCCTAATGATGTTCTTAAAACTTCTTCTTGAAGTTCTTGAATCTGAAAACTTGAATTCTCGATTATCTTGAAAAAGGAATGGTGAAAATTTAGATTTTTTAGAGATAAAGTTGGAATTCTAGGGTTGTTTGGAGAGAAATTTGGTGAATAAGGAGTATATTTTTCTTTGAATGACATCAAAGCAGAATCTTCGAATGACGTCTAATCTTCTTCTTTAAAGATCTGGGTCTATAGGGAAAAGACAAAGACTGCCCCTCAAAATTAAAAGTTTCAGAAGAATCTCAATTTTGATACTTACCGCTAAATGGTATTGTTCCACCGCTATAGACACCACCGAGCGGTGTAGTCGTGGTGACCTATTGTTTTGGACAATCCCAATTTTGAGGCTTACCGCTGAGCAATATTGGCTCCACCGCTATAGGCACCGCCAAGCGGTGTAATCGTGGTGACTTACTATTTTGCAAAATCCCAATTTTGAGGCTTACCGTTGAGCGGCATTGGGTTCACCGCTCTAGGCACCGCCAAGTGGGGTAATTGCGGTGACCTACTATTTCACATGAAAAATGCTATAACTTTTCACTCGGATATCAAATTTAGGATAAATTGGTATCATTAGAAAGATGATTGGATTATCTACAATTTGGAGGGTATTAATCTACCAAATTCCACATATAAATCAAGTTATACTCATTAAAAGATGACCCTTGTGAAATCAACCACCAAAATTTGGTCGATTCAAAAGCTCTTAGCTCGCATTACTCTAAGTGACTCCTATGAACATGTTTTACAAATCAATAGCTCTCTTCTCACTAGGATAATGGTCATAAGACATGCACCAAAATATGAATTATGGTATTAGAAGTTTTCACACGTAGGAACAACGGTTTGTTTTCTAGCTTAAAGTGTACGGGGTATTACAATATCTCTCCCTTGGGAATATTCATCCTCGAATGGGATTCGCTGACTGAGAATACTGAGGGTCTAAGATTACGTATTAAATATCGCATGAATCAACCATGACTGTATGACTAAACTGATCTATGAATGCATAAATTATCATGAAACTGACTATAAAAAGCTAGAACAGAGAATGGAAAAGAGGAAATCTGGGGAAACTTGTTACCTTAAACTGAGTTGAACTTGTGGAGAAAAGATGAGGGTTCTTGGCTCGCAGATCTACTTCTGCTTCCCAAGTGTTGTCCTCGACGGACTGATTCTGCCAAAGAACTTTGACCAAGGAAACTTCTTTGTTCCTTAGTCTATGAATCTAGTGATCAAGAATCTTAACTAGAAGTTCTTCATATGAAAGGTTATCTCGAATATATGAGCTCTCTAGAGGTACTATAATAGCTGGATCACCAATGCACTTCTTTAACATGGAGACATGAAACACTGGATGAATGGATGTCAAGTCTGTGGGCAATTCAAGTTCATATGCTACCTTCCAACATGACTTAAGATCCTGAAAGGGCCTACATATTGGAGACTAAGATTCCTTTTTTTGACAAATCTCTTCGCCCTTTTCTTGGGTGAAACCTTCAAGTAAACTAAGTCATCCACCTTAAACTCGAGATCCCTTCACCTCACATTTGCATAGGATTTCTGATTACTCTAGGTTGTTTTCAACCTTTCTTGAATTAACTAGACTTTCTCCATGGCTTCAAACACCATGTATGGCCCTATAAAAGAAGCCTCACCCACTTTGAACCAACCGATAGGTTATCTACACTTTCTCCCATAGAGAGCCTCAAATGGGGCCATCTGAATGCTAGAATGGTAATTGTTATTGTAGGCAAACTCAATCAATGACAAGTGATCATCCCAAATACCTTTGAAGTCAAGAACACATGCCCTCAATATATCCTTAAGGGTCTAAATGATCCTCTCTACCTGAACATCCGTCTGAGGGTGAAAAGTTGAACTGGGGTGAACTTGGGTACCAAGACCCTTCTGAAAAGTTTTCCAAAAGTGAGAGGTAAACTGAGTACCCCTGTCAGAAATAATGGACAAAGGGATTTCATGCAATCCGACCAACTCTCTAATATATAGCTTAGCATAATCTTCAGCTGAGTAGGACGTGTGAACTAGAAAGAAATAGGCTGATTTGGTCACTTTGTCTATAATGACCCAAACTGAATCATGAGGCCAACGGGAATAAGGTAATCCTGTCACAAAGTCAATATTTACCTCTTTTGACTTCCAAGTAGAAATACTAAACTCTTGTAAGGTACCACAGGCCTTTGGTGCTCCACCTAAACCTTTTAACAAATTGCACACTTGGCCATAAATTCTGTGATATTTTTATTCATACCACTCCACCAATAATGTAATGCCTTAGTTTGCACCCCAGATGCCACGTGGTGCACATAATCCCGAAGGACCACAAGCTAACCCCTGACTGGTTCCAGGTGCTATTACTGAACAATAATGTTGTATAATGCAGAAATTTGGCAAAAATTACCATAAGGTTCATAACTGAAATCAAAATACTGAATACTAAAAATCAATACTATAAACTGAACACCAGTCTGAACTACTCTAGCCTGAAAAGCCTCTAACTAAACTATCTGAAAGTGAAGTTGATGGGACAAGCCCCCAACTAACTCCAACTACTGAAGTATTGATAACTGAAAATAATACTCTATCCTCAAACTATAAGGACTCACCACTAAATCTGTTGCTGATAATCTGGGCTGCTAGGTACGGTCAGGAGCCCGTGCATCTAAACCTATGATATAAGACATCATTGCACAAAAAAAAGGAATCCATCAGTAATTTAAATGTATTGGTATGCTAATTTAGGTAAGGCTGAATGCATGGGTTCATATGCATGAACAATAACTGACTGAATGGCATGAACATAACTGAATGAGAGTACGTATTTATCTGAACCTGTTGTAAATACTAATTATGGAATGCTATGCATATAACTATGTATACTATAACTGAGATTTCATTAACACTGGATTCTCAATTTTGATAACTGAATGACTAATATCTGAGTTTATTTATACTGAATTACTAATTACTAAGTGACTATTTTTTACGGTCCTAATTCTATAGGACTGAACTGAGTTCTATACTGAGATGGGTGACTGTACCTGGTAGTCCTAATTCTAAAACTGAACGAAGGTTTTATACTTAGTATAAATTGAAATTATAGGAGTGTTCATCTAACCAACATACCCCGATTATGAAATAAGTTGGGGTCCAACCTATGACCCCAGATTGAAGGGTGTTAACACCTTGCCAAGGGATACTAATAATGGCTATGAGTTAACCTTCTTTGATAGGAAGCCATTTCATCAACCCTCCCTGGCAGAAAACCTCGTACGGGATATATCAACCCTAGATTGGCAAGAAAACATCTCAACCTACGTTGGCTAAATAGTTTTGTAATGTAGGGATTGCTACTAAAGGTAAAACCCTTTAACGATAGAAATGTCCCCATCCCTAGGTTCTCTCAGTGATAATTTCTACACCTAACTTAAATAGACACTGAACTGATTTCTAGACTGTACTAGGCTTCACTGAACTATTACTGATCGTGTTGTTTAACTGAACTGAACTAAGTTCACTAAGTTTTATTAACTGACTGAGTACACTGAATTCTGTTAACTGGTTGAATACAGTGAATTTTGTAACTAATTGTGTAATACTATATGTGACATCACTAAGAATATTCTAAAACTACTGTAAATCTAGGTAAACAGCTAGATTGTCAGGTATTAGATACCCCCAGGACTCGATTGTGTAAATTGTAAAAATAGCACAATCTTGAAAGCATGATAGCTAGACACTTTGTCACAATTCATTCATTGAGGCATTTTTGCAAACACTTGCATGGCAGGAACTTGTATGCATGTTAACATGATATGATTTCATTACTCAACCCACATGAATAATTCATCAAACACTTGGGGAGCATAATTTATACACATGACAATACTACAACATGCAAGCATCATGATTAAAATCCCAAACTCACAAATTCAAGGGCTTTTAACATGAAATCATATAACAACACACAATGCTATTTATTTCTCAATAAACTTGCAATTTATCATGGATTATAAACCCAACTATATCATAATCATGAATATAATCAAATTCAATATGAAATTAGTGAAAAGAAATCAACTTATAATTTGAAAAGGGTTCTTAAACACCGAGGGTGGAAGGAAACCCTTGGATGAACACCTAACATACCTTGATGTTTGAATTTGTGAAGATTGATGGTATGTTCATGAAGTTTGAATTTGAAATCGAAAGCCCTAGGGTTTATTCTTAAGAGAGATTTGAGAGAAAGTGAGTGTTTTTTTCCTAGGAATGATTTAATCTTGTATTTTTATGGCTGAATATGGGTGGAAAATGACCCAATTACCCCTCTAGATGCGGGCTTTTAATGACTGAAAAGTGTGCCTAGTGGCCCATATACCAATGTATTGCGTTGATAGCATCAATGCAATGACCATCGCACCGCGTCGAGTTCTTATTGGTTCACTAGAATTGCACTGAAAACTTGGGAAAAATTATTTATCGACACGATGGGTAACGCGATGCATTGAGATTGCATCGACCCACCATTTTGGTCACCTGAATATGATTCAAATGAGCTTCGAAAAATCTAAAATTCACCCGGAGTGACCTATTGACACACCTGATCATGATTTAATCCAAGGATCGGTGTTTTAAGGTCAAAATGGTCATAAAATAGTATTGCCAACATATGAAGGCTAAAAATAATTCAAGTATAAACACTTAGCTGAAATTTCTAAATTCGGGACCTCTTTTCCAGCTTTAACGGACTAAGTTAAGCTTAGGATTTTGTGGGGTCTTACAATATCTCCCCCTTGGGAACATTCAGCCTCAAATAAGATTGACTAAGCTGAGAATACTGATAGACTATATTTTTTTACAGAACATGCACAACTGAAGCATGATTACATGACTGAAAGTACTGATATATTGAGTTATCATACTGACATGCATAACTGAACCATGACCGAGTTCTGAAAACATGACACATGACTCAGTTGTTTCATGAAGGTATGCATGATATGAGAATGCTATGCAACTGAATCATTACATAGTTGTAAAGGTAATCTGAGCATGGAACTGAGTAAATTCATAAGAAACTGTTACCTTGACCTGAGTTTGAGTTTGCGGAGAAGAGGAGAGGATACTTGGTCCGCATATCTATTTTTGCTTCCAAAGTAACTCCCTCAACGGACTGATTCCACCAAAGAACTTTGACTAAAGGAACCTCTTTGTTCCTTAGTTTGTGGACCTAAAAATTTAAAATTTTGACTGGGATTTCCTCATAAGAGAGGTTGTTCTGGAGATTAATGCTCTCTATCGGGACCACAACCACTGGGTCATCTATGCACTTCTTTAGCAAGAAGACATAAAACACTGGGTTCATTGAAGCTAAGTCTGAAGGCAACTCAAGCTCGTAAGCTAACTTTCTGAAATGGCCATGAATTTGGTAAGGATCGACATATTAGGGACTAAGTTTCTCCTTCTTGCCAAACCTCTTCACTCCCTTCATAGGAGAGATTTTCAAATACACAAGGTCACTAATCTCAACCTCGAGATCCTTTCTTCGCATAACTACATATGATTTTTGTCGGCTCTGAGCTGTCTTGAGCCTTTCCCTGATCAACTGAACTTTTTCTAAGGCATCAAATACCAAGTCAGGACCTACCACTGCGGCCTTGTCCACTTCAAACCAAACAATGAGAGATCTACATCTCTTCCTATAGAGTGCCTCAAATGGAGCCATCTGAATGCTGGAATGATAAGTGTTATTATATGCGAACTCAATCAAGGGCAAGTGATCATCTCAACTACCCTTAAAGTCAATGGCACACGCCCTTAACATATCTTCCAAAGTCTGAATGGTCCTTTCTGCTTGACCATTTATCTGAGGGTGAAAGGCTGTACTAAGGTGAACTTGGGTACCAAAAACCTTTTGGAAAGCTTTCCGAAAATAAGAGGTAAACTGGGTACCTCTATCTGTGATAATGGATACTGGGACTCCATGTAACCTGACCAACTCTCTAATATAAAGTTTGGCATAGTCCTCAGCTGAATAGGAAGTATAAACCTGCAAGAAATGAGCTAATTTGGTCATCCTATCTACAATGACCCATATAGAATCGTGTTGACGACGAGTATGAGGCAAACCCGTCACAAAGTCCATTTTCACTTCCACCCACTTCCACATGGGAATACTGAACTCTTGCATAGAACCAGTAGGTTTCTAGTGCTTAATCTTAACCTGCTGACATATAGAGCACTTAGTCATAAACTCTGCAATGTCTCTTTTCATCCCACTCCACCAATAGATCTCCCGCAAATTATGGTACATCTTAGTGGCCCCTAGATGAATAGAGTAATGCATACCATGCGCTTCTGAAAGAATTCACTGCCTCAAGTCATCTACACCTGGCATGCATAACCGAACCTAGCAACACAACACACCATCTCCCCCTTAGGAGAAAACCTCTACTTTTTGATCTCTGACTGACTCTTTCAGCTTAACTAGACTGGGATCTTTTTCCTCCTTTTCCTTTTCCTTAGAAACTAGGGATGATTTTGAACTATTCTGCACCCACACTACCTTTTGCAGAATCAACTAAGCAGACACCTAGTAGTATAAGCTGATGAACTTCCTGAACTAATTTCTTCTTACTATCTTACACGGGAGCAACACTACCCATAGATATCCTACTGAGAGCATCAGCCACTACATTGGCCTTTCTTGAATGATATAGGATACTCATTATGTAGTCTGAAATAACTCTAACCACCTTCTCTAACGTAGGTTTAAATCTCTCTAAGAAATCACATACTACAGGTTTTTATAGTATGTGAACACATTTACATACACCCCATACAAATAATGCCTCCAAATATTTAAAGCAAATACAACAGCTGTTAACTCAAGATCATGAGTTGGGTAATTCTTTTTATTGGGCTTAAGCTGTCTAGAGGCATAAGCTATGTCCTTACCTCTCTGCATAAAAATACACCCCAAACTCGTATGAACCATCTGGTAAAGTCAAAACTGGGGATATAGTGAGTCGAGTCTTTAACTCTTGAAAACTTTTCTCACAAGAATCTGACCACTGGAATTTGACTTTCTTCTAAGTCAATTTGGATATGGTAATAGCCCACAAAACCCAAGAAACTCCTAATATCTAATGGAGAGATAGGTCTTGGCTAGTTTCTCACTTCTTCAGTCTTTTGAGAATGAACTCTAATGCCATTACCGAAAGCTATATGACCAAGGAAAGTTATTGACCTTAGAAAAAATTCACACTTACTGAATTTGGAGAACAACTGATAGGCTCTGAGAGTTTGTAATACTATCTTGAGATGGTCTGCATGATCGTGTTGACTGCAGAAGTAGACAAGAATGTCATCAATGAAGACTATGATGAACACGTCCAAGTATTGCTTGAACATGCGGTTTATCAAGTCTATGAACGCTACTGGATCTCTGGTAAGACCAAATGACATGACTAATAATTTGAATTGACTATACCGAGTTCTGAAATCTATTTTCGGAATATCATATTTTCTGACTCTGAGTTGGTGATAGCCTAATCTGAGGTCTATCTTATAAAAATAACTGGCACCCTAAAGTTGGTCAAACAAGTCATCAATTTTGGGAAGTGGATACTTTTTCTTGACCTTGACTTTATTTACCTAACGGTAGTCTATGCACATTCTAAGAGAACCATCTTTCTTACACACGAATAGAACTGGTGCACCCCAAAGGGATACATTGGGTCTGATGAATCCCTTATTAAGGAGATTCTTCAACTATTATTTTAACTCATTAAGTTATGATAGGGCCATTCTGTATGGCGGGATAGAGAGAGGCTGAGTATCTGGAAGAAGGTCTATTCCAAAGTCAATTTGTCGCTCGGGAGAGATTCCTGGAAGATATTTGGGAAACACATCTGGGAATTCATATGCTACTACAACTGACTCAAGATTAGGGGTCTCTGAACTAGAGTCTTTAACTCAAATGAGATGATAAACACACCCCTTAGATATTATTTTTCTTCCCTAAGGTATGCAACAAGCTGACCCCTAAGTGCTAAAATACTACCCCTCCACTCAAGGACTGGTTCATTCGAAAGCTAAAAATGGACAACTCTATTTCTGTAGCCAACTGAAGCATAGAATGAATGAGGCCAATCCATGCCAAGAATGATATCAAAATTTGTCATCTCTAATTCTACAAAGTCTGCTAAAGTGACTTTCTGAGATACCATAACTGGAAAGGTCATGTATACCCATCGAGTTATAATAGATTTACCCACTAGGGCAGAGACAGAGAAGGGCTCTGCTAGGATTTTGGTACTGACTTCAAAGTGAACAGCTATATAAGGAGTTACAAAGGACAAAGAAACTCCTGGATCAAGCAAAGCATAAATGTGCAAATGATGAACTTGTAACATACCAGTGACCACATCTGGAGAAGTTTCCTGATCCTGTCAGGACTAAAGTGCATAAAGAATATTTGAGCATTTCCCACTGGTGGCACTAGAAGCAGCACCCTGCTGATTTAGGCAATCGGACTGAGCTGAAAAATGATTATGCTGACTTTGCGAACCCACCTGAGGACACTCCCTGACCCTGTGGTCTGGCTTGCCATATCTGAAACATACATTACTACCAGCCCTGCAGACACCCTAGTAGTTTCTACCACACTTCTGGCAAAGAGGATTCATTCGGGCACTTTTAACACTACCCTGAGGTTTAGAACCTGGTGCCTTATCTTTATTATCATCTCTGAATTTTGGCACTGGAGCACTGGCTTAAGATGGAACTTGAACTAAAGATTTCAAGAAGAACTGAGAATGACTCCCACCCCCTGACTTAGGCTGAGTGAAGTTGAAGCTACCTATTTTAGCTTTCTTGTTCTCCCACTCCTTTTTATTATTCTCATCCTCCTCTATCTGTTGAGCATGGACCATGATCCTGGATAAGTCCATCTCCTTAATCAGCATTACGGTCTTACACTTCTTGACCACACTATTAGATAAGCGAGACACAAACCTACTTATCTTAGATCTGCTATCTGCTACCACGTGAGGGGCATATCTGGCCAACTAAGTAAACTTGAGAGAATACTCTTTCACTATTATGTTTCCCTACTTCAAATTAATGAACTCCAAAACCTTTGCTTCCCTCAACTCCAGTGGGAAGAACCTATCCAAAAAAGCAGTGGAAAACTCCTCCCATTCTGCGGGCCCAACATCTGCGGCCCTCTCTACCTTTCACTATTTGAATCATGAGTGAGCCACATCTTACAACTGATATGCAGCTAAATCCATGCTCTCACTTGCATTTACCCCCTTAATATTTTTTACTTTTTGCACCTGATCAAGGAATTCCTGTAGGGTTCTCATCAAACTTAGACCAGATAAAGGTTGAAGGGTTCTTTTGGGTGAAGTCCCAAATTCTAGCTACATCAGTATTGGCCATTGGGTTAGCCAGAACAGCAGCTGGGCATTCATTCTAGAGTGCCACAAAATGAGCTAGAGTGGTGAAAGTTGCTTTGAATTCTGCTTGGGAAACATTCTCATCCAGAGGATCTGGTCGAACGGAAGGTGCTGGCATATTTTTTGCTCTCCTTTCATTGTTCTTTTTGGTAGGCATGTTCTGTAAATAGAAGTAAGAAAAGGATTAGACTGAGAGTGTAACTTGAGCTCATGCTCACTTGCACGATATAAATACTGAAAGAAGGGAAACTTTTCCTAAAATGCCTCATAGCCTTTTATCCATAAGCGTGGCACGCTACATACCCTATTCACAAGATGCTACTAGACACGACTTTCAGACTTTCTAGAACTCTGTTGAACCTTAGGCTTTGATACCAAGTTTTTAACACCCCGATTCTGCACCCCAGACACCACACGATGCTCATAATCTCGAAGGACCACAAGCTAACCCATGACTGGTACTTGCTATAATCATTGAACAATAATGTTGTATAATGTGGAAATTTAGTGGAAATTTCCATAAGATTCATAACTAAAATCAAAATACTGAATATTAAAAATCAATATTATAAACTGAATATCTGTATGAAATACTCTAGCCTGAAAAGCCTCTAACTGAACTATCTGAAAGTAGAGTTGATGGGACAAGACCCCAACTAACTCCAACTATTAAAGTACTGATAACTGAAAACAAGACTCAATCCTCAAACTATGAGGACTCACCACTAAATCTGTTACTGATAATCTGGGCTGCTAGGTATGGTCAGGAGCCCGTGCATCAGAACCTATGATACAAGACATCATAGCATAGAAGAACGGAATACATCAGTACTTTGAATGTACTGGTATGCTAAGTGAATATGCATGAACAATAAATAACTAAATGGTAAGAACATAACTGAATAAAAGTATGTGTATATCTGAAACTGCTGTAAATACTGATTATGCAATGCTATGAACAAAAATACATATACTGTAACTGAGATTTCATACACTGGATACTAAATTTTGATAACTGAATGACTGATACCTGAGTTTACTACTACTGAATTACTGTTTACTGGGTGACTGTTTCTGACAATTCTAATTCTGTAGAACTGAACTGAGTTCTATACTGAGCTGGGTGACTGTATCTAATAGTCCTGATTCTGAAACTGAACTAGGGTTTTATACTGAGTCTGAAATCAAAATTGTGGGAGTGTTCATTTAACCGACATACCTCTATTATGAACTAAGTTAGGGTCCAACCTGTGACCCCAGTTGGAAGGTTGTTAACACCTTGCCAAGGGATACTAACAATGGCTATGAGTTAACTCTATCTGGCAGAAAGCCCTTTCGTTAATCCTTGCTAGTAGAAAAACCTGTATGAGATATATCAACCTTAAACTAGATGGAAGACATATCAACCTACGCTATCTACGTAGTTCTATAATGCTGGGAATATTACTAGGGGTCAAACCCTTTACTGACAGGAATGCCTCCATCCCTGGGTTCGCTCGGTGCTGATTCCTACCCCCAACTGAAATAGACACTGAACTGATTTCTAGACTGTACTAAGCTTGAGTGAACTATTACTGATCGTGCTGTCTAACTGAACTGAATTGAGTTCACTGAGTTCTATTAACTGACTGTGTACACTGAATTCTGTTAACTGACTGAATACACTGAGTTCTATAACTGACTGAGTACTAATATACATGACATTACTAAGATTATTCTGAAACTACTATAAATCTAGGTAAATAGCTAGATTTTCGAGTATTAGATACCCCTAGGACTAGATTGAGTTAATATTAAATCATAGCATAATCTTGAAAGTATGATAGCTAGATAATTTGTCACAATTCATTCATTGAGGCATTTTAGCAAACACTTGCATGGCATAAACTTGTATAAATGCTAGCATGATATGATTTCATTACTTAGCTCACATGAACAACTCATCAAACACTTGGGAAGCATAATTTATATACATGACAATACTACAACATGCAAGCATCATGATTAAAATCCCAAACTCACAAATTCAAGGGCTTTTAACATGAAACCATATAACAACACACACATGCTATTTGTTTCTCAAGAAACTTACAATTAATCATGGATTATAAACTCAACTACATCATAATCAAGAATACAATCAAATTCAACATGAAATTCGTGAAAAGAAATCAACTTGTAATTTGAAAAGGATTCTTGAACTCCAAGGGTGGAAGGAAACCCTTGGATAAACACCTAACATACCTTGATGCTTGAATTCGTGAAGATTGATGGTTTGTTCTTGAAGTTTGAATTTGAAATCAAAAGCCCTAGGGTTTATTCTGAAGAGAGATTTTAGAGAAAGTGAGTCTTTTTTCCCTAGAAATAATTTCATCTCGTATTTTTAGGGCTAAATATGGGTGGAAAATAACTCAATTAGCCCTCTAGATAAGGGCTTTTAATGACTAAAAAGTTTTTGTCCCAGCGACGCGTATACTAATGCATTGCGCCGATGGAATCAACGGATGACCATCGCGCCGCGTCGAGTTCACGTTGGTTCACTGTAATTGCACTAAAAGATGGGGAAAAATTATCTGTCGACACGATGTACGATGCTGCGCATTGATATCATGTCTACCCATTGTTTTGGTCACTTGAATATGGTTCAAACGAGGTCCAAAAAATCTAAAACTCACCCGGAGTGACCTATTGACACACCTGATCATGATTCAATCCAAGGAACAATGTTTTAAGATCATAAGGGTCATAAAATAGGATCGCCAACTTATAAAGGATAAAAATAATTCTAAGTATAAACACTTAGCTAAAATTTCTAAGTCTGGGACCTCTTTTCAAGCTTTAACGGACTAAGTTATGCTTAGGATTTTGCAGGGTCTTACAAATAGACTTCCCGCAAATTGCGGTACATCTTATTAGCTCCTAGGTGAATAAAGTAATGTGCACCATGCTCTTCCGCAAAAGTTCGTTGCATCAAACCATCAACACACGGCACTCATAGTCTACTATGGTATCTCAACACACCATCTCCCTGTTGGGATAAAACCTCTACCTTTTGATGCCTAACTGACTCTTTTAGCTTAACCAAACTAAAATCCTTATCTTATTTCTCTTTCACTTCAGAAACTAAGAAAGATTCTGAACTACTCTAAATGCAAACATTCTCCTCAGCCGTGTCAACCAACAACACACCTATTCTAGCCAACCGATGAATTTCTCGAATTAACTCTTTCTTATCACTCTCCACACGAGCAACACTACCCATAGACATTTTACTAAGGTTGTTTTCCATAACATTGGTCTTTCCTGGATTATACAAGATACTCATGTCATAGTTTTTTAACAATTCTAACCACCTTTCTTGATGTAGATTTAACTCTCTCTGCAAAAACAAATATTTCAAGCTTTTGTGGTCCGTGAACACATCAACATGCACCCCATATAAATAGTGCCTCCAGATTTTCAAGGAAAATACAACAGTATCTAACTCAAGTTCATAGGTAGGATAGTTCTTTTCATGAGGCTTAAGCTGACTAGAGGCATAAGCTATGACCTTACCTCACTCTGCATCAAAACAAAACCCAGACCAAATCTAGAAGCATCAAAATAAATAACAAATTCGTCCATACCATCAGGTAATGCCAAAACTGAGGCTAAAGTGAGTAGAGCATTCAACTCCTGAAAGCTCTTCTCATAGGAATCTGACCACTGAAACTTAACTTTCTTTTGAGTCAATCTAGACATAAGGGACGCAATAGATGAAAACCCCTTAACAAACCATCGATAATAGCCAGCCAAATCCAAGAAACTCCTGATGTCTGATGAAGATAGTTCTAGGCTAGTTTCTTACTGCTTCAATCTTTTGAGGATCCGCTCTAATGCCATCACTAGAAATAATATGACCAAGGAAAGCTATTGACCTTAGCCGAAATTCACACTTACTGAATTTGGTGAACAACTGGTGATCTCTAAGAGTTTGGAACACGATTCTAAGATGGTCTGCATGGTTATCCTCATTATGGGAATAAATAAGGATATCATCAATAAAGTCTATGACAAACATTTCCATATACTATTTGAACACTCTAATAGGTCCATGAAGGTTGTTGGGCATTTGTTAGCCCGAAGGACATGACTAGAAACTCAAAGTGACCATAACAGGTTCTTAAAGTTGTCTTTTGAATATCATATTCCCTAACTATAAGCAGGTGATAGCCGAATCTAATGTTTATCTTAGAAAAGCAGCTTGCACCTTTGAGTTGTTCAAATAAGTCATCAATCCTAGGAAGAGGACATTTGTTTTTAATTGTGAATTTATTCAACTGACAGTAGTCGATGCATATTCGAAAAGATCCATCTTTCTTACACATAAATAGGAAGGGAGTGCCCTATAGAAAAGCATTGGTCCTTATGAAGCCTTTGTCTAAGAGGTCTTTAAGCTTATCTTTTAACTCATTAAGCTCAGCTGGAGCCATATAATAAGGAGGAATGGAGATGCATTGAGTATCTGGAAGAAGATTAATTCCGAATTCTATTTCTATATTGGGAGGTACCTCTGGATGTTCTTCGAGAAAGACTTTAGGAAACGCATTGACTACACGGACTGACTAAACTGTTGAGACTCAGACTTACTGTCTTTGACTCAAACTAAATGATAAATGCACCCTTTTGATATTAACTTTTTGGCATTAAGATAGGAGATGAAATGACTCTTGGGAGACACTGAATTACCCTCCCACTCAAAGACTAGATCATTAGGAAACTAAAATTTTATAATACGGGTGCGATAATTTATAGATGCATAAAAGGAATGGAGTCAATCCATGCCTATAATAATGTTAAATTTGACAATATCTAACTCTATTAAGTTTGCTAATATAATCTTATGAAGAACAGCAATAGGACACTTTCTATAGACTCGTTTGGAAATAACTGACTCACCTACTAGGTGGAAACTAAGAAGGTCTTAGAGAGCTTTTTAGGACCTACCCCAAAATTTACCATAAACAACGGAGTCATAGAAGAGAGACTTGACCCTAGGTCTAATAACACATAAACATCAAGATGAAAGACACAAAGTATACCAGTAAGAAAATCTGATAAACTCTCTTGCTCCTGACGGGATGGTAAAGCATAAAACCAATTTTGGCACTGAATGCCATGAATACTGGATAATGCACCCTGAGGAGGGCCTGGGTGACCTAGTGGAGCTGGTGCGTAAGTAGCCAGAATTTGGGGACGAACATCCTGGCTTCCCTGCTTAGCATATAGGCATACTTTGATTCTGTGACCCAATGTACCTTATTTATAGAAACCTTTCATTCCCCTCAAACACTCACCAAGATGGTTCCTACCATACTTTGCACATGGCGGTAACTGGACCCCCCACTCACACTATTTAGAGACCTACAAATAGAAGTCCTACCCCACTTCTCTAGCTTGGTTTTGGGTGTAGGGGCACTAACTAAAGATGACCCTAGCATAGAGAAGTAACTCCAAAATTGTGAATGATTTCCCCCTCCAGAACTAGCTTGGCCAGACTTAAATTGTCTGATTCTAGCCTTCCTATTTCCCCTTTCTCTCCTTTAATATCTCTGCATCAATTTATTGAGCATAGGCAGTCCTACACTCATTGACTACCAAACTAGACACTCCTATAAGAAACTTACTCATACTCAATCTAGGGTCATCTAACAAGTCAGCAGCGTACTTAGACAGCTAGTTGAACTTAAGGCAATACTCATTCAATATCATCGAGCCTTGCCTTATGTTCATAAACTCTTCTATCTTAGCTTCTCTCATCTAATGTGGAAAGAACCTATCTACAAACGTATCCTAAAACACCTGCCAACTTATTGGAGTTGTATTCTTACCTCTACCATTCTTTCATATAATCACCCAATCATACATAACATCCTTCAGCCTATAGGATCCCAATTCTATACTCTCCTCTTTAGTAAAATGCACAATTTATATGATCTTTCTTACCTCATTAAGATACAACTTTGGGTCCTCACCTACTTTTGACCTGAAGAATTTAGAAGGATTCATTCTCATGAAGTCACGAATTCTGGCTACAGCTAAATCACCATTTTGCTGAAGTGAGACTACAGTCTGATGGTTGCCCTGAACATTATCAATCACAGATTGGGCCAATGCCTGAAAGGCAGCCCAAAATTTAACATAGAATACATTCTCATTCAAAGGATCAGTAGGCTAGGGGCGGGTCATTATTTCTGCATGCATCAGCTCGGTGAGAAGGCATATTCTATCACATAAAAGCAAGAGTTAAAAGCAGATAGAGGTAACTGGAAGCAGGATAGATCATGAATAAAAACGACGATTTCCTAAATCATTCTGTAGCCTATTGCTAATAAATGTGGCATGCTTCAAACCCTTGATCAAAACTCTACGTAATGTGGCTTGTCTGACTCTCTAGGACTCTTTAAACCTTAGTCTCTAATACAAAGTTTGTAATGCCCCAAAAATGTGTCCCAAGACGTCACATGGTGCTCAAGATTATGAGTAGTATCAAGTTAACCCTGTAAGCTTTTTACTAAAGCTGAATCTCATAATAAAGCAATTTAGGCATGAAAAAAATATTGAAATACTAAGTACTGTCTGAACTGAACTAGATTTAAGTGAACTTAATATCTGAAAGTATTTAACTTAAAAATCTAGACAACCACACTTGAAATTTTGAAATATAACTAGCAGTCTAACAAGCCACTAGTACTAACAACTAGAGAGCCACTGGGACAGGCCCCCAGCTGACTCGAACTGACTGAAAACAACAGAACAATCTACTTTAATAAGCTGGAAATCTAAATAACTGGGTCCCCAAACTACGACGACTCACCAACTATCGAGATGTATATAGAGATACTCACGGTCAATCACGCTGCTGGAACTAAGCATCTGAACCTACATTATTAAACAATGTAGCACGTAGACATATATGTGAATCAGTACTTTTCGAATGTACTGAGTATATGGGGTGAATGCATAAGTAAAACAATAATGCAATATTTAAAATTTCAAAGGATGCATGCTAAGTGTAAATTACTCACCTCGGATCAAATAAAACCTATACTACAAAATAATAAAACATGAATACGTAGAACATAGAAAATCTTTGAGAGTCATAACACTTAGTTCTAAAAGTTTTATCTTTACTCTTTATAGTGGGAGTTTCTTCTAACCGAAATAAACCATACTAGCTATCATGGAGTCCAACATCTCTTACCCATATTGGTACAGTTGTTCTACCCTTGTCATTAAAATAATACCAAGCTAGGGTGATCACTATACTGAACCCACTAGGGGTATTAAAACCTACGATGGCGCGTAGTTCTAGGGCATGAGACCTTGGAATCATACCTAACTTGGTGCTAAATACTACTCCCTTTAAATTTGTGCGCTCATTCTGTAGGAAATCAACCTTAAAACTAGCATAAGGGTTTGTAATGAAAACTAATTATGCGTCTGTCTGTTTCAAATTGTAATAAAAACTAACTGTGTGGATTCCATATCTTAGCTGAGGACCAAAAGATCAAATCTTTCTTAAAATTTGAATATGTGCTTTTCAAGGAATACTTAAACATTATCTTTCTTGAAATTTCAAGACTAAAACTTAGGGCTTGAAAACCCCTTTCTTGTAACTTATGTCAAATCATCCCAATTCATATTCAATTATGAAAACCTCGAAATACTTTAGCATTTCTTATCAAAATAACAAAATTCAGTATTCGATATACAAAATCAAGTCACACGCATAATTATGTGAAAATAGTCATGAAATTCAACACTTAAATCACTTGTAACTTCATAAAGATCAAACAATGATATTTGGGTAAGAACCCTAAACTGTAAATCATGTAAATTCATGTAAAACTCATCGTTAAAAACTAGTTTTTGATACAAAGATAAAAGGAGTATCTTTGTTTATAACCCCCACATACCTTAATTGATTAATTAGATGTAAAAGCTTGAACTTTGAAGCTTCTTCTTGAAGTCTTTGAATTCAAAAACTTGAATTCTTGATTATATTCAAAAAATAAGGGTGAAACTTTGGATTTATTGGAGATAAATTTGGAGTTTTAGGATTTCTTGGAGAAAATTTTGGTGAATAATGAGTATATTTTGCTTAGAATAACATCTAATCTACTATTTTTACGACATGGGGCTATTGGGAAAAGAAAAGACGGCCCCTCAAAATTAAATGTTTTAGTAGAATCACAATTTTGAGACTTACTATCGCGCGTTATTGGTTCCACCACTATAGGCACCGCCGAGCGGTGTAAACGTGGTGAAATACTATTTCAGATGAAAAATGCTATAACTTTTCACTCAAATATTGGATTTAGGAAAAATTGATATTGTTGGAAAGATGATTTGATTATATACAATTTGGTGGATCTTAATACTCCTAATTCCACATATATGTCAACTTATACTTATTCAAACATGATCCTTATGAAATCACCCACCAAAACTTGGTCGATTCAAAAACTCTTAGATCGCATTACTCTAAGTGACTCTTATGAACATGTTTTGCATATCATAAGCTCCATTCTCACTAGGATAATAGTCATAAGACTTGTACCAAAATATGAATTATGGTATTAGAGGTTTTTACACGTAGGAACAACGGTACATTTTCTAGCTTAGAGCCTAAAAGGTATTACATTTTATGACAAGGATTATGTGTTTAACATTTGTTGTGGGTTCCTAAATTATTAAGAAAAGATTTTTGTTTTGAATAATCTTTTATTAAGTTATAGAATGATTCCTTACATGATTTTTATAGAGCAGCTATTGTATTTCAAAACACATTTCTTTATTATGAAAACATGTAAGGATTATGAAAGAAGCGATCGCCTATGAGTTATGTCTTCAATGGAAATTGTTTTGCCTAAACTCGTATGTTCTTTTTGAAACAAAACTCTTTAATAATAATTATATTAATTATGGTGGTCAATAATAAGTTTTTGAATAAGAAGGGCTTTGGATTTGATATTGTATTATATGATACAATATGATTTGTTATGGCTTGCAAGTCTAGGTATAACGATACCTTGTTATGAAATTCCCTTAACAAAATATAAGACAAACTTTTATAAGAAAGAACAATAATTTTAAGAGGTAAAAAAAGGCTTAAAGGGAGTTAGATGGTTACCTAAAGAACGTACGAGTATAGATAATTCATTGACAAAAACCATTTTTGCCAACGAGGGTTTTTTATGTCCTAAAATATGGATTGTACTCTTGCTATGTGGTTTTGGAGTACTAGAGATTATGTACCTCAATTCCTGCGAAAAACATGGATTGAGGGCTTGGCCACCGAGTTAAGGGAGGATTCTATATAGCCCATGGGATTTTAGAGGTGTAGGGTCTACCATCTACCTCAGAACTAAAACAAGGAAATAAGTGTATTTCTTACAAGGTTGATTGAAGGTTTTACGTATTGTTGTGTCTCTTTATCTCCATTATCTTAAATTATTTTCACAATGCTCTTGATTATTTTAAGTAAAATATATGTTGCTTTTTATTTTTCTTCATACTAATACATTCCAAGTATTGACCATACTTTGGGGGATACATTGTCTCATAATGTAGGTCCTGAGGCACAGTCCCATTGTCCATCACATTAGTAGGACATTTGGATATGACAAAGTTGGTGAGCCATTCATATTTTGGAAGACATTTATTTATATATCGACTTCTTTCAGTTTAAGATCCAGTCGAGGGCCTTGTCCCGACCTAGACATTTAGTATTCAGTAGAGCCTTTGAAGAGGGATTTTATTATTGTATTGTCATAACATTATTGACATAATTTGATTATAAGATATCTTTAATTTGATTATATCTTCTGCACTATAACTTATGTATGAATCATGCTTATGTTAGTATGCTATAATTTATTCTTATGATAGTATGCTAAGGGGTATCTTGAGCCTATGTGGTTCAAAATATCCGTCACGACCAGGGCCTTGGATAGGGTCATGACAATTTCCAATTTAGATGTATTTTTATTAAGTTGCTCTAAAATTATGCTAGTATAATAGCTTAGCATGGGATTATTTATGGTTTTGAGAACTGTATGACGTCTGGATCATAGTTTTGGGTCATATATTTTCATCCCAACGCTCTAACTAGACCAAGTCAAAACCTATGGGTAAGCAACACTAACTTAAGGGAAAAAGGATCGAAATCTACTCTAAAAACTGTCTTATCAAAAAAGAGTACTAGTTGAAATCTACTCTAATGCTCCAACTATTTTCATGAATCTTATGAATCAAGTTTTCAGGCAGTTTCTAGATTTGTTATATTCATTATTGATGACATCTTGACGTATTCTTAGAGTGCGGAGGATCATGCCAATTACCTCTGAATTATTTTGTAGACTCTTACGATCCAGAAGTTGTATGCATAATTTTCTATGTATGAGTATAGGCTAAGTGTTTTCATATTTTTGGGATATGTTGTTTCTAGTGAAGGGGTCCAAGTTGATCCCCAGAATGTTGAAGCAGCTAAAAGATGACCTAAACCCCTTCAACCAACATTAAGAGTTTCTTGGGTTTGTCTTGGTACTATAGGAGATTTATAGAATGATAGGTTAACTCAAAAGAAGTTTAAGTTCTTATGGTCTGATGCTTGTGAGGGTAACTTTGAGAAGTTTAATGATAGGTTGACTTTTGTGCCAGTTTTGACCCTACCCGAGGGTACTGATAGTTTTATTATGTTTTGTTATGTGTATAGTGTGGGACTAAGTTATGTTTTGATGCAACATTGTAAGGTTGTGGCTTTTACTTCAAGGCAGCTTAAGGTTCATGGGGAAAATTACCTGACTCACGACTTAGAGTTGGTGCCTGTGGTTTTTGCATTGAAAATTTGGCACCATTTTTTGTATAAAGCGAATGAAGATATCTATTCAAATCACAAGAGCTTGCAGTATGTGTTTACATAAAAAAAATGTTAAATTTTGGGCATAGGCGATGGATCGAATAGCTTAAGGATTCTGAAATGAGCCTTCACTACCATCTAAGTAAGGCTAATGTTATTGTTAATGCTCTTAGCAGGTTTTCTATGGAGAGCTTATCCTATGTTGATAAGGAGAAAAAAGAATTAGTGAAGGATATTCACAAATTGGCGAACATAGGAGTTCATCTCTTGGACTGTAAGAATGGGAGAGTATTATTTAGGAAGTGGTCAAATCATCTCTTGGTGCAGAGGTAAAAGAGAAGTAGCCTTTGGATCCTATACTTATGTAGATTAAGGATGATGTGGGTCAACAAAAGGTTATGGCTTTTGAGATTGGGGGAGATGGTATTCTGAGGTACCAAGGTAGGTTGTTTGTTCTTGGTGTTGATGCGTTGCAGGAAAGGATTTTGACCAAGGCTCATGAGACCATATATATAGTTCATCCCGATTTGATAAAGATGTATCATGACTTGAAGGAAATTTACTAGTTCAACAATAAAAAAGGCATGTGTTAAATTTTATTGCCAAATGCATGGTTTGTTAGTAAGTTAAGGTTGAGCATTTGATGTGTGGTTACATATCTCAAGAGATAGAGTTGCCCATGTAGAAGCAGGAAAAGATAAATATGGATTTCATTATAGGTCTTTTGCAGTATCACAATCAGTATGATTCAATTTGGTCATTGTGGACAGGATGAGAAGACTGCTCATTTCTTAGTTAGGAGGACTAACTACTCAGGAGAAGATTATGCTAAATTGTTCATTTAGGAGATTGTGAAGCTGCATGGTGCACCCGTGTCCATTTTTTAGATTGAGGTACGTATTTTTCTTCTCACTTTTGGCATTCATTTCAGAAAGGTTTGAGTACACAAGTAAACCTTAGCACCACTTTCAATCCTCAAATGTATGGACAAGTAGAGCATATTATTCTGACTTTAGACAATATTCTATGGGCCTATGTGATTCGTTTCAAGAGTAGTTGGGTTGATCATTTGACCCGTATTAAGTTCACTACAACAATAGTTATCATACGAGCATTCAGATGGCTCCTTTTGAGGATCTTTATGGTAGGAGGTATAGATATCCTATTGAATAGTTTGAGGTTGGTGAGACTAGATTATTTGGTCCTAACTTGGTTAACCAAGCCATGGAGAATGTGAAATTGATTAGAGAAAGACTTAAGATTGCTCAAAGTTGCCCAAAGTCTTATGCAGGTGTGAGGCAAAGAGAATTAGATTTTGAAGTAAGTGATTAGGTATTCTTAAAGGTGTCTCCTATGAATGGAGTCATGACATTTTGGAAGAAGGGGCAGGTCAGTTCCCCTTACATATTTTCATATCAGATTTTAAGGAGAATTAGGAACGTTGCTTATGAGTTAGAAATGCTTGTGAGTTTGGGTTCTATTCTTCCCGTGTTCCATGTGTCCATCTTGAAAAGTGTGTGGGTGATCCTTCCTTGATTGTGCCTGTTGAGTATGTTGGTATTATGAATTTCTTGTTATGTGAGAAAGCCTCGATTGAGCTATTGGATAGACAAGTTCGTTGGTTGAGGACTAAGGATGTAGCTTTCGTGAATTTTCTTTGGAGAAATCAAAAGGTAGAAGAGGCTACATGGGAAGCTAAGGAAGACCTGAAGGCAAAATACCCATTCTTGTTCCTCATATTGGATGAAAGTGCTTAAGTTTTGAGCTTCATTTTTCTCTTACCATTTTTTGAGTTTGTCATTTGATTATGGTATGTTCGTGCTATTCTCGTTCAAAAAGTATCCTAACTCATCATTCGACAACGAACCAACCTATAGGGGAGGATAATGTAAAATACCTTAAAATTTCAATCATCTTATTTTTGACCTTTCAACGTACGTGACATCAATTTTTAACTTGAATTGTGTTTGAGAATGTTAAAAGGGTATTTAGGAAAAGTTACATAATTTTTGAAAGAGATTCAGGGTAATTTTGATACCTCGAGGTAGTGAAGGTCCGCGATATTACCATGTCATGGAGGATACCTTCTGCAATATATATGTGGCATAGAGGATAACCTTAGCGATAATGGTGTGCTATAGCAGTGTGTTAATTTCCTCCAGTTTTGTTTTTTCACTTAGGGTGAGAGGCTTTTGGTCTTTTTACCCCTTTGTAAGACCCTTCAAAAAATTCTCTCATAATCTTTGTCATATAGAGAATTGAATAAGCTTTCCGTCGATACCAAATTTACCCAAATCCGACACTCGGGCGAAGAGTTAGAGTAATTTTAGTGAGACAATGTGCCACCAGGAACTTTATCGTGCCGCGGAGCCAGCCAAAATGGCAATCGTCAAAATCCAATGAGCCTCCACGATTATGGCGCATCGTGACAAGGCTTAATTTCAGATTTGTCAATTTCCAGTGCACCAACGTGATTCCACCGCATTGCGGTGCTTTTCCAGTTCGCAACCAAGGTGGCAACGCGATTTCCACTGCGTCGCACCATCAATAAGTTTCCTAATTTTCTAATTTCTAGTAAGCTGACATGATTATGGTGCGTCGCACCAGCATGTAAAATCGAGATTTTTCAGTTTAATTCTAAGGGCGAAAACGGTCATTTTGCTACCCGTTTATATACTCCTTAACACGGGATTTGGCCTCATTTAACCTAAAAATACTAGTTTTCTCTCAAAGTTGTTCAATATCAAGAGCTAGGGTTCCTAAATCAAGACCCCAATCATCAAGATTCCTCCATTAAATTTTCAAAAATCAAGTAACTAAGATATGCAGATGTTGATTCTTGGGTCCCTTTCATCCAAAAAGCTCAAGAACCCTTTTTTAAATTTCAAAGATCTTATGTTTATGAGTTTTCATGATTCATGTGAATTGAAATTGGAGTTCATGCTATTATTGAGTTTTTAATTCATGTTTTGTTTATGAGGTTTCAAACTTTGACCCTAGTATGTGATATCATATGATGTTCATGATAAACCCTCTTCAAGTTGCTTGTTAAGTGATGTGTTCATGTCAATTAAGTGTAGAAATTATTGAATAAGCAAAGCATGCTCCCCATATGTTTGATAAAATGCTTATGTGAAAGAATTAGAGCCATTATAGCATGTGGACTATAAATTCCCAATTGTGTGCAAACCCATGCATGCCAAATGTTTGTTAAAAAACCTTAGTGAATGAATTGTGATATGATAGCATGAAATTCCCTAATTATGTGCTCTTTGATACATGCTAAGACTTTAATACATGCTAAGTGTTTAATGCAAGATCTTGTTGAATGGAGTATGAGCCAATAGCATGTCTTCCTATACTATCACATGTTTATGATCTCTAAATGCTTGAAGAGATGTTGTAGTGATTGTGATGGTGAATGAATGTTCGTGGTATTGATAATTCAGGAATAGTTATGCTTTACTTTTATGTTATCGAGTCCTGGGGTATATATACCTGATAATTTAGTTATAGTCTAGAGCCAGTGCCAGCTTTACCAATAATTTTAGTCAAGCCATGATTCTTAGTACTCAGTGAGTTATAGAACTCTATACTCTCAGACAGATACAGAACTTAAGAAATTTTAGTAATCTCAGTAATCTCCGTAATCTCAGTATCGCTAGTAATCTAGCCTCAGTTTTGTACTGAGCTCAGATCTAGTAGTATTCAAATGTTCAGTCCAGGACTCAGTATCATTCAGTCAGATAACGAGATTCAGTAGTATTCCATCAGATACGGAACCAAGTAAATTCAACTTAACTCAGTCAGACCAGTCAAGAAATATGATCAGTATCAGATTCAGTTTAATTTAAGTTAAGAATCAGTTCAAAGTATATCAATTGGGAGTAGGAGCTAGCACCGAGCAAGTGCAGGGATGGCGGTTCCCTGTTAGAGAGGTAGAGTCGTTAGGAGCAATCCCTGAACTCCAGAACTGCGTAGCCAGCACAGGATACAGGAGTCACTTATTAGAAAAGGTTTGTCACCCGCTAGATAGGCTTGACTATTATACTGCCTTAGGCTTGACTTTCTGCGAGGGTCACCCATTAAAAAGGCTTGACCAGAGAGGTCTTTACCCATGGCATGGTATTAAAGCCCTTCTAGCTGGGTTTATAGGTTGGACCTCACCAGTTCAGATTCAGGGTATGTCGGTTAAGTGAGAACTCCCACAGTTGCAGTTTCAGTATCAATCTTTAGAGTAGAACTCAGAAATCAGGACTGTCAGATGCAGTCATCTATCTCAGTAAGGAACCCAGATAGTTCCATTAACTCATGGACTACCCGCTAGATAGGCATGGTCCCACATAAAGTTATTGAGTAATCTCATTATCAGATCCAAAGATTACCCGTTAGATAGGCTTGATCTCAGTCTCAGATTCAGTTGAGTAATCTTATTATCAGATCTAAAGATCTCCCGTTAGATAGGCTTGGTCTCAGTCTCAGATTCAGTTGAGTAATCTCATTATCTGATCCAGAGATCACCCGTTAGATAGGTTTGATCTCAGTCTCAGATTCAGTTAAGTAATCTTATTATCAGATCCAGAAATCACCCATTAGATAGGCTTGATCTCAGTCTGAGATTTAGTTGAGTAATTTCATTATTAGATCCAGAGATCACTCGTTAGATAGGCTTGATCTCAGTCTCAAATTCAGTTGAGTAATCTAATTATCAAATCCAGAGATCACCCATTAGATAGGCTTGATCTCAGTCTAAGATTCAGTTGAGTAATCTCATTATCAGATCCAGAGATCACCTGTTAGATAGGCTTGATCTCAGTCTTAGATTCAATTGAGTAATCTCATTATCAAATCCAGAGATCACCTGTTAGATAGGCTTGATCTCAATCTCAGATTTAATTGAGTATTCTCTTTATCAAATTCAGAGATCTTCCACTAAATAGGTTTGATCTCAGACATAATCCTTTCTTATCATTGATAGTAGATTTTGAAATTATTTGTTAGAGAGGTTTGATCTCCGATGTAGTCAGTTGAGAGTAGAAATCTCAGAATTTGTCTTTAATATGAGTAGAATCAGTTAATCAGTTTCAGTATCATCAGTTTTTAAGATCACTTGCTAGATAAGATGGATCTCAACTTTAGTACTCAGTTATCAGTATCAGATGATTCAGTATTCAGTATCTCAGGCATTAGTAGTGAGTTAAGATGGTAGTAAGGTAGTATCAGAGTTTCTGTATTTCGAGTCACAATGATTTCAGTTATGGTTCATGGATTCATGCATGTGTTCTCATTCAGTACTCTCATGATTATTCAGTTAAGTAATTGTTTGCATGAGCCCTTGCATTTACCTTTACCTCATCTTCATACTCGGTACATTCCCGTACTGACGTATTTGTGCTATGGTATTTTATTTGACACCATAGGTTCAGAGGCACAAGATCCAGAGTACCCTTAGCAGCTCAGTCTCAATCAGCAGCAGTAGACATAGCAGTGAGTCCTCTTCAGTTGAGGATGATCCTTATTTTTTTATCGTATCAGATTTGGTTTAATTTTAGTAGACAAAGTTAGTTGGGGACATGTCCCATCAACTCCACAGTTCAGACAGTTTATAGGCTTTTCGAACAGGTGTATCAGTATTCAGTTTTCAATTTTGAGTATTTTTAGATGTTTTGAACCTTATTGCCAATTTTTGCATTTATTATCTATATTATGCAATATTCAGATACAGATATCAGTAGAGGATTAGCTTGTGGTCCTTCAGGATCATGAGCATCGTGTGACATTTTGGTTCCAAAAAATTGGGTCGTTACACCCTTGTACGACCTTTAAACATAAAATAATCCTCTTTTCTTCAGTTTTCAAAGATCAAAATTATTCTTTGTCTCTTAAAACTCAAAACTCAAGAACATTCAAGGGTTTCACAGTGTATTTATCATCCGGGCTCCAAACATCAAATTGACTTTGATTTCTTATGTGTTTAAAGCATGTTTCTCTTCCGTAAACTTTAATTTTACTTTGTGGAATGGATTGATTAGATTTTCTTGTGATTTAAATTGTGGGTTTTGAAATTGTGTTGAGTGATTTTTGTAGTTACCGATTGCATTACTTGTCCTATATTTTGAATTGATTATTCACGCTTTAAATTGTTATTTTTGGGACTGAATGGGCATGTTACATGGTTGGAATGAAAGACATTAGTTTTACCAAATTAGATGAATTTTGACTTGAAATTGTATGAACCTCAACCCATTTTGAAAATTTGATTCTTATATTAGAAAATTGTATGGTTTAGCTTGATTTGCCTCCAATGCATTGCATTAATGGATTACTAGATATAAAAATTGATTTGGATGGTTTTGATTGCCATGGTTTGGATTTTAATGGAACTTAATAGTCGAATTTTGTTGTACGAATTGGTTTGACATAAATATATTAGCTTTCGGAAGACCTTATCATTTCATTATTCTTTCCTTATTGATTTTGTACTATTGAATTCTTTTTGTTCATAGTCGGGGACATGTCCCGACTTAGATATTATTCTACATTTAGAGGCTATTATGGACGGAGGTGGTTTGGTTAGTTGTTGATTGAATCTTAAATTTCCTTTTAGTTATCTATTTTTCTTTCATTCCTATCTTGATTGGCTTCTGCTATATCTTTATTGTCATTATTGTTTTCTTGTGGTTAGGTTAAGGGGGTAGTCTCCAATCCATGATGGGTTTGAGATACCCATCACAGCCAGGTCCTAATTCTGATCGTGATAATTTAATTTTCGTTACATGTTCATTTAATTTTTAAGCCAAGTTTACGGATTTCCTTAAAGTTATTGAGAAACCCATTTCATATTTTGTTAGATCTTCATAACTTCCATACATTTTGGTTTACAGTTTTAAAGTATATGTCCGTGAACAATTTGCAAAATATCATCATGATATATCATGCTTTGAAAAAAGAATTAATAAGTTTATCATATCTCGAAAAGTTAAAGTTAAGAAAAGTTAATGATAAGAAAAGTTAAGGAAAATTATAGTCAAGGCTCAAAAAGATAGATTTATATATAATCTTAATACGATATTTTAAGTCAAGCATAATTTTTCAAAAATATTTTTAAGACTACATTATGAGCAGCTAGTATGTTTTGGGAGATTATTAAGAACTAAGTTGGGTATGAATCTGAGGTCTCATGCCTCATAACTACATTCCCACCATAGGTTTGCCTATGGGCTAAGAGTTGGATCCATATGTTATGTTTGTTCTTACACCCTGGCAAGGTGTAGTACAGTTTTTCTCAATGTGGGCAAGACATTGGACTCCATGTTGCTCAAATGATTTATATTAGTTAAGAGAAAATCCGCGAAAGAAAAATTTATTTATTTTAAGATAATGTATGAATGGACGGGCCACTAGTTTAAAGAAAGTTTTAGTGGAGTATTAACTTTAAATTTTGTTCAGACTATAGACATTCAATTTTCAATTTTAATTTTGATCTTATGAACATATTTTTAGAAGATTTTACTTATTTTACTTTTAGTTTCAGCCTTCAGGTTAGTTATTCACATTTTTCGTTATTCAGTTCTATTTATGATATATCATTCATATCTCGGTTGTAAACTTTATCAATTTCAGATATTGAAATTATTTCACTTTAGTGCTTTATATGTCAATACATTAAAAGTGTTAATTCATACTTCTTGTGCCTACATTGTATCATAATGTTGTTTTAGGTATCTCTCGTAGTTTCTTGGATAGCAAGTCCAAGAAGATTCCTATGAGTTATTGGTGAGACCTCTTCCTTCGAGGGAACTTTATTTAGAGTTCTCATTCTATTTTAGTCCTTTTTAGTTGTTTAGTGTTAGTTTGGGGGTTTATCCCAGTGACTAATTAATATTAGTATAGGCTTCATAGACAGTCAGTCAGACAGTTATACCCAGACTTCAAATAATTTATTTCTCAGTCATGAAATTATTTCATTATTTATTAATTTTATAAAAGTATAGCTCATGTCTCAGCTTCTTGCATTACTTTTCAGTTCAGGTTTTATGCTTCATGTCAGACTAAACCACTTATGGTTTCAAGTATAGTGTCACGTCTAGGGGGTAGGCTCAGAGCGTGACACATATTTTCACAACTCTTACTGATTGTAGACATGTGATTTTTTACCCTATCAAAACCTTGTTAAAAGAATTTTACCCTAAGTATTTTCTTGTTTCAACATATTCTTGTCATTTTTAGTTCTACGTTCATTTTATTTTTATTTGAAAATTGAGAAGTATCAAAAAAAAAAAGAATTGTATCTTAGGTTAGCATTTTGTTTTAGTTAAAAAGACAAGAAAATCACAAAAAGTACTTTCCATCTTATTTAGTATTTTCTTTATAAAGAAAAATACAACAACGGTAACTAATTAAGTAGTATCACTTGACAAATTTTTATTTATCCAAATAATATTTTTAATTTGTTATTTAATTTTTTTTTCTTTGTCCATCAAATTTTGATATGTTACTATACGAACACACACATCATAACCATCTTACTCCATCAATTTATTCCATTAATGACACTCTTACATACTCTCTTACCTTACCTAATAATCACCTTGCAAAAAGCATAAAAAATATATAAATAACAGCCTAAAATGCCATTCACCTATTGGTGATGGTACAAAAATATTATTTATCCATCATTGGGCTCTATAATGTCCACCATTGAAATCGAAAATGCCCTTCACATCCACCCTTTAGATCCAAAATGCCCTTATATTTAACAACCCCAATATTCAATAAAAAAGATTTCATTAGTAATGTGTCAAGTTTTCATTGATTAAAAAAAATGTAAAACCCCACCCAAAAGTTAATAAATCCATCCAGATTATCTTAAAGTTCTAGTAAGCTTGGGCAAACATAATAACCTTTTTGACATTGACCTACTTAGATAATTTTTTCTCATTCTAATCTTAATTAGTGATTGATACTCACCCAAAATTCTGAAATTGGATCAAACAAATAGCTTGCGGGAGTGATTAATGTCTGTAAATTGCTGGCGGTAAAGATGCTTGGAGAAAAAATTTCAATTAATTTGTTGGTACTTGTATCAAGGATCATTAACTTAGAAGGTAAATTTTCAATTAATTTATCGGTATATTGATTAAAAAAATATACCAAACAAGTTACTAATATTACACAAGAGTAATGCACACATTGTTTTTGTAACACACTCTACTAAACGGCGCCTTAATGTTTTTGCCTAAACGGATTGAAATATTTCTAGTGTAAATCTTTTCCCGAAGCTACAATACTTTCAGTTCCATATGCCTGAAAATTAAATTTCTCATCTTAGAATGTAAAACATATAAAGCTAATTACTCACAATCTATCAGATATCAAGAACTCCGTTAGTCTAGGTTGAGAACCTTTTTTGCGCATTCAAAAAAATTAAATATGACTCATAGAACCCAAATTCTCATGAAATCAAGAAACAATAAAATTAGCCAAAAAAATAGAGTAATAATATTCAAGCATATTGGAGTATATTTTTCACTACAAGGATCGAAGTCAGATTAAAATACGAAATTATATAAAAATATATAATATACAAAAAATTTTATGTGTAATTTTTAACAAATATATATTAATCAAGAATAAGTATAACAACTGTTCACCAAATCAAACACGAAAACCATGAAAAAAATAATAAAAGAGAAAATAGGCTATTTAATGTTTTAATTAACTAAATGGGACCAATGAAATATTGACACATTACTAATAATTTTTTTTAATGTAATATCGAGGTTATTTAATATAAGAGTATTTTAAAACTTAAAGGTGGATGTTAAGGATATTTTAGAGCCTAAATATAGATAAAAATAACATTATAAAGCTCAAAATTAGATGAAGAACATCTTTACGTCATTTTTTATACCTTTTCCCGAAAAAAAAACAACACAAACATTTGGGAATGGATACACTTAAATATACAAAGACATACACAACTCCTCTCCCTTGCGTTTTTTTAAGCACCACCTTTAACATCTTCATCATCCTCTATTCTCCACCACCAAACAGCACCGCCAACCCAAAAACACCACCATAGACCATCTCTTCCACCTTCCTCCTCCACTTCTCCAATCCAAGTAGCAACTTGTAACAACACCTAAAAACAAACTACACCATCATCATCCATTCTCCATTGACACCCCAATTTTTCTACCATTAACGAATCATCAACTCCGCCCATTTCACCACCAATAAAACCGTCGTTTTTCCTCCATTTTTCAGCACCTAAAACCATCCTCTATCCTCCATCAACTTCACACGAAAACAGCCCCATTTCTTCAAATTCCATTTTCAACATCGATGCCCGCACACACAGATTCCACCATCAGCTCGCCCTCTGATTCCACGTCTCCCTCCTTATTGTTTCCAGCAACCACGAACTCCCCTCCATCAACTACACTCCCTCTTCTATCGATATACACCAACCCACTAACTGAATAACCAATTTCCACCCACATACAAACGAAAAACAGATTAGAGTTTCCTAGTGTTCGTTCTGTTTACGGTCTCCGGTCGACGGCATAGTCTAAATTCAAATTTCGTTGGTTTATAAAGCAAATGTTGATTCTCGTTCGATCAACGATAAGATTCTAGAAGGTCGATTTATTTAATTTTTTGTCTACTTATCAATATACGTGTTGTTTGAAGCAGTTTGGATTTGTTATTGTTGTCTTATTGTGGATTGAATTCATTGATATTTGATTATAGGTTGGTTAATGCATGATTGAATTCTTCTTTGGGGATACCGATTTGGAGGAGGAATTGAAGAATTGAGAAATTTATATGAATACTAATAGGTTTTAATTCATAGTCAAAATTTATTCCGATTCACGTCTTGATCGATAGTATCATGTTTAAGCGTACAAATGTATAGGCAAATTTTAGGAGAATTTTCATTGATAATATTTTTTCATCGATTGATTGGTTGTTTGTGCTTGATTTATTTTCATTTATTTAAATATATTTATTTATGGAAGAATGCTCCAAAATACTTTGTATTTGGCGGTTGTTTGTGGATAAGAATCAGGACGTCGGGTAAATGCATAGTTTAGGCTGGTTAGAATACAGTAGGTTTATTTCGTACTTTGTTTAAGTTTGGTCTTTATAATCTTCCTAGGCATTATTTTATATTTCTGTGCATTCTTATGTGTTTTGTTTGTTTTTTGTGTGATTTGTTCATTTGTAGTGCTTATTTAGCCATTATCAACCAACGATATGGCTGTGCTAAAATTACAGAACAGAAGGGTGCCTCACCTTCCTATCAGTTAACACAATTTGTTAATTAGAATTTATTATTTTTAAAAGAATTATCTTGGTGACTTGGTACATCAAAACTTAATATTAAGTGTCGACTCTAATTTTAATCTAAATATCTTTTTGAAATACCCCTTCATAGTAACATTCGGATTTGAATACCTCTTTTTAGCTTTCAATAAATTCTTTTTGTAATAGAAAAGGGGTGTGGGAACTCTGACAACTCGACTGGGGATTCTAGATTTCAAGATTCTTGTGTTGATTTGTATTGGCTTAGTTGACATAATATTTGAACAAATGTTTTGTTTGATTATCGTTTTTCCTTATTTTTTGATGTCTACGTGCTATATGTTTAATGTTTTTCATTATATGTTACCACATTATACCTGTCATCACGTGAATTATTTGGAGTCATCATTTCTTTTGAAATAAGTTCCGAAATACGTTGTAAGCATACACAAACATTTTTTGAGGCTTCCAAATTATTTAGGAGGGCTAACATTGTATTGTGGAGTGGGCAAAAAACTAGAGCAACTGCTATTGACCACGACCACCCCGAAAAATCATTTGATGGATTGATTTTTAAGGCCACAAGGATAGGTTGAAAGGAAATCAAAAAAGTAAAAAATCAAAAAAGATTTTCTTATTTTTGTGGCTTTTATTTGCACATCAAAAAGATTTTTATCTTTTGCATTCATTTCATAAAGTCAAAAATTAAAAAAGTGATCTTTTTTTCAATAACATGCATTTATAACTAGAAAATTCAAAAAAAAAAAAAAAGGTGTATTCTATAATTTTATATTGAAAAAATTCAAAAAAGAACTTTTATGTCTTATAGTGTTTTTACACTCTTCAAAAATAAAAAATTTCAAAAAAAAAATACCTTGATTCCTTTTCTTTTACTATGCTTTTCCTTAAAGGTTATTGTAGGAACGATTTCATGGTTTAAAAATCAAAATTAATATATATTCATTTGTTCATAAGAGTCGTGTTTCTCAAGTCATGGTTTAGCCTTATATATATTTTTTGACTGTCCAATCTTGACGAACTACGTACACATGATTCTCCTCTCTCAATGAGAGATACGTAGGCAGTCCTTCTTGGGTACGTTGATCTTTATTTAAAAAAAATTGAAAACAAAAAGTGATGCTTTTACCTTTATAAAGAAAAAAAAATTCTTCCTTATTTTCTTTTGGATTAGTTTGTTTCACACTATCTTTAATGGAAAATCTAATAAAATTTTTCCTTTTAGGTTTCATTTTTTTTTAAAATTCAAAACCAAAAAAACTAAGATATATTCCTAAATTTCTATTTTATAAAAATCAGAACAATAGAAAGAAAATAAATCTTATCTTTATAGTTTTTTCCTCTTTAAGTTTCAAAAAAAATTGCATGTTTGTTACCTCTATTCTTGAGTTAATTTAAGGTTGTTGATTTGTGTTACATTGGTAAACCACAAGTACTTCACAAGATTCAAAAGAGCGGTAACAATGGCCTCGAAAGAATCATTTTAATTGATGATGACCTCCAAATAAAATTGACTGAAAAATAAACATGATTTTTTTAGGAAGTAAGAAGGTGGAAAGGATAATTGACCCATGTGTATCTGACATGACCACACCAATTCCACGTCTTAAATATTACTTTTTGTGTCAACTTATTCATTTACTCTCCAATTTTTATCCAGGCATATAATCATTCCACCATTTGAGGTACTTTCATTGTACGGCCTCTAATTGCAACTCTTAGAGAGACTTCTTTTGTCATATTTGCAACTTTCAAATTCAAAAATACAAGATCACTTTCTATACCTATATCACGACTTGATTTTTGGTAATTCTTGTGAAATATTTGTTCCTATGTAATTTGACCATTTTACCCCTCCATGTGATTGCTCAATGGTATTTTTGGGGTGTGGTGATGATTGAAAAGGTTCTCAATGCATTTTGATGTGAATTGTGTGAAATTGTGCCTTTGATGACTTTAAAAGACATATAGTTGACTTTGATTAATATTTATTTATCTATCCATCGGATGAATAGACCATGCCAACAGATTCAAAACGCCAAGTTTAGGTTGGAAACATAGTAGGCATGATTTTATGACTTTTATATCTTATGACCCTCAGTTCAAAAAGTTACGAAATTTGAATTCGACGGTCAACTCTGTAAAAATGATATTTTTTTAAAAAATTTGCCATCGCAATAGAGTTTGAAGAGTCGAATTAGATAGGTTCACATCGTTCATTCGCGTTCTCGATATTTCGGATGAATTTTAAGGAGTCCACGGAGACTTGAAATCCTTCCAGTCTCTAGCTAGTGCACCATCTTAAGTGATATTTTGGTCGCTTAAGCAACCCAGATAAGCAGCCGAGATGTCGGTTACGTGAGCCCTATTTCGTGCCTGCGACAGTCGCTTAAGTGACAAAAGGGTCACTTAGGCAACATTCACTGACAGGCGAAGAATCTAGTAAGAGACACCTGAACTCTTAAGTTATAGTCGCTTAAGTGACCTAGTGATCACTTAACCGATGTCATGGTCATTTAAATACCTCATTTTTGTGATTTTGCACCATTTTGATTCTTTGGGCTTAGAGTTTCGAGTTTTCGAACAATTTCTTCAATTTATAAGTTTTGGTAAGCTCAAAATCCCTGTTTTAATTTTTTTCTTCAATCTCTATAATCTAAACTTCATTAAACTTAGACGTAAAGGTAAATTTTTAGAATTTAGGCCTGGAAGGCCTATAAATAGTGTTTCTTTTATTTAAACCCCAATTTCAATTCATTTTCACTTGGGTTTTCTTCTAGGAGCTCCTTTAATCATGGAAATTATATTTTTAGTTTAAAATTCTAATTTTACCTTCTTTTTGAAAACTCGCTTCGGGGGTCTGTGTTGATTTCAACATTAAATAGCCAATACAGATATCATCGGCATTCTTTTAATGCATAGATTCTGTATTTGTATATTTTAATTAATTTCAGATCAGTTTGTGGGGGAAATACTCCACGTAGAAGGATGTTCAATCTAATTTCAGTATTCGAGGTAAGTTATGACTTAACATTCTTCATACTGGACTAGGTAGTTATATTGGTACACGATCATGTTACGTGTATGAGAACTAATCATGAAAGTGGCTATAATTATCGTGTTATGCTCATGTGAGGGCCTATATTATTGTTATTTGATGGTTTGAGACATTATTTTCTACGTGTGATCATGTGAGGACTTTGATGATGTTGTTACTCCTGTGTATATGTATTTGGTTCTGTCTTAAAAGCCTAAATTGGAGTTTTATGTGGTATCCATGACATATTTCATTTTATTTTCCTCTATTGGCATATGATTTCATTGGACTTCATGAATCATTGGAATATTGAGTGCATTTTGGTTCACTTGGTTGGTGTATTGGTTGGATATGAATATTTTCATTTAGGTTGGTTGTGAGCATTTTCTCCTCATATCATATAACTTCATGAAACATTGATATCACCATAAAAATACTGGAAATTCTCTACTGATAGATGTATCAGAGATGAGATATGGATATAATATTGAATATAGATTGTATATTGGTTGACAAATCACCTATAGGTCCTACCTGGGAGCAGATCTCAATAGCTCTATATGGCAATGGTGCACCGTCCTCTTGCATCACATAATTGTCCTACTCATCATCATACCATTTTGTATATATTACGCTCTTTTGTGTTGTGTTATCTTCCTTGATATAACGTTTATGATTATTATTTTCCTCTTACTTGTTTGTGTGATATAAGTATACTTGTATTTCTTTGTTGTATTTGCATATGGTATATGTGAATATTGTAGAACTGTTATTGGAGATGGTATGGGCTATTGTTTGAGACATTTTATGATTGCAGGTGACGTACCTATAGTGTGTATTTTGTATTCTTTAATTTTTACTTTGCTCAATCGGTCTGTGATACCTATTGAGTACAAGTGGATCTTACTTACCCCTGATGCTCTCATTCAGTGCAGATTTAGGTTCGAGTGCACTTCATGGTAGTTGAGTTTCGGCGATACATGGAGATCATTCGAGGTAGTAGTTGATTCATGCATCCAAAGTTGACTAATACCTTTTTTTGTCTATACTATGTCATTATATTTATTTTGAGACTTAGTTTATTCCTTTTTGGATATTCTATGTAATTCTGACTTTGAGTGACACCAGGCTTTGTGATTTTTATATGGTATCCATTGTTATTTATCTCCATTTTGATTATATTCATGTGGTTCCGCTTTATTATTGAAGTCTCACCTTATAATTTGGTGTTATTTATCTTTATGTATTAAGTTGGGTGATAGGCTTACTGTCAAGATTTTTTGTGACAAATGCCATTATGACCCTTAATTTTGGGGTGGTGATAAATTAATACCAGAGCAGCCAGGTTCATTGATCTCCACAGTGTAAGAATGAAATGTCTAATAAAGTTTTATGGATCGATACGTAGACGTCTGTATCTATCTTCGAGAGGTTATAAGATATCTTTAGGAAATTTCCCTTACTTTGTTTTTTATCATCCACATTTCTGTTATACCTTGTGCTCGAATTCATACTTCACTCTTTTTGTAAAGATGGTTAGAGATGTTGAGCTTTCATTAGAGGAAAGATCTTGGTCTAGAAGATGAAATGTGAGTCGCTAATTGATTTTAGGTAGTGGACGGGCATGTAGATCTGCCCCATCAAGAGGTAGCACTAGGGGATTCTTCCTTGAGCCTCAATTTGAGCACATTGAGGAATAGGTACTACCATAGTTCCATCGAGTTCATCTACCCTATTCTTGGAGGGGTTATTGGTTATCTTGTTGACCCATTTGGATGGAGCTCCTTTGAATGTGCGTGGTATTCCTCTAACTCTGAGTAGTGTACCTCTGTTTGTGCCAGAGTTTACTTATGGTATTCCTCCAATTTTGAGTATGAATTTTATGGTAGCACCTATATCTTTCTTTAGTACTCCACAGTCTACGAGTGTTATCCCTCCTTCAACACCTACATCTAAGTATAATATTTTGAGATTAGGAGATCAACCTTCGTCATGATACCTTGTCAGATGGGATCTCAACCGATCAAATTAACCATGTTTCCTCTTATTGCAAGTAATATTATTTCTTTTGAAGATCAGAAGAGGTTTGATAGATTCACCCATTTGAGCCCCCTAGGTTCAGTGATGTTAAGGTCGAGGATACTTATGAGTTATTGATTGACTACTGTGAGAAGTTGCACAATATAGGTTCTCCTTGAGTCGTATGGTTTTTTATGTACTACTTATCAGTTAAGAGATGTCGGTAGATATTGGTAAAGGTCACTTGTTGGTTGCAGACCTCTTAATTCTACTGAGATGACATGGGATCAGTTTGCTGAGGCGTTCTTGGAGAAGTTCATGCTTTATAGTCTGAGGGATCAGATGAGAGATGAGTTTGGTCACCTAGAGCATGACTCTATGATTGTTGTATAGTATAAGGCATGCTTTTATGCCTTGTCTAGATATTTGTCTAACAGAATTGCCAATGAATCTGAGAAGATTTAAAATTTTACTAAGCTATAATATATTTCTCTTAAGCTAGCTACGACTTAGATGGTAGTGTATGGAGCATCATTTTAGAGTATAGCAGATGATGCTAAGATTACTTAGTGTATTTTTAGAGCATCTCAGGGAGGCGCCAAGAAGGTGTACTGTCAGGGTGAGTTCAGAGGTCATGTTTCTCAGGGAAGGTATCCTAGAGGTTTTTTAGGGTGTCATGGTAAACCCATGTAAGCAACCTTTTAGAGTTCAAACGATGAGTCTTTTGGTTCAACAACTTTGGGTGGTCGTTCTGGGCCAATCGAACCTCCTCCTATTGAGTTGGGTCATATGATTTGCATTGTTTGTGATGAGGTTGGCTATGTGGCCAAGGAGTGTCCTTGCCATATGTATAAAGATACTCTTATTTTAGTTATGGGAAGTAGAGGTTCTTCTAGAAGAGTGTTAGAAAGAGGTAGTGGAACATACAATGATAGTCGCGGAGCTAGTCAGTTAGTTGGTGGTAGTGAACAGTGCTATGGTATACCTTCTAGACCAAAGGCATAGGCTTCCAATGTTGTTATTATAGGTATCATCCCTATTTGATTCAGATCTGCATTTGTGTTATTTGATCCAAGATTAACTTTCTCCTATGTGTCTGTATATTTTGCTTTGATTTTTTATTTTCCTAGTGATCCTCTTACCATGCCTATCCATGTATCTACCCCAGTAGGAGACTCTTTAACGGTGGATTAGGTGTACTCATCCTGTATTATGTTTCTGCTAGGCATGAGACTTGGGTAGATTTCTTTGTCTTAGATATAGTTGATTTAAACATCATCTTGGGTATGTATTGGTTGGATTTTTACAATGCGGTGCTAGATTATTATGCTAAGACCGTGACTTATCTCCATCAGGTGTCTCGAGGATAGCTTATATGGTGCACTTTATTTGGTTCCCAAGAAAGTTATATCCTTTATTCAGACTTGTCGATTGATTGAGAGGGGATGTTTTTCTTATTTGTCTGATATTCGTGATACTAGTGTTGCTTTATCTCTTGTTTTAAAATTCTATTCCTATTTTTTTTGAGTTCATGGATGTGTTTCCTACGGATTTGCTTGGCATGCCTCCAGATCACGATATTAACTTTGTCATTTATGTTGATCCTGACACCAAACCGATTTCTATTCCTCCTTATAGGATAGCCCCAACCAAGTAGAAGAAATTAAAAAATCAATTGGAGGATTTGTTTGACAAGAGATCTATTCCACCGAGTGTATCACCTTGGGGTGTGCCTGTCTTATTTGTGAAGAAAAAGGATGGATCAATGGGTATACGCATTTATTATTAGCAGTTGAACAAGGTGACAATTAAGAATGAGGATCCTCTTTGTCGTATTGATGATTTGTTTGATCAGCTTTAGGGTACTTCACTATTTTCAAAGATGGATTTGAGATTTGGGTATCACCAGTTGAGTATAGCGAATAGTATATTCAATGATAGCTTTCTAACTCAATACAGTCATTATGAGTTCTTGGTCATGTTCTTTGATTTGACTAATGCCCCAGCCGCATTCATAGAGTTAATAAGTTGGGTATTTTAATCGTATTTTGACTCTTCTGTCATTGAATTTATAGATGATATCTTGGACTATTCTATAGGGGAGAAGTTTATCATAAGGACCTTCTGTGGATTGTGTTTCAAATACTAAGGGATGAGAAGTTATATGCTATAATCTCTAAGTATGAGTTTTGGTTAGAGTCTGTCTCTTTCTTCGGTCATGTGCTGACTAAAGATGGTATTATGATTGATCCATCCTAGATTCAAGTCGTTTATGATTTGGCTAGGCCTACTTCTCAAATTGAGATTTGAAGTTTTGTTTGATGGGCAGGTTACTATCGGCGTTTTGCTGAGGGTTTTTCATCTATTGCATCCCATTGACCAAGTTCACTAAAAAGAAGATTCCTTTTTAGTGGTCAGATGCTTGTAAGGCTAGCTTTCAAAAACTCAAGGATTTGTTAACACTAACCCCTACCTTGACTTTAACCAAGGAGGGCAAGGGTTTTACTATCTTTTATGAGGATTCAGGTGTTGGTTTAGGTGCTGTTATGAAGTAGGAAGGTAAGGTGATTGCATATACTTCTCATCAGTTGAAGCCCCATTAGAGGAATTACCCTACCCATGATTTGGAATGGTGCATGGTTTTATTTGCTTTGAAGCTATGTAGGCACTACTTGTATGTAGTCTACTGTGAGATTTTCTCTGGTTATCATAGCCTTTAATATTTCTTCACCCAGCGAGATATTAATATGAGGCAGCATCGTCGGCTCAAGTTGCTTAAGGATTATGACTTGACCATTCTTTTTTATCCGGGAAAGGCTAATCTAGTTGTAGATATCTTGTGTTGGAAGTCGACTAGCATGGGTAGCTTGCACATCTTTTGATCTAAGAGAGGCATCTGGCCTTAGAAGTGCAGTCTTTGGCTAACAAGAAGGTTAGGATCGATATTTTGAGACATGGATGTGTCTTGACATTCATGGAAGCTAGGTCTTCATTGATGGGACAGATCCGGGCTCATCAGTTTGATGATATGGGATTGAGATAGATTTGGGATAAGTTGTTGAATGGTGAGGCTAAGGAAACCTCCCTTGATTTTGATGGTGTTTTGGGGGTTGGAGGTCGAGAGTTGGTCATTGGAATAGATTGATTTTGGAGGAAATGCAGTATTCAAAAAATTCCATCCATATGGGAGTGACTAAGATGTATCATAAATTGAGGCAGCGTTACTAGTGGGGTAGTATTAGAAAGGAAGTAGTAGAATTTGTAGCTTATTGCTTATGTTTTCAGTAGGTGAAAGCCGAATATTTAAAGCCTAGTTGTTTACTTCAGAGGTTACCCATCCCTGTGTGGAAATAAAAATGGATCACCATGGACTTTATGTTTGAGTTGCCTCGTACATCTCATGGTTCTAATAGTGTTTGGGTCATCATGGATCTATTGACCAAATTTGCTCATTTCATTCCAGTCCAGGTTTTCTTTCAGTGCTAAGATATTGATCTGTGTATATATTCATGAGATTGCACGACTTCATGGTGTGCCAATGTCTATTATCTCAGATTGAGGTTCAATGTTCACAACTCACTTTTAGATAATGTTTAAGGAGGGTCTGGGTACTTAGGTGGATCTTAATACATCTTTCCACCAACATACCAATGGTTTGTAAGAGTGGACCATTCAACTTTTTGAGGGTGTGATTCGTGAGTATGTGATGGACTTTGGTAGTTAGTGGGAGGAACTTTTATGTTTTTGGAGTTTATGTATAGTAATATCTACCTTCTAGTATTGATATGGCTCCTTTTGTTGATTTGTATGGTAGGTATTGTTGCTCTCGAGTTAGTTGGTTTGACGTTTCTTAGATTAGACCTCGAGGTGCAAACTTGCTTCGTGAGTCATTGGATATATTTCAGACCATTCAAGATAGACTTCGAGCTACTTAAAGTAGGCATAAGTGTTATGCAGATCGTAGACTTCATTCCTTGAAATTCACTATCGATGATTGAGTGTTTTTTTATGTGTTGACCATGAAGTGCATTATAAGGTTTGGGAAGAGGGGAAAGCTTAGCCCCAGGTATATTTGCTCTTTTGAGATTCTTCAGACTATTGGTGATGTGGTTTATGAGTTGGATTTTCACACAAATTTATTATCTCATCCTTTTTTTCATGTTTCCACACTTCGACGTTAAATTATGAATTATTCTCATGTCATTCAGTGGGATTCAGTTTAGTTAGATGAAAGATTGTCTTTTATTGAGGAGCCCATTTTCTGTAGAAACCCCCACAAAATCCTAAACTTAAATCAGTCCTTTAAAGCTTGTTAAGGGATCCTAGACTTAGAAAATTTAGCTGAGTATTCATACTTAGAGTTATTTTAGCCTTCATAGTTGGCGATCTTATTTCGCAACCCTTACGAGTATTAAATGTCGATATTTAAGTTGTTTTATGATCAGGAATGTTAGTAGGTATTCTTGGACGAGTTTCAGATTATTCGAACATTATTTGAAGCACGTTTGGGAGTCCAAACCAGTGTATCGATGCAATTTCAATGCGCCACATCACCTATCACATCGATGACTATTAATCCCAGCTACCAGTATCAAATTCTAGTGAGCCGATCGGACTCGGTGCGGCGCGAAGGCCATAGCATCGACCTCATCAATGCGGCACCTTGGCCTGCGCGTCACTGGGCACGGTTTTTGCTCATTAAAAGCCGCATCCACCGGGATAATTGGGTAATTTTTCCACCCCTATTCATCCCCAAAATCACGAAATTAATCATTCCTAGGGAAAGATATTCATTATTTTCTCTCAAATTACTTAAGAACAAACCTTAGGTAATCTACTTTCAAGGCTCAATTTTCAAGAATACTCCATCAGTCTTCATTAATTCAAGTACCAAGGGATGTGAAGTGTTCATCCAAGGGTTCCTTCCACCCTTAGTATCCAAGAAACACTTTTAAACTTCAAGTAGATTGATTTCATGATTTCCATGATTAGATTTAAGTGTATTCATGATTATAATATTAATTGGGTTTCTAATCCATGGTTTATTACAAGATTCATATGGAATTGATTATCATGTGTGTAGTATCATATGAATTCATGTTATAGACATTGAATTTGTGAATTTGGGAATTTATGTTATGATGCCTACATGTTGTTTTAGTATCATGTGCATAGTTGTGCTCCCCAAGTGTTTGTTAAAATGCTCATGTGAATTATATGGGAAAAAATCATGACATGCTAGTGTATGTGTAAACTTATTCCTTACAAATGTTTGATAAAATGTCCCTATGGATGAGTTATGAACAAATGCACAGTGTTATGCTTTTCAAGTTTACTCTATACTTTACTTTTCATGCTATCGAGTCCTGGGGATATTCAATACCCAAAAATTTAGCTGTTTACCTAGATCTACAGTAGCTATAGAACAGTTTCAGTAGTGTTACGAACAGTAGTACTTAGTAATCAGTCACAGTCTTAGTTCAGTATTCAATTCAGAACTCAGTGAACTAAAAAAGTTAACCAGATTAGTAGTACTCTGTCAGTTAGCGGATCCCAATGAACTCAATTTAGTTTAGTTAGAAAGTATGATCAATAACAGTTTAGTCAATCCTAGTATGGACTGGAGATCAGTTTAGTGTCTATTCAGTTGGAAGTAGGATCCAACACCGAGCAAACCCAGGGATGAGGGCATTTCAGCTAGCATAGGGTTTTACCCTTAGTAGCAATCCCTGCGTTACAAAACTACGTATCCAGCGTAGGTTCAGATATCTTCCTGCCAGACTAAGGTTGATACATCTCATACAAGTTTTTCTACCAGCGAGGATTGACGAAAGAGCTTTCGCTTAGAGAGAGTTATCTCACAACTTGTCTTTACCCATAGAATGGTACCGGCACCCTTCCAACTGGGGTTACAGGTTGGACCCCAATCCATTCAAAGAGGGGCTTGTCAGTTAGATGATTACCTCTCATAGTTTTAGTTTTAGTTTCAGTCTCAGTATAGAAGTTAGTTCAGTTCTACAGAATCAGGACTGTCAGATACAGTCACCCAGCTTAGTATAGAACTCAATTTAGTTCTACAGAATCGGGAATGTCATAAATAGTCACCCAGTTATCAATCAGGACTGTCTGAAATAGTCTCTCAGTTATCTGTACTATAGTATTAATGAACTCAGATATCAGTTAATCAGTATTCAAAACGCAGTAACCAGTGTTAATATGATCTCAGTTACGATTTATGTATCCGTGCATGTTCTCTCATTTAGTTATGTTCATTATACTCAGTCAGTTATTGCTTATGCATATGAACCCATCCATATCAGCCTACCTTACTTAGCATACCAGTACATTCAAAGTACTAACACATACCTTTCTTTTGCACTATGATGTCTTCTATCATAGGTTTAGACGCACGGGCTCCTGACCGTACTTAGTAGTCCAGCCTATCAGTAGCAGACTTAGTGGTGAGTCCTCATAGTTTAAGGACAGAGTATTATTTTAGTATGTCAATATAGTTTTTAGTAGTCAGAGTAAGTTGGGGGCTTGTCCCATCAACTCCATAATTCAGAAAGTTAGAGGCTTTCAGACTAGAGTATTTCAGATAGATGTTTCAGTTTTCAGTATTCAGTTTTAAGTATTCAGTATTGGTCTTTCAGTTATGAACCTTATCATATTTTCAGCCTAACTTTTATACTTATTTCAATTATATTATTATTACAATATTATTATTATTCTGTACTCATAGCAGGTACCAGTTATGGGTTAGCTAGTGGTCCTTCGAGGTCGCTAGCACCGTGTAGCGTCTGGGGTACAGACTCGGGGCATTACAAATTTTGTATCAGATCCTAAGGTTTAATAGAGTCTTAGGAAGTCTAAAAGCCGCATCTATTAGAGTCTTTTACATGGGTGTGTAGTGCACCATACTTATGGACAGGAGGATACGAGATGTTTTAGGAAAAATTTCCCTTCTTTCAGTATTCATGTCATGCAAGTGAGCATAAACTCTCAATCTATTCCTTTCCCTTTTCGTTTATAGAACATTCCTCCAAAAAGGACTAAGGGAAGAGGAACGAGATACCAGCCAGCACTTCAGCCCGTCCAGCCAGATCCTCTGGACGAGCATGTCTCGCACACGAAATTCAAAGTAGCTTTCACCACCCTATCTCATTCTGTGGCAGCCCAGAATGAACACCCAGCTGCCATTCCAGCCAACCAAGTGGCCAATACTGCTACAGCTAGGATTTAGGACTTCACCTGAATGAGTTCTCCCTCTTTTATAGGGTCAAAGTCAAATGAGGACCCATAAGAATTTCTTGACCTGGTGCAGAAGGTTACAGATATTATGGGGGTGACTGCTAGTGAGAGTGCTGAGTTGGTCGTCTATTAGTTACAGGATGTAGCTCACTCGTGGTTCAAACAGTGGAAAGTAGATAGGGCCACAGATACAGGGCCCATAGAATGGGAGGAGTTTGCTATTTCTTTTCAAGATAGCTTCTTCTCGCTGGGGTTGAGAAAAACGAAGGTTTTAGAGTTTATTAATCTAAAGTAGGGCAATATGATAGTACAAAAGTATTCTCTTAAGTTTACTCAGTTAGCCAGATATGCCCCTCACGTGGTAGTAGATAGTAGATCTAAGATGAGTAAGTTTGTGTCTGGTGTGTCTAACATTATGGTCAAGGAGTGTAGGACCGCAATACTATTTAAGGATATCGACATATCCAGGATCATGGTCCATACTCAGCAGATAGAAGAGGCTAAGAATAAGGAGAAAGAGAGGGAGAATTGGAGTGCTAGAATAGGTAGTTTCAACTTCACTCAGCCTAAGTCAGAGGGTGGTAGTCATCCTCAGTTTTTCCAGAAATCTTTAGTTCTAGCTCCGTCCTCAACCAGTGTTCCAGTGCCAAAATTCAAAGATGGCAATAGAGATAGGGAGCCAGGCCCTAAACCCTAGGGTAGTGTTAGCAGTGGCTAAAAAAATTCTCTCTGCTAGAACTGTGGTAGAAACTATCAGGGTATCTGTAGAGCTGGCACTGATGTATATTTTGGATATGGCAAGCCAAGTCACAGGGTCAGACAGTGTTCTCAGGTGGGTTCGCAGAGTCAACATAATTGTCCCCAAGCTCAATCCGATCGCCTGAATCAGTAGGGTGCCACTTTCAGTGCCACCAGTAGAAAATGCCCAAACAGATTCTATGCACTTCAGTCCTGATAGGATCAAGAGATTTCTCCTGATGTAGTAGCTGATACATTACAAGTTTATCATTTACATATTTATTCTTTGCTAGATTCAGCAGCTTCATTGTCCTTTGTAACTCCTTATATAGCTGTTGACTTTAGAGTTAATTCGAAAATCCTAAAAGAGCCTTTTTTAGTCTCTACCTCAATGGGTAAATCTACCATAGCTCGACAGGTATACAGGAACTATCTGGTTATGGTATCTCAGAAAGTCACTTCAGCAGACTTAGTCAAATTAGAGATGATAGATTTTAATGTCATCCTCGGCATGGATTGGCTTTATTCATGCTATGCTTTAGTTGACTGCAGAAATAAAATTTTCCAATTTCAGTTTTCGAATGAACCTATCCTAGAATGAAGAGATACTGTAAGGGTGAGAAAAATAATATCTAAGAGATATGTCTATTATCTCATTCGAGCTAAAGATTATAGTTCCAATACTCCAAGTTATGAGTTAGTTCCAGTAGCATGTGAATTCCCAGATGTATTTCCCAAAGATCTTCTCAGAGTTCCTCTCGAGAGGGAAATTAACTTCGGAATAGACCTTCTTGCAGATATACAGTCCATATATATTCCACCATATAGAATGGCTCTAGTAGAACTCAAAGAATTAAAGGGATTCATCACACCCAGCGTATCCCCTTAGGGTACACTAGTTCTATTCGTGCATAAGAAAAAAAAATTCTCTTAGAATGTGTATAGACTACCGTCAGTTGAATAAAGTCATGGTCAAGAACAAGTATCCACTTCCCAGAATCAATGACTTATTTGACCAACTTCAGGGTGCCAGTTACTTTTCTAAGATAGACCTCAGATCAGGCTATCATCAACGCAGAGTCAGAGAATGTGAAATTTTAAAAATAGCTTTCAAAACTCGGTATGGTCACTTTGAATTCCTAGTCATGTCATTTGGTCTCACAATGCCCTAGCAGTTTTTATAGACTTGATGAACCATGTGTTTAAGTAGTACTTGGACATATTCGTCGTAGTGTTCATTGATGACATTCTTGTCTACTCCCGTAGTGGACATGATCATGCAGCCCATCTTCTAATAGTGTTATAGACATTCAAAAATCATCAGTTGTTCTCCAAATTCAGTAAGTTCAGATCTTGGCTAAGGTCAGTAGCCTTCCTTGGTTATATAGTTTTTGGTGATGGCATTAGAGTCCTCAAAAGACCGAAGCAGTAAGAAACTAGCCCTAGCCTATTTCTTTAATAGATATCAGGAGTTTATTGGGTTTGGCCGGCTATTACCGATGGTTTGTTGAGGGATTTTTATCTATTGCATCCCCCATTTATAGATTGACTCAGATGAAAGTTAAATTCCAGTGGTCAGATTCTTGTAAGAAGAGTTTTCAGGAGTTGAAGACTCGATTCACTCTAGCTCCAGTTTTGACTCTACCAGATGGTTCAGATGGGTTTATGGTATATTATGATGCCTCCGGAGTTGGTTTGGGGTATGTTTTGATGCAGAGAGATAAGGTCATAGCCTATTCCTCTAGACATCTTAAGCCTCATGAGAAGAACTACCCCACTCATGATCTTGATTTAGTAGTTGTAGTATTTCCCTTGAAGATTTGGAGGCACTATTTGTATGGGGTACATGTTGATGTGTCCACAGACCATAAGAATGTCCAGTATGTGTTTTATTAGAAAGACATAACCCTCCGTCAAAGAAGGTGGTTGGAGTTGTTGAAAGACTATGACATGAGTGTTCTGTATCATCCATGCAAGGCCAATTTAGTGGCTGATGCTCTCAGTAGGATGTCTATGGGTAGTGTTGCTCACTTGGATGAGGATAAGAAGAAGTTAGCTCAGGAATCTCATCAGCTTGCCCGACTAGGTGTCCGCTTAGTCGATTTAGTAGAGGGTAGTGTGTGGGTTTAGAGTAGTTCAGAATCATCTCTGGTTTCTGAAGTAAAGGAAAAGTAGGATAGAGATCCCAATCTAGCTAAATTGAAAAAGTCATTCAGAGATCAAAAAGTAGAGGTTTCCTCCCAAGGAGGAGATGGTGTATTATGTTTCCAGGGTGGGCTATGTGTGTTAGCAATAGATGACTTAAGGCAGCGGATTCTTGTAGAAGCGCATGGTGCACGCTACTCTATTCATCCAGGGGCCACTAAGATGTACCGCGACTTGCAGAAAGTCTATTGGTGGAGTAGGATGAAGAGAGATATTGTAGAGTTTATAGCTAAATACTCACCTATCAGCAGGTAAAGATTGAACATCATAAGCCTAATGGGTCCATGCAGGAGTTTAGTATTCCCACATAGAAATGGCAAAAAGTGAACATAGACTTTGTGACAGGTTTTCCTCGTACTCATCGTCAATATTATTCTATATGGGTTGTCGTAGACAGGATGACCAAGTCAGCTTATTTCTTACAAGTCCATATAATTTATTCAGTCGAGTATTATGCCAAGAACTATGTCAGAGAGTTGGTCAGATTTCACAGAGTTTTGTTATCTATCATCTCAGATAGAGGTACCCAGTTTACCTCTCATTTCTGGAAAGCCTTCCAAAAGGGTCTTGGTACCTAATTTCACCTCAGTACAGCTTTTCACCCTTAGAAAGATGGTCAAGTAGAAAAGACCATCCAGACTCTAGAAGATATGCTAAGAGCATGTGGCATTGACTTTAAAAAATATTGGGATGATCATTTGCTTTTGATTGAATTTGCAAATAACAACAGTTACCATTCCAGCATTCAGATGGCTTCATTTTAGGGCTCTATGGGAGGAGATATAGATCTCCCATTGGTTGGTTTAAGGTGGGTGAGGCCATAGTAGTGGGGCCTAACTTAGTATTTGATATCTTAGAAAAAGTTTAGTTGATCAGGGAAAGGCTTAAGATAGCTTAGAGTCGACAGAAATCATATGCTAACGTGCGCAGAAAGGATCTTGAGTATGATATTGGTGACTATGTGTATTTGAAAATCTCTCCTATGAAAAGACTGGAGAGGTTTGGCAAGAAGGGGAAGCTCAGTCCCTGATATATCGGTTCTTACCGAATTCTCAGCTATTTTGGAAAGGTATCTTACGAGTTTGAGTTAACTTCAAACTTAGATTCAGTGCACCCGGTGTTTCATGTCTCCTTGATAAAGAAATGTATAGGTGACCCAGCAGTTTTAGTCTCTGTAGAGGGTATAGATGTTCAAAATAGCCTCTCTTATGAGGAATTTCCAGTCAAAATCCTTGATTATTGGATTTGCAGACTGAGGAACAAAGAAGTCCCTCTAGTCAAAGTTCTTTGGCAGAATCAGTCAGTTGAGGGAGCTACTTGGGAAGCAGAAGCAGATATGCAGACCAAGTATCCTTACCTCTTCTCTGCAAAATCAGACTCAGCTTAAGGTAATAGTTTTTCTTAAATTTACTCAGTTTCACGTTCAGATGTTGCTACCAACTTTATATCAAGTAACATTGCATACTCGGTCATGCTTTCATGAATCAGTTCAGTCATGTACTCATGCATTAAATATGCATGTTCAGTATACAAACTCAGCTTATCAGTAATATCAGTTGTGAAATCATGCATCAGTTATGCATGTTCTGTATGATAATTTAGTATATCAGTAGTCTCAGCCATGAAATCATGCTTCAGTTAATCATGTCCGGTATATACTTTCAGTCTATCAGTTCTCCCTTCTTAGTCAGTCTTATTTGAGGACAAACGTTCCCAAGGGGAGTATATTGTAAGACCCCACAAAATCCTAAGCTTAATTCAGTCCTTTAAATCTTGTTAAGGGGTCCCAGACTTAGAAAATTTTAGTTGAGTAATCATACTTAGAGTTATTTTAGCCATCATAGTTGGCGATCATATTTTGCTACCCTTACGACCATTAAATGTCAATCATTAAGTTGATTATGATCAGGAATGTCAGTAGGTGTTCTCGGACGAGTTTCAGATTTTTCAAACATCGTTAGAAGCACGTTTAGGAGTCCAAACTAGTGTACCAATGCAATATCGATGAATCGTGTCACCTATTGCATCGATAAATATTTCCCTAACTCCCAATGTAAAATTCTAGTAAGCCAATGCGGACATGGTGTGGTGTGTCGGCCATAGCATCGACCTCATCGACGCAGTGCACCGGCCTGTGCGTCACTAGGTACAGTTTTTATTCATTAAAAGTCGCGTCCAGAGGGGTATTTGGGTAATTTTTCCACCCCTATTCATCCCCAAAAACACAAAATTAATCATTCCTAGGGAAAAATATTCATTATTTTCTCTCAAATTAGTCAAGAACAAACCCTAGGGAATCTACTTTCAAGGCTTAATCTTCAAGAACACTCCATCAGTCTTCATTAATTCAAGAACCAAGGTATGTGAAGGGTTTATCCAAGGGTTCCTTCCACCCTTGGAGTCCAAGAAACTCTTTTAAACTTCAAGTAGATTGATTTCATGATTTCCATGATTGGATTTAAGTGTAGTCATGATTATAATGTTAATTAGGTTTCTATTCCATAGTTTATTACAAGATTCATATAGAATTGATTATCATGTGTGTAGTATCATGTGAATTCATGTAAAAGCCATTGAATTTGTAAATATGAGAATTTATGTTATTATGCCTACATGTTGTTTTAGTATCATGTGCATAGTTGTGCTCCCCAAGTGTTTGTTAAAATGCTCATGTGAATTAAATGAGGAAAAACTCATGACATGCTAGTGTATATGTAAACTTATGCCTTACAAGTGTTTGATAAAATATCCCTATGGATGAGTTATGAACCAGTGCACAGTGTTATGCTTTTCAAGTTTACTCTATACTTTACTTTTCATGCTATCGAGTCCTGAGGATATTCAATACCTAAAAATTTAGTTGTTTACCTAGATCTACAGTAGCTATAGAACAGTTTCAGTAGTGTTACGAATAGTAGTACTTAGTAATTAGTCACAATCTTAGTTCAGTATTTAGTTCAAAACTCAGTGAACTCAGTTAGTTAACCTGATTAGTAGTACTCCATCAATTAACAAAACCTAGTGAACTCAGTTCAGTTCAGTTGGACAGTACGATCAGTAATTGTTTAGTCAATCCTAGTATGGACTAGAAATCAGTTCAATTTCTATTCAGTTGAGAGTAGGATTCAGCTTCAAGCGAACCCAGGGATGAGGGCCTTTTTACTAGCATAGGTTTTTACCCTTAGTAGCAATTCCTGCATTACAGAACTACGTAGCTAGTATAGGTTGAGATATCTTCCTTCCAGACTAGGGTTAATACATCTCTCATATGAGTTTTCCTGCCAGCTAGGATTGACGAAAGATCTTTCTATCAGAGAGGGTTATCTCACAGCTTGTTTTTACCCGTGGCATGGTACTGGCACTCTTCCAACTGAGGTTATAGGTTGGACCCCAATCCATTTAGAGAGGGGCATATCGGTTAGATGATTACCTCCTACAGTTTCAGTTTCAATTTTAGTCTTAGTATAGAACTCAGTTCAGTTCAATAGAATATGACTGTCAAATACAGTCACCCAGCTCAATATAGAACTTAGTTCAGTTCTACAAAATCAAGACTATCAGAAATAATTTCCCAGTTATCAATTAAGACTGTCAGAAACAGTCACTCAATTATCAATACTACAGTATCCATACACTCCGATATCAGTTAATCAGTATTCAGAACTTAGTAACTAGTGTTAACATAATCTCAGTTATAATTTATATATCCATGTATAATCTCTTATTTAGTTATGTTTATGTTACTCGGTTAGTTATTGTTCATGCATATGAACCCATTCATATCAGCCTGCCTCACTTAGCATACTAGTACATTCAAAGTACTAACATATACCTTTCTTTTACGCTATGATGTCTTATATCATAGGTTCAGATGCACGGGCTCCTGAGCATACTTAGCATCCATCCTATCAGTAGCAGACTTTATGGTGAGTCATTATAGTTTGAGGACAGATTATTATTTTAGTATTTCAGTATAGTTTTTCAGTAGTCGGACTTAGTTGGTGGATCGTCCCATCAACTCCATAATTTATACAGTCAGAGGTTTTCAGACTAGAGTATTTCAGATGGATGTTTTAGTTTTTAGTATTCAACTTTAGTATTCAGTATTGGTCCTTTAGTTGTGAACCTTATGCCATTTTCAGCCTAACTTCCGCACTTATTTCAGTTATATTATTATCATAGTGTTATTATTATTCATTCTCACAGCAGGTACCAGTTATGGGTTAGCTAGTGGTCCTTCGAGGTTGCTAGCACCGTGTAGCATTGGGGGTACAGACTCGAGGCGTTACATTTTTATTCTAGATAGGAATGATAGGCAGTTGCATTTTACAGATATTCCAATGGTTAAGATCCAATAGATCATAGCTTTGCAGATAAGTCTACTTGGGAGGTCGACTCTGAAATATGTAGCTATTATCCCCAGGTTTGATGGTTTATGGTATTTATCTAGACTTTAGTTTAAGGATGAATTAGATTTTTAATGCGGCTTATGTTACGATTTAGGATTTGATAATTTTTGTAAAATATTTATTTTTATTTAATTTGACCATTTTACCCCTCTCCGTGGTCGATTTTTGGTATTGGGGATGTGGTTATGATTGGCATGGTTGTCAATGCATTTTGATGTAAACTATGAAATTGTAGTTTTTGGTTATTTGAAAAGCTTTATCATTGACTTCGGTCAATTTTTATTAATTTATGCGTCAGATGGCATAACAATTTGCGTTAGCAGAACTGAAACATTGATTTTAGCTTGGGAACATGGTAGGTGTAGTTTTATGACTTTTATATCGCATTTAGATACTTAGTTTCAAAAATTGTGAAATTGGGTTTCAGAGTTTAACTCTATGGAAATGATATCTTTTTAAAAACCTGGCATTACCATTGAGTCTGAAGCATCAAATTTGATAGGGTAGCATCATTCATTTGCATTCTCAGAATTTTAGATAAACCATGAGGGGTCCATGGAGACATGAAATCCTCCAAGTGTTGAGCTGGTACACCCGCTAAAGTGATATTTTGGTTGCTTAAGCAACAAAGTTGAGCAACCGTTAAGTCGCTTACGCGACTATTGTATCGCGTATGCAACTTTGCTTAAGCAACAACAGGGTCGCTTATGCTACACTCGCTGATTGGAAAAGAATCGTATAAGTGATACCTAGTTGTTTAAGCTGCCCGGTGATTGCTTAAGAAATGCCTTGGTTATTTAAATAACCCATTTTAACTATTTTCTTTATTTTTGAGACTTGGTTTAATACCCGCATTTTTGGGTTACTCTTTGAACCATCGTTCCTACGTTTTTAAGCTAAAATCCAAATGATTCCCTTGTGAATATAAGTTTCTTGATCTTTATCCTCGTGTTTGGTGTGCTTTTGAGGTGAAAATGTTCATAAGAATTACTTAGAACAAAGTTGAGCTTAGAGCCTTTGATTCGTCCAAGGTTTGGTATTCGATTCTACAAGGGTCTACTTTGAACGTGTATAACTTTTTATATACATAGAATTTTGCAGCTCAAAACTCTCTAAACTATAGATAATTGAATTATCTTTCAAACGATACCAATTTTGCCTTAATTCGATACCCGAACAAAATGTTATGGCATTTTTCGTGTAAGGTAGTAAGCCAATGTGATTAGGATGCGATGCATCAGTCATCAGAGCATCTAGATAATCCTTTTGTACCCTCAGGAAGGGTCAAAATTGGTGCGGTAATCAACTTATCTTTCAGTTTCTCAAAACTATTTTCTCAAGAGTCAAACCACAAGAATTTCACCTTTTTCTGAGTCAATTTAGTAAGTGGAGAAGCTATGAAGGAAAAACTCTCTATAAACTTTCTGTAATACCCTTCCAAACCCAAGAAACTTTGAATATTAATTGGAGTCATGGGACTGGACCAATTTCTCACTGCCTCAATCTTTTGGAGGTCAACCTTAATCCCCTCACTAGAAAATTATACCCCAAGAATGCAATAGCACTAAGCCAGAATTCACATTTGGAAAACTTTTCTTATAATTCATGATCTTTGAGGGTCTAAAGGATGATTCTGAGGTGACAAGAATGATATACCAAAAGTCCTATGTATATATGAGGAATAAGAAGTCAGAGTTTGAGGTTGGGGATAGGGTGTTCTTAAAGGTTTCTCCTAAGAAGGGAGTGATACGGTCCGGGAAGAAAGGGAAGCTCAGTCCCAGGTATATTGATCCGTACTTGGTTTTGAGAAGGGTTGGCAATATTGCATATGAGTTGGAGATGCCTTCTAGTTTGAGCTCCATTCACCCGGTGTTCCATGTTTTTATATTGAGGAAGTGTGTGGGTGATTCATTACAAATTTGTGCCTATCAAGGATATTAGTATTTTGGATTCTCTATCTTATGAGGAGGTACTGATTGATATTTTAGATCAGCAGGTTCGTCGATTGTAGAACAAGTATGTATCTTTAGAAAAGGTTCTATGGAGGAACCACAAGGTGGATACGCTACTTGGGAAGCAAAAGAGGACATGAATTCAAAGTACCTATTTTTATTTCCCTTTCCTGAAAAATCATGCTTAAGGTATGTATTGCTCTTAACATCTTAGTTTTCTGTATTCGTTAAAGGTAGACTGTGATTTCTTTGGTAATTTTTTTGTTTAAAGGTAAATATAGAGATGTTTTGGGTTTTAATCGTGCTAGTCACAGCCTTATCCCATTATTTGAGGACGAATGATCCCAGTGGGGTAGAATTAAAACACCCTGGGTTTTGTCCTTTGGAAATTTCTTGAGCTTTAAGCTCACTGTCCTAGTAATGACTTAACCTTATGATTCATATGGTATGGGTACGATTTAGGTGACCTTAGTCATTAGGTGTATAGTGGATGGTGGTTGGGTTTCGGTCCTGGAAACAACTTGGTGGTATGGGTCATTAGGTGTGGTGACGAATCATTAGGATGATCCTTAATCAAATTAGAAACATAATGACTTTACTTGGCTATGAGTATGAATGTCTCACTAAGAGCCATGAGTATAGGTTATAAGTGGTAGGGTTGAGTCATGTGTTGTCCAATGTCCAATCCCTTAGATTTTATCTTGGATATGACCAGACCATACGAGTCGTATGGTCTGGTAATGAGTGGAGTCATAAAGTCATATGGTGGGTAGTGTATGGTAGTCCAACTCTCTGTCTTGGTGACAACTCAAGGGTACGATTCGTAAGTTGTAGTCACGAGTCAAGGGGGTGATTCGTAACTACCTGTGACATTTTTATAGTTTTTAGCTGGGGGAACTTTGGACACTTCCCACTCAAAATACTTGAGCCCCCACGTCCCTATAACATTTTTTTGTCATTCATTCCACACTTTACAAGATTAAACATTTGTTTTACTCTCTCAAAATCCTCTCAAGAAAAATTAGCTAGGGTTTCTCCGAAGTGGTCATCGAAGGGCTTAAGGATCAATTTCACTCCATGAATCTTTGTAATTCAGGCATGTGACTCATGTCTCATTGTTATTTTACTAAAGGTATATGTTTTAATGTATGGTTTTCATGGTGTTGTCGTGGTTTTGAAATAAAGGTTGGGGTTTTGGTTGTTCATGGATGAATATTATTTCTCATAGTTTAATTATGGTTTTCTTTTATTCTAATTATGGTTTTGCACATGTGGGTGGTTGAGCCCCAAATTGGATTATTTTGGTTTTGATTATGGCATGCCCTCTACCTGTTTGTGAAATTAACAATGAGAATGACTTTGTCACATACTTTAACTATTCTTGGAACTCTGTCATTGCATGAATGGTACATGAAACATGAATTGGTTTTGGTTGGTTTCATATGGTTTTGGAAAGGCCTTGGTGACCATGGTTTGATTATAAATAGTTTTGGTTTACTTGGAAACTGTGGAGTCTAATGTGGTTTAATGGTTTATATAGCATAAGGTAATAGACTTGCAAGCTCTAATTTTGGTATGACGATACCAATGGTTAATGCCTAGTTAAAAGACTCCTTGGTAAATGGTTGGGAATATGTAAAAGATTTAATATGGACTTAAGGGGGTTGAGTAGTAAAGCCGTGGAATGTGGGGTCCTGGTGAGACCAACACTGGAAACTCATGTTTGTCGATGTAAGGGTGGTTTTAGTGACCATGTTCATGATGTCACACTTATAATTTGGGAAATGTACAAGTCATATCAAGTTTCTTTCTTCGTTCGTGCAGCTAACATGCATTGGGGCCCTTTGAGCAAGGAGAGATGAAACCATATAGCCCATGGGTGGTTTTGGTACAGCAAAGCTACACAACCTAGGTTAAGGTTTTAAATGCATTCTAAACCTTGTTCCCTATCCTTACACGATATATATACATATCTATGTGATTGCATATGGTTATTTATTTGGTTTTGAAATAATGGCATTATTTTATCTTTATCCCTGAGTTACATGCTAGCGTTCACCCTGCTAACCGTCTTCGGGTGCTGTATTCCTACACGATGCAGGAATCGGCCATCCCTACCATTCCTCCTGCTTAGTGACTTGGATTCGAGGGCAGCTTTAAGTCAGACTGAAGTAGTGAGCTTCCATACTCTAGAAGGCCCCATTTCATGTTATGGACTTCTTTTCATTATTTTTATTTATTTGGTTTTGGCTTTGGTTTTAGCCATGGTTGGGTGCATGTCCCGATCGGATATTTTGTGACTCTTGTAGAGGCTTTGTCAGACTACTATGGGCATGGGCGGTGTCGGTATTAGTGTTTGCATTGGTATTGGGATTGAAATTGGGATTGGTATTGGTTGGATATTTGGTTATGGCCCTTTGTCTATGGTTATAGACTTACTTTACTGTCTTTAGACTATTATTGTTTATCTTGTTATATTTTTAGAATTCATCTGACATAAGGTGTAGGGTGGTTGACGCTGGGGTATTGGGTGGTCTTCGGTTCGGGTTTGACTTTAGATGCCTGATACGACTAGGCCTTGGTTTGGATTGTATCAGGTACATATACTATTGGGATTATATTATAACCAAGCATGGGACCACATATTCACGCATGCCTCTATAACGACATAATACAAACCAAAATACCCACTTATGTTGGTTTTATTTCTTTCTGCACTTGAGTTGAAATAAATTATGTGGGAGGCTCCAATAAAAAGCCCCTTAGGGTTGCTTCCCATGTATTAGAACCATGGAGAAGATGATAAAGGGGTGTATATGGGTACAAACCCATGGATTTTTCATGATCTTAGCAAGTTTGGAATTCACATATGTTTATTCTCTCTACAGCTAGTTGAAACCCAGGTAAGATAAGGTAAATTAAGTAGCATAGACACGAGTTTGAGAACACATATGTAACATAAATGGGTGGGATATTTCATGTCTAGGCCTTTGGTCATGGAGTTAGGACGGATAAAATTGATTAAAGTTTGAGTAGTGTACAATTATGGGTTGTTTATATACCTTATCATGCTATGTTATACTTGTGATATAAATTGGATGGTTGTCTATTATAGTCTTATATTTAAGGAATGTGTCATGATTTAAGGCCCTGGACGATAGTGTAGGTGATAGTATTGTAGTTTAATCTAATTTATGTTTTAGGTGTGTGTTAACTACTTTGTAGTGTGACTTTTTAGTCCATGTTGTTTGGCGTGGTCAATACAAATGATTTATATTACTGTATGATTTTGACCTACTTTATTATTAAATATGGAATGTTTCGGTATTTAGAACGTTCTTGCGGGTTATTGGTGAATCAACATTGGTAGAAACTTGTGTTTGGGGTTTCGTACATAGACGGAAAGTATCCCTTGTAGATCATGTCTATAGGGTGGATGCATTACCCATAGAATGTATGTACGATGTTCAGGTGCGTTTGACAGTTTCATAAGTGAATAAAGGAGCATATTTATTTAGATAATAATTTGTTTAACTTGTCTTGACTGAAATTGACTAGGTGATAAAACATTTATTCATTTTTTATAGTCCTAAATGCATATATGATACTTGCTGTGCTAAGTGCATGTCAGTTTTAAGCATGGATTATCTTTTGATACAATATTTTAGTTAAGTGTTGACTACTTACAACTTAGCCATTAATTCATATTCTGACTTAACTCATTATATTTCCTTGGATGGTGAAATGCCCAATAAAGTTAAGGTTGATTAAGGAGTTGTATGTCAATGGGATAGGGAGAAGGACGGGTGTAAGTTATGGGTTAAGTTTGATATAATGTATGGGGGTTCTGGTGGATAGGTCGCTTGTCTAGATAGTTTTTCTCTATGTATGCTAAGTGACTCTATAAGTTCTTTAGTTAGGTCTAGGGCCTTTCCATTATAGTTGTAATTAGAAGTTATGTAGACCTTCGGTTTAAGGACGGGCCTAGTGGTTTGGCATGGTAAATTTTTAAGAGAAATAGCAATATCTCAGGATTCTTATACGGAAGTTAGTATTGTGGTGGAAGGGAATGTTTGGGGGTTGGGTAATGAGTCTAAATGAATGCATGTTTTCTTTTGAATATTTATGTTATATTTGTCTAATCCAACTAAATTCAACTGATGGGGCTTACCAGTATCTGTGATTTGTACCAATGCTACTCTTGTTATACCCTTTTTGGGTTATAGCCTTTAGTAGGAACCGGTATTGGTTTCTTGACTGTTGTTCTAGTGATCCATCAGTAGTTCCCACTTCTCTTACTCATGGTGGAAGCTGTTTTTAGTTTTTATTTTCCTTTAGTAGCTCTTGTACCTATTTAGACTAGACCCTAGGGTAGTATAATTCCATACTGTTTGCAAGGTTTTCTGCAATAAAGTTTGTGCCATTATTTATGCTAAAGACTTTCACTTGTGTTCTAAAAGAGATGGAAAGGGGTTTTCTTATCTAGGTGGTTTAGAATAGGTGCCCTCACAATCCGTTAGTTTGGGTCGTGACAGATACACTAGACGTAATGAACCCTTCCTCAACAAATCATTCCACTGCTCCTTTAATTCCTTCAATTCAGTTGGGCCCATCCTATAGGGAGGGATGGAAATGGGCTTGGTGCTCGAATCCACATCAATAGAAAAATCAATATCATGATTCAAATTCATACCAGTCAAATCTATAAGGAACACATTCATGAACTCATTAACTACCCGAATAGAATATATAGGAGGTGGCGAGGCAACACTAATATCATGGACATATTTCAGATAATACAAACACTCTCTCTATACCATGAAATGAACACGTAGAAAAGATATAACACCCTTTGGACCTAAATTATGAGTACCCTACCAAGCTAACTCAGCACAACCGGCATAGCCAAGGCCATGGTCTTGGTATAACAGTCCAAAATAGTATGATAATAAGTTAACCAATCCATACCCAAAATAACATCAAAATCAATCATATCTAGGATAATCAAGTCCACCCAAGTCTCATGGCCCCCAAAGGTAACCACATAAGATTAGTAAACCCGATCCACCACTAAAGAATCTCCTGTAGGGGTAGAAATATGAAGAGGCATAGCAAGAGGCTTGCATACAACATCAAAACCACAATCAAAATATGTAGACACATAGGAGAATGTAGACCTAAGGTTAAAGAAAACTAAAGCAGATTTGTAACAAACTGGGATGATACCTGTAATAACTGTATCAGAAGCCTCTATCTTAAGTCTCTTAGGTATACATAACACTGACCACATCTGCTCCCGAAATGAGTAACCCTGCGACCACCTCTACCACTACCTATCACTATAGATATCAGAGTAGGGCAAAGTTAAAGATAAGAACCCTGTAGAGTGGGTCCATACACACATCGAGAGCAGTCTTTGGACACATGGAAAAATTCATCACATATAAAACATTCTCCATAGCTTAAATCAATCTAAGAAAGTGCAAATGAATTAAAATAACTGCCCTTGACTGAAGAACCAATCCTGAAGCTACACTCATATGACCTGATACCTGGCTACTAGCAACCATAAAACCTTAAGATCTACCACATGATCCCTTAAACACGACCTTAAATGACCTACCATGAAAATTACAATAATATCTACTAGAGATATCTCTACCTCAGCTGGTGTGTCTACTAAACTCACCCTGACGACACACTTTCTAGTGCCTTCCTAGGTAGCCTAGATAAAATACTCAATCAACTTTGTATTCTCAATAATACTCTAGAAAGAATCTCCTAAACTACTATATGGGCTATACCCAACCAATATGTACCACCAACTCCTTCATAAACTTTTAAATCTTCTCAGACTCTATGGAGACACTAGCGGTTGAATATCTGGATAAAGTTTGAAAACACGCCTCATACTTGGTAATATACATAAAGACTGCTCCAAGTGATCAAACTCATCATGCATCTGGCCTCTCAATCTATATAGTACAAACCTCTCTAAAAAGGCCTTAGAAAATTAAGTCCAAGTCATAGCTAGCAAATCCAAAGGCCTACAACTAGCAAGCGACCTTTACCAATCCTTAGCCACATCTGTCAATAGATAGGTAGTATAAGTAACTCCATAAGATTCGAGGGATCCAAGATTATGTAACTTCTCCTGGCAATCAATCAAAAACTCATAGGCATCCTCACCAATATCTCTAATAAACTTGGGTGGATCTAAGCGAGTAAACCTCTCAAATATTGTCTGATCATTAGAATACATAATAGCAACCAAAGAAATTGGAGAAATAATAAGTCTGGTAGACAAAGAGTCCATATGTGGGGATACCATGGATGGTGGATGTACATGTAAGTAGGAATACCATAAGTAGATGTCGACAATAAGGGTGGAAGATCACTTAAAGTCTCAAAAATACCAGGTACAATAAATGGAACACCCACCAACTGACTCAAGAGATGAACTAAAAGATACTGAATCACTGGATGTGGATAGAACTCTGTGGAACCTGAGCTGGCCATGCTCCCTTATCTTATAATAATCCATGGAATTCACAACTTTAGGCTCGGAGAGGCCTTCCTATTACGTCCTCTATCTAGGGAAGCTTCTCATTCTCGTTCTCTACCTTAGGGTCAACCATGACTCCACCTCATCCTCAAATCAAGGTTCTCACATAAAGTGTTAGCTCAATATCTCTAGCCTCTTTGGACCTAATCCTATCCATCCATACAGAAAAGAATGGAATACAAGTTCAAAAAATTAGGTATGAACAACTCGTATGATAAGGAATCAAATTAGAGATGTTTTTCATAAAGATATATTATAGCCTCTTAAAGATAGATAAGGACGTCTACATGCCAATTTATGAGACTCTAATAAACATCCTGCTCATACTCTTATAAGACCAAAGAACCTGTCTACATTGATACTAATTTGTCACAATGCAAAAATAGGACATGATGGCACTTATTTGCGATGCAGCCTTGATAAGTAAGAAATCACCCAAATAGATAAATAAAAACTAAAATTATCAATAAACATAAGCCAGTGTGAGACTTTTAGAATGAAATCAAGACATATCATATTAAAATGCAGAAGTTTAAACAAACATAACCATCCTAAACCTGATGTCACAAGTATAAGATTATGTAAATACATAACTGAATCTAAAATACAAATATGTATCATAAAGAAATAAAGAAAACTAAAGATAGATGAGGTCTAAATAAGCCCAAACTCTGGAGCACGTCAGTGCCTCAAAGAACCTAGGACTCCGCATAAAGATCAACAACCACTTATGGTACTCAAACTAGGATCTACACCAAAAAGGAATAGTAGGAGTGAGTATGGTCCACTTATACTCAGTAGGTATCATAGGCCAACTGAGCAAAGCTAAAAATAAAAAAAATTATGAGCAGGTCACCTACAAGTAGAAAAGTCCCAAATGGTATCTCACACCATCTCCACTACCAGTACTAATATATATATATATATATATACAGACACATATATATAAAGAGAAAGAGAGAGAGAGAGAACAAAACAAATATACATGAAGAAGACAAGAAAAATTAAACACAAGTAAGCAATGAATCATTAAAGAAGCATATGCAATGCAATTATCATAGAATGAATAGTTAAAGTCATTGCATGACATTCTATATATACCTACTGAGCTTGTAGCTCCCCATATAGGACCAATGGCAGGTTCGCAGCCCATATACTATAACTTAAATCTCAAATCTCAACTCACCTCTCCGGCTCATGTTCATAAAGAGAGTTCTTATAAAAATGTCTCATTTTATTTTAAAAATATTATTCCTCAATGGTAATGGTACCTCGTGAATGTGTGTGTGTGTATATATGTCTATACATGTGTATATATGTGTGTATATATATATATATATGTATGTATGTATATATACATATTTATAGGATGAGGATGTAATGATCACACTCAAAATAGTATCAAGATATCTAAATCCATTCAATATGAACATAAGTAAGGCCAAAAATAAACTTAATATGTCCACAATTCATAATAATCAACTCTAATTAGGCACCATTGGAATACATGTGCATGTAAGACATCATTAATATCATATTTATCATAAAGTCAACTAATGCTCAATAAGGCATACAGTAATGATCCAAGCCCTTGAATGGGTATTATACCTAGTATAAAGGCATTAAAATATTCAGATAAGACCAATAATGTCCTATGGCAACTCGCAATACCAAATATCATAAGTTAATAATAATTGAATATAAGCCTCCACATTGGAACACAATACAATAATAATCTTGAAATATAAACTCCATAGTTATTTTCTCCAACCCATAGCATGATTTACTTATTTATTAACTACCTAGCTCATTTTGAAAAAAATTATATCATAACCTACCTTAAATCAATGAAGTCCAAGCATAAAGTTCTTCAACACAAAGCTTTTCCCCATCAAACAACTGCAGAATAAACTACAACATTCGAATATAGCATCTACACATTAAAAAAGTTAGTGATACTTATATTGCCCATAATTGAGTTGGATCCAAAATGGGTTTGAAAAATGAGTTCAAAAACAAAAAGGATAAAACTAAAATTTTTATTTTAGAAATATATTTCTCAAGGTTATAGTAGTCTACAGTTGAAAAATTCACACAAAAAGGGTTACAAACAAGGTCCAAAATGAAAAAAAACTATTTTAAAATTTTATCGGTAAAAACCTCAAATCCATTTAAAAATCATGATTAAAAGTTGTTTTTAAAGATGTAATAGTAGGAAATAAGGGAGATATGAGCTTAGAGATTACCCAAACAAAACACACTAAAGAAACTCTCAGAAATTGCCTTTCTTAAAACTTGTAGGTCCAAAAATAGAGAAAAACAAAAAATGGGGTATTTATACTGTTCAGTGAATAGTACCTTGCGAATGAGGTAAACCTTTCACATTCTTGAGTTTCAGTATAGACCGGACAACTAAAGTGGTCTTCTTGTTTGCGACCAAGGATTTATGTTAAGGAATACTAATGATTCAGGCTTTTGCATTCGCGATAGCTTCATCACATTTGCGAAGAAATGAAATCCTTCTCCACATTCGCAGATTGACACCACTTTCACAAAAAAGGATCTGGCTTGCACTATATATCAATAGAAACGCTGATTTTTCATGATTCTGAATCCTTCAAATGAACCCTTAGGATTTATTTTAGACATTGCATAAAAAACCCTATATTCTACAGGCTATTTTCAATGCACCAGACTCAACAACAATGCCTAATTTTTTAACAAAGATTAGGAAGGTTCTTCTAACCGACATAAACCATGTGTGCTATCATGCAGTCCAACGTTTATTTCTCCTAAGAGAAAAATCTCATGTTGGGGAGAGATGTCATAATCTTGCCAAGGAGTATAACTTGAACTAAGTGCTCTTAATCTGTATCTATCATCCATATAAATGGGAATAATCTGAATCTGTATCTATGTTGGCTCGTTGTTCTGGGGAAATAGGATGCACTAAACCCACACTTCCCGCTTGGTGCTAAATACTACTCCCTTTAATCTATATGATCATTCTATAGAAATTCCACTTTAAAACTAGCATAAGGGTTTGTAATGAAAACCAGTTATGCATTTATCTATTTTAAGATTCAATCAAACTAGTCTGTAATAAGAACTGAAATCAAAACTATAAAGTGGATTTCATATCTTAGCTGAGGATCGAAAGATTAAATCTTGTTCAAAATCTGAATAGGAGCTAATCATAGGATGCTTAAAACCATTATTCTTTTAAAATTGTAGTACTCAAACTAGGGGCTTAAAACCCATACTTTAACTCATGTCAAATCATCATAAGGTTTGTGCTCAATAGTCAAAATCATGAAATTCTTGCACAATTCTAGTCAAAAATTTAATTCTCAATCTGTAAAATCGGATCACATGCATAAAGATGCAAAATAGACATGCAATTAAATATTTAAATGACTTGTTACATCATAATATTCAAATAATAATAATTGGGTATGAACCCTAAATTGAAATTCGTGTAAATTCATATAAAATCAACTTTAAAAACTAAATTTGGGCACAAGGATGAAAGAATTATCCTTGTTCATAACCCCACATACCTTAATTGATTAATTTGATGAAAAAACTTAACTTTGGATCCCTATTTGTGTTCTTGTAGATTGTTTCTTGAAGTCCTTCAATCGGAAAACTTAAATTCTTGGTTATCTTGCAAAAGGAACGGTGAATTTTGGATTTCTTGAAGTTTAAAATTGAACATCAAGGGTTTTCTTGGAGAGAAATTTGATAAGTGAGTATATTATGCTTAGAATAGGTTTAATCTTTTGTTTTCAAGATTTGGGGTGTGGGAAAAAGACCAAGTTGTCCTTGGAATTTAAAATTCAAAATTAGAGTGCCGATTGAGGCTCCACCGCGATGCGGTGAGTAGGTCATCATGATACCCACAGCGATGAGGTCGAATAATGGTGATTCACTGGATTTTGATGAATGCCGATTTGGGCGTCACCATGATGCGGCAAAGGGGCATCGCAATACCCACCGCAATGCGGTGCAATCGCAATAACTCTCTAGAATCGGACAATTTCTGATTTGTCCTTTGCCTCAATGTGGTGGATTCCTCACCATGATGCGGCCTAATCACGGTGAGCTGCTGATTTTCAAGTCCAAATGTGATCCAAATCTTGTCAAAAAAAAATTAAAACTTACTCGAGACATGCTATTTACACCTCTGAATATAATTTAACTCAAAAATCATTGTCTCGGAGCCCGAAAGGTCAACTTAAAAATCCTCAAAGTTTAAAGGGAGTCAAAAATTACTAAATCCCTCAACTCTTAGCTTTATTTCAGGTTCTAAGTGCCTTAGGCCAATACTAGGGTCTGAGCTGAACTAGAAACGTATAGGGTATTACAATATCTCTCCCTTGGAAATATTCATCATCGAATGAGACTAATTAAGCTGAGGTTATTAAGGAACTGAGACAATAAACTGTATGCACAGCAGAAAGCATGACTAAACTGATTTGCAAATGCATGCGTTATCAAAATAGTGACTACATAGAGCTGAAACTTTTAGAATGAAAAAAAGATGATCTGAGGAAACTTGTTACCTTACGCTGAATCTAAACTTGTGGCAAAAATATGAGGGTACTTGGTTCGCATATCTACTTCTGCTTCCCAAGTGGCACCCTCAATGGATTGATTCCGCCAAAGAACTTTGACCAAGGGAACTTTTTTGTTCCTTAGTCTACGAATCTAATGTTCAAGAATCTTAACTGGAATTTCTTCATAATAGAAGCTATCATGAATATCTGTGCTTGCTAAAGGTACTACGACAGTTGAATCACCAATACACTTCTTTAATAAGGATACATGGAACACAAAGTGAATGGATGACAAGTCGATAGGCAACTCAAGCTCATTTGCCACAATCCCAACACGGCCCAATATTCTGTAAGGGCCAACATATCGGGGACTAAGCTTCCCTTTTTCTCCAAATCTCTTCACCTCTTTATGGGTTAAACTTTCAAATAAACTAAGTCATCAACTTCAAACTCAAGATCCCTTCTCCTCACATATGCATAAGATTTTTGATGACTCTAAGCTATTTTCAACCTTTCTCTAATTAATTAAACTTTCTCCATAGCTTCTAACACCACATCTGGCCCTATCAAAGAGGACTCACCCACTTCAAACCAACCAATCGGTAACCTACATCTCCTCCAATAAAGAGCCTCAAATGGGGCCATCTAGATAATAAAATCCTTACTGTCGATTCTCAAAGAAATTATCACTAATTTATAATTGATCTATGATGTTACATGATCTTAGACGTATTTATACACCTAAATATCGTTATGTGCGTGTGTTTAATTTAGTTTTGAGGATAAATTGGTGTGCTTAATAATATATAAAGTGTGTATTTGTGTGCTAAGTTACATGTTTAAAGTGTTAAAGTTGCTTTTGAAATAATTCAAGATTAAAATGATCAAATAGAGTTTAGACGAGAAAATAGTTCGGCTAGCCTACGCTATGCTTGTTCTAATCTTTAATGAGCTTTATTATTTTTTATGGATTAATATTTCTTATGATATATTTTAGGAGACCACTTGAGTAGCTATGTAAAATAAATGAAGCCTAAACTAAAGCCACAAGGAGAGGGGAAACAAGGAGCAAAGAGATGAAAAGCATAGAACAAAGATTGGATGAAAATCTCGCATTGTGGAATAGTCATGCTTCACACCCCCTTAGATTGTTCTATAGGACATGCCTTTCACCCTCCTAGATTGTGATACATAAAATTCCTCTTATCCCCTAGGGTATGGGTCTATTGGTTTGGCCCTATGAAGGCCATGTACCGCACACCAAGGGGCCATGTGACACAACCCCCAAAACATCTAAAAGGTGATCTTTGGCTTGGTTTATTGAGGGCAAAGTGATCAATGCTTATATTTCACATGGGGAATCTTATAGACTAAATAAAGGTCTATATAAATAGTACTTATCTATATTTACAAGGCACCTTTGGAATAATACACGATTGGAGAGCGGATAAGATATCAAGGGCTATATGTCAAGGTTTTTCTTCCTTTAAATTTGTATTTTCTTATTGTGTTAGTTATGAATTAATTAATGGTGATTCTTTTTATTTCTATGAGTGGGTAAATACCATTTTTCTAGGGTTGATGCTATGAACATGATTGCTTAGCGTACATTCAAGTTGGTTAATGTTAATTATCATAATTGATTATTCTTATGTTCTTGTACTTACTATTCTATGGATTTGCAGCCTATAGGATATATCTACATTTCTTTTGCGAGTCCAAAAGGACTAACATTATACTAGAGCTTGCAACATAAGGAATGTGTTTAGGTCTTTAGATAAATTAAAGATAAGATTCGTAGTTAAGATAGGAATATACCTAATTTGGCACATTTAGATCAAATTAAAATAAAATATGAATACGGTTGAATTAGTTCTCATATACCCACTCAATGATGTATTTGTGAGGCTAATTTAAGTACACGATTAGAAGCTTGGAAGATCATAATCGTGATATTAACCTCATAAATCAACAACCAAGATAGATAAATTAACCAATGAGATTGTATAGCTTTGCATGATTGTTCAAGATGTCTTGACCTTAGAACTATCTGAATTATCTTTTACAACACTTTTAATTTCCATTTTTGTTCATTGTTACTTTTAGCGTAGTAAAACTCAAGCTCCTTTTGGTTACAAATCACACTCATTTAACTTTTATAGTAATACTTGAATTGGATTTTATGCTAAATAACCAAGCCCTTGTGGGATCGATATTCATCTCACAAGAGTCACTTTATTACTTACATGACTATGTATAGTAGCATATACAGTTGGATGCAACAAATTTTTGGTGTGGTTGTTGGGGACTTAAAAAATTAGCAACCTTCTAATTTTGAGTCTTACCACTTTGTTCGATAAGTGCTAACAACTCGGTATTTGCTACAGAATTTTTAGGCCCAAATTTGATCTTAAGAAAACTGGCAAGGGAAAGGGAATTTATTGAATCACATCCCAAACCTGAGCGATGCTTGCACCAATTGAGGAGAAAAGCAACACTTCTCTATTTAATCTTACAAGGTCAACAAGGCAAGACTATTCCTGCAGCAATGGTTGATGAACAACTAGCCTTAGTGATCCTACTCACGCTCAGTGTGACCTCTAGTATCCAAAAAATAGATGCAGGAGTCCAATTGAGCTTAAATAGAACATGGTCTAATTGGTGCACACAAGCGGGCGGTTCATAGGCTTGCCCCATAAGGATCCCCAGGTTCATCTTAAGAATTTTCTAGAGATCGGTAAAACATTTATTCCTATGGTAGTCTCCACATATTTTGTAAGGCTTCCCATTCTTACTCATGGGAGAAGAAAATAAATGGTTAAAGAAAGAACCTTCAAGTTAAGTCAAAACTAAGGATGACTTGGCAAAGAATTTACTTATTTATTCTTTCTATCCAAGAAAGCTACTGGATTAAGGAGTGAGATCTTAAGTTTTAAGTAGAAGCCAGAAAAAAATCTCTATCATGCATGGGAGAGATTCAAGTCTCTTCTTATAGATTTCCTACATCACCAACAGACTAATAAGGTATTATCTCATATTTTTGTTGAAGGCCTTAACCATAGCATAAAGATTTTTCTAGATTCAGTAGCAGATGGTCAGGTTATGGAGAAAACTTATGATAAGTTGTACATTCTTCTCAACTATATTGCATAAGGTAATCCAGAGTGGAAGGGTGAAGTATCTAGAAGTATGGTAAAGAAGCCTACAGGTATGATTGAGGTATATAGTATCACAGCATTGACTACACAGTTAGCCTCCTTTCAAAGCCAAATGATGACCTAGTTCAATAAGCTGAGTGTGACTCAACCTCAAGCCAGGTTAATGCAGTTCAACAGGTTCAAACATGGTGTGAAATTTGTAGTAGTAGAGTTCACTCTATAGACATGTGTGGAGTAAATCTGAAATTTGTGAATTTTGTAGGAAATTCATAACAAGGAAACAAGAACTATGGTAATGCCTACATCGTAACTGATAGAGTCAGTCCAACTACTTTTGGAGAAATAATTTGGTCTACTCTCAGTAGTTTCAACAACAACAAGGTATTCAGAAAAACACTTAGGCCAATAATATAGAAGAGATTTTGAAAAAGATGAGAGCCAACCAAGAGAAAATGGTTGTAGAGATAAAAAATCAATAATTGGCTCAAAAGAATTTAGAGACGTATATGGGTCTGTTAGCTCAGGCGTTAAACGTAAGACTTCAAGAGGGTTTTCCTTGTGATAGGAAAAATCCAAAGCTAGTGATGGTAATCACCTTAAAGTGGTAGAGATTTGAATGACATACCTCCAAAGAAAAATTATAAAGTACGGGAAGAGTTTAGCACACCTAAGAAGATGGAAAACAAAGTTAAATCTAAAGAAGCTGAAAGAAAGGAAGTTTGAGTACCCAACTAATAGGTTGGCAATATCGCCCAAAACTACACCTCCAATTGAAAATTAAATAGTTGATGCAAAATATAGTAACCTAACTAGATTGGGGTCGAACCCATAAGAAATACATGGAACTATCTCTCTAAGTTTGCTGAAATCAACAGGTTGTACTAAAAAGTAAATAGGTGGATTGTTGTTGTAATTGTGACAAGTAACAAAATGTGTAATGCTTTGGTTGTAATCAATATGAAATGAACACTAGGATTATGTTCCAACTGGATTCTCAATTCTGTAGGTTTATTGTGCTCTGTTGAACCAACCCAATATCTTGTATGCAGGATCTTATAAGTTATGTATTACTAACAGTCTTGTGGATGCCTTAGTAAATTTCACTCTTTATCTTTTGAGTCTTAGAGTATTGCCTTACTATCCCTTATCCAAGGTCCCAAATTAACTATTACCTTTTGAGTCTCTAGTAAATTAGATGAAGATAATTATCTTAAGTAGATAAAGATGATTAGCTTATATCGATATTTAACTCCAAATTACTGTCATATCTTCTATTCTTACTCTCCACCTCTCTTTTGAAGTAAGTAGTGAATATATATGGGTTCTTAACATTTGCAAATGCTAAGAAATCTATTAAACTAAGATGATCACAATACATGCAAGAATATTAGTTTTAGACAATGTTACACTTCCCCTACTTTGTTAATCCACCAGGGTTTCCACAACCCTAGCTTAGAGAATTAGCCATTCATTGTTGCAAGACAGTCCATGAAATTTGATGACGAAAACATAGAATCAATATTGAAATAATAGATGAATGAAACCCAGAGTCTCAAACTGAATAATTAACCAAAAACCAAGAACACAAGAATCCCAAGATCAATATCGAATCTTGGAATCAAATATAGGTTTTTAATTAACAAGAGTGCATAAAGTAACTAAAAATGTCAAAAGGGTATTTATAGAAAATAGAAACCCTAGGAAACCAATTCTAAATAGAAGAGAAAAATCGGAGTCAGTGGCCACCTATGGGGCCACTTATGGGTTGTAGGTGGTCCCATGTAAGTGCCACTATCCAACTTCTGCAAAATCTTCTCAAGAATTCATGAATTCTAATACCTACGGAGCATAGGTACTACCTATGTCCTGTAGGTAGTCCTCCTTATGTGACAAGCATAAATCTTTAGCTTCTGAATCTCTGAACTTCAACTTTCTAGCATATGTTCTGACATATACCGCATGTAGGTAGTACTTATAAGGCGTAGGTACCCATGTAGATAGTCCCTCCTTTTCTCTTGTTTAACTCTAAAATCTAGATTCCTACAAAACACAACACAAAACACGTCATATCTAACAATAAGACCTAATTGACTTGTAGATTTTTTATCATTTTAAGCATCGAAAGTGCTATGAAACCATAGCACATCAGTTGGTTGAGCAATCTTAAATAAAAAACCACGACCATTCCCTCAAAAGCTTAAGAAAGCCAAAGAGGATCCTTGTTTAAAGAAGTTCTTTGACATATTCAGAGAACTTCACATTAACCTTCCTTTATTAGATGTTTTGTAAGGAATAACCACGTATGCTACGTAATTGAAAGATATAATAGCGAACAAAAGGAGAATTGGTGATATTAAGACTGTGTTGCCTATTTAAAAGTGTAGTTCTATGGTTATAAGCAAGATACCCAAACATTTTATGGAACCTGGGAGTTTCACCCTCCTCATACAAATTAGTGAAAGTGATATTGTTCAAGCTTTGAGTAATTTAAGGGAATGCATCAATTTTATGGCCCTTTATGTGTTTAAAATATTGTGTTTAGGAAAGTCAAGGTATTGTTCAGTTGTGATCCAAATGTAAGACAGAACTAAAGTGGTCCTAGATGTTCTTATTAAGGTTTACAAGTTCACTACTCCTGCTGAATTCATTTTTTATGACTATTATACAAATGATTGGGTGTCAATTATGCTGTGACATTCATTTTTGGATATCGGGGTAGCACTGATAGATGTTATAAAGGGCATGCTTAAGATGAGATTAAATGATGAAGAGATGCTCTACAGAGTGTACAAAGCATTCAGCACACCCTTCTATTATAGAGATCTATGTATAATCACAGTGATGGAAGTGGATGAGTGTGGGGTGGAGAAGAGAAAACCATCTATTTCCTCTTTAGACTCTATCATGGAGTTACCCAAATTGACAAATAAGCTCGAGCTTGAAAAGCTTAGAGGGAATCCTGAAGAGGTAAGTGAAAGAAAAGCTACAGACCTTAATTATAAGAACTCAAGAGGTCAGAAAAAAAGGTGAAGATGGGCCCTAAAAGGAGAAAAGAAATGAGAGAATGTGGATGATAGTTTTGATGTTAGTCGTGCCACAACAATAAATCAGGTGCTACTTAGGAAACAAACCAAGTTAAGTTAGTTATTTTTATATTTTAGTTTTTTTAGTATCATTATTGGTTTTGCTCTTTTTTGTGTTGCTGGGTTGGAGGGAAGTTTGAGTACCAAAGATCTTAGCTAAGGATCATGGCAAGAACTAAGTGGGGGGTCCCCGAACATCCTTGATGGATATAATGCTATTAGCCAGGCCTAAAGGCCTCAGGGAGTATTTTTATTCTACATTCATTTATTTATACTATAGGGACAAAGTACGATCTTTAGTGTGGGGTGGAGAATCTTTCGATTTGGTTAGGGTGAAGTGTGCTATAGGACGTCTATGTTTGTTTACTTGCATGTTTTTGACTAAATTTTAAAAAAAATAACAAAATATTTTATCTTTGTTTATTTTTAGGTGTTGTTGTTTGGTTTATTTACTAGAAGAACACTTCACCCACCTTGATTTTTCTTTTTGATTCTTTTTCGAAAGGGAGCCCTTTGAACTCAACATCTTTTTAAATTTTTAGGAGTAATTTTAATTTTTTTTGTCAATTAGGAATAAATATAGATGCTCTAGCTATGTGCTAAACATGATAACTTGTTTCAAGTGGAATTGAATTCTAATACATGATCTTAGAAATTGAATGATTGTTGTGAGACTGAAACCTAGGCTCTTTTATCTAACACTTCTGTGATTTTGTCTTAAATTGAAATCTTGTGATTGCTTTTTTGAGTGTCCATAGATATCCATCTTAATTTAAACATATGACATATATGTTGAGGTTTGTTATATTTCATATTGCATATGGATATCTAGAATCTGCTCTGTGTGTTTGCAAAGCGAAATAAAGAATGTTGATTTTAGGAGATGATATAGGCATTTCTTTGATAGCTATGTTTTATACCTACTTTATCTATCCTTTTTGCATGGCCTTAGTTAACCCCAATGATTCTTTAGCTTATTCCCTTTCTTTCAATATACCAGAATTTCAACCAAAACTCCTAAGCACTTTAGTTGAAAAATTAAGATGTTAAGGTGTGTAAAATTGAAAGAGGAAAAAGTGAAGTTGAAGCCCCAAATAATAAATACTAGTGTCTTGAAAATATTTTATGTGAGTAATGTAATGAAAAGAAAAATTAATCAAAAGATGCAAATCATGTTATGATGGCAAATACTCCCTACTAAGTATGTGTAAGCTAGCTTAAATATATCGGGCAAAACAAAATAGAGGTGAAAATATAAAATTGGTAAAAAACAAATTGGTTGCAAATTAGTTTAATATAAAGTGTGATGTATTAAAGCACTTAGGAAAAATAATCACTATTACTGGCCAGAATAGTTCTTACCCATACCTTAGCCTTCATTACTATCCTTAAAGTCCTACTTGATCTTGAGCTTTAATATTCTAATATTAGTAGTGTACTACACTAAGGGCAATCTTATGGTTAATCTTATGTGACATGTAAATAGTGAGCTCAGAATTTGATTCTTACACCCATTCCTGTGATGAAGTGTATATTTATGAGTAAATAGGGTAAATCTCTTATGGTGATGGAGTTTGTTTAAACATGGATAACTTAATTATATGATCTCTTTGTTGATTAATACACATGATATTTCCAACTTGGTTGAGTCAATTCTTGAGGTTAGGAAGTCTTGAAGTAGTGTTCATGTGTTTTCAATTGTAACATGACATGCCTAATTTGCAAATTGCTATTCATGTAGTCATTGTAGTTCTAGCTTAAGTGTATTAGTTCAAGTAGTGATGTTAGAGCCTTCTTTGGTTGCATTTAGTGTAAGGTGTTGTTCGAGGATGAACAAATCCTTAGGTGTGGGGCGGTAATCTTAGGCGTATTTATACACCAAAATGTTATTATCTAAGCGTGTCTAGCTTAGTTTTGAGGATAATATGGTGTGATTAATGAAGTATAAAGTGTCTATTTGTATATTTTATGCTAATTTACATGTTTAGAGTATTTAAGGTTCATTTGAAACAATTCTAGAGTCCAAATGTTCAACTAGAATTTAGATGAGAAAACTAGTTCGTCTAGCCTACACTATGCTTGTTCTAGTGTACTTTGATGAGATTTATTGTGTTGCATGGACTAATTTTTGTTATGATATGTTTAGGATACCATTATATCATATATTTAAGATAAATAAACCCTACTCACTATCCATAAGGAGTGGAGAAACAGGAAACAAGGAGATAAAAAACAAAGAATAAAGATTGAATGGAAATTTGGTGTAGTGGAATGACCATGATTCGCACCCCCAGTACATGATATAGGCCATTCCTTTCACCCCTTTGGCATGAATCTAATGGTTTGGAACAAATATGTTCATGAGTCACACACTAAGGGGCCATGCGACGCAACCTCATCCCCCTCCTCCCAAAATATTTAAAAAGTGTCCTTTTGCTTGGTTAAAGTTGAGAAAAAAGTGGTCAATGGTTGTATTTTGTATAAGGTGTATTATGGAATACCTAAAGATTTATATAAAGAGTAATTATCCACATTCACAAGAAACCTTTGGAACGATACACAATTGGAGAGAGGAGAAGACATAAAGGGCTCTATGATAGGATTTTTCTTCCTTTAACTTTCTTGTAGTTTTACTTATGAATTCATTAATGGTGATTCTTTGTATGACTATGAGTGGATAAATTCCATCTTTTTAGGGTTAAGTCTGCAAACATGATTTCTAAGCGTACATTCAAGTTGATTAATGTTAATTATCACAATTGATTGTTTTATGTTCTTGTACTTACTATTCTATTGATTCACGACCTTTAGAATATATCTATATTTCTTTTGTGAGCCCAAAAAGAGTAACGTTATAGTAGAATATGGAACATAAAGAATGAGTTCTGGTATTTTAGATGAATTGATGATAAGATTTGCGATTAGGATAAGAATATACCCAATTTCTCCTACTTGGCTCAAATACAAGATGAAATATAAATGCGCTTGAATTAGTTCCAACATCACCGCTCAACGATGTAGTTGTGAGGCTAATTTAAGTGGAAGATTAAAGGATCAAAAGGCCATATTAACCCTGTGAATCAACAACCAAGTTAGCTAACTTAACCAATGATATTGTATAGCTTTGAATGATTGTTCAAAATGACTTGACCGTGGAACCATCCGAAGTATTGTTTACAACACTTTTAATTTCCGTTATTACCCATTGTTACTTTTAGCATAATAAACTCAAGTTCTATTTAATTACAAATCGCACTAATTTAATTTTGACAGAAATACTTGATTTGGGTTGTATGATAAATATCATGTCCCTATGGGATCGATATTCAGCTCGCAAGAGTCACTTTATTACTTGCACGACCATGTACATTTGTGTGTGCAGTTGAATGCAGCAATACACCAATTTACTTCTAATGGATTATTATAGATGATATCGATTGACTAGATTTGTAGTTGTTAGTAGTTGATCCTTGGCAAGAACTAAGAAACAAGAACATGTACATAAAGTGGTCTTGAACCATCAGGCAACATTAAGCATGTCCATCATTTGTTATGAAAGGTGAATTATTTTTTTCCTTAACATTCATGAAATAACTAATTATCAATTTGTTAGGCTCATAATTTAATTCCCCGCTTTCAATTATGCTCTCAATTATGTCGACACACATACCATTGTGACATAGCACAATGAGCACTGTCACCTTATCAGAGAGTTTCACTTCAAATACTTTCGAGTCTCCTTTCATTCACCCCCGTAATCACCATCCACTACAATATATTTAACAATCGACATAATAAATCAGTAATGATCGAGACTATTATTTATTCTTTATGATAGTATATTAATAGAAAACAAGAAATCATAGGGATAAATCTCTTAACAGTCAGATTGCTATTAAATGATGGAATAAAACATCAAAATATCTTCAAAAAGGGATCAAAAAGAGATCAAAAAGAGGCTGTCAAAAAAATGAGTTTTTTTTTTACAATAGATAAAATTTTCTGAGCTTCTATAAAAATGAAAAGTCATAATGATTGATCTTGAAGAGGTTTTTATAGTGTGAAGTGATTTTTCGATGAAAAGCTTTAAATTTTGATCGAAAATCGACCTGAACATCGGAAAATCGGCCTATACGAAAAGGTTTAGAGAGAAAAAATTAATTTTTTAATTTTCTTATAATTTCAAAATAGGGATGTAAGATTTTTATAGAAAGTGGTTAGTTTATATTTTCTTAGACCGTGATGCTAAGGTTGAATATATTAGAAGACTTTGGTGGTGGAAGCCTATTTGTATTTTTTAAGATTTGAGGGCAAGAGATGTCATCTTTGAAAGTTCAAATGATGACATCATAAATGGTGACCCTTTCTCCCCATTAACCAAGAATAGAGTTTATGACAGACATTTTCTTTAGTTTCATGCTTCTGCCTTATCACATTTCATTTTACCTTTTGTTCATTTATAACTAATTTATCGGCTATGCGCGTTGAAAGAGAAGTATATTTGTTTGCAGAAAAAATCAACCAACGAAACGATGGAGAGGTATATTTATTTGTGTACTTTTTTGTGGGTCGGATTAGGCGGGTTAGATTATGGTGTGTTTTATTTTAAAAAAATGATCAATTTAACGTTCATTTGAGCTTTTCTGTTAAAGAAAGAGTACACGTGAAAAGTTTCTTAATAACAAGGTAAATTTACCCTAAAGTATGATAGCAAGGATAAATGTAACCCTAAAATATGACTGGTATATGTAGCTAATTTTTCAAAGTATAAGGGTTAATTGACCCTTTTCCCTTAGGAATACATCAAAATTTGTAAAGTGTCCTTTTTGGCAAGAGCCCCAACTAAATGATTTATTGATCCAGAGCTTTAAGATATATATTCTGATCGTTATTCACTAATCATAGTTTATTTATTTGGTAAGATGGTATAATAATTGAAAAGTTTTTAGGTTTTCATAAATTATGGAGTTTTCATATTTAAGAAAAAAATAGAAATTGAGTAATTCAAATTGAATATTCAAACAAAATAATTTAAACTTAAATCAACCTAATTCAAAATCATATCCAAAAGGGCCTTAATCAGCTGCTACCTCCCCATTCTTTTACCCTTTCTTCAGCAACTGAAGCCTGCAGCATTTAGAAAGAAGGAAGCATTATAATACCAATTTCCTATAATACAAGAGGTGAATAGAGATTTTCCTTTTTTCCATCGGAAACCAATGAAGATTTTTCGTTATAAGTATGAGCTTTACATTCATTCCCATTGAATCAGCTCACTGGTGGGAAACAAATTTTCATTGAAGCATTACGAAGCTTCCTAATATTTCCATGTGAAAACCATACTATATTTTCCTTTTTCACTGATATAATCAAAATATATGTGAAAATAGCTACTGAAACTTTTTTAGTGGGAACTTTCAATGGAAAAATAATGATTTTTTCGTATTCTAAGCTCTGTTCGGTTCAACGTATGAAGTTACTTTTGTTAAATACATACGTTTAATTCAAACAAGAGATAGTCATAAACATGACAAAATTCAAAGACATTACCTCTTTGATCCAGTTAGTTTTGCAAATCATTAGAATAAGAATACTTGTTTGAAGTGCGGTTCCTAACAACATTCCGATCCACATGCCCTGCCATTCATAGTTTATAAACCAAAAGAAATGAGAAGAACAATAAGATTGGAGAAGCCAATCAACCTTACAAGAATATTCAACATTTGTTTTTTACTGTCCTATCTCTATTTGTGGCACATTTTCTTTTTTAGTCCGTTTCAATAAGAATATTACCTATTATAACTAGAAACGACTTAATTAAAATTTTTCGTTTTGAAATGATTGATAGTCACACAAAGAACTAAATTTTGTTCTAGGCCACCTATTTTAAAGGTCTTCATTTTTTTTTTCTTAAACGCTGTTACATAAATTAAACGCTGCTACACAAATTAAACGCTGCTACACAAAGAACTATGTAATAGCTATGATTTAAACAAAATAAGAAAAGAGATTATACAACCTTAACACCCATGTGGAAGACAAAGCTAAAAATAAGGCCCAAAGGAATACCAAATACATAGTAGCATACTATGTTAACGTAAGCTACATATGTTTGCCAACCTGCTCCAATAGCCACCCCTGTAGTTGTTGCGTAAGATATATCATTAATTAGTTCTACCAACTACCAAGAGGTGCAAATTAATAAATTAAAGGACAAATTATATATTTTGTGGTTCATCAAAAGTAATTATATTTGCTAGCTAAATATATAAAAGAGATATACATAAGGGTGGGGTTTGATCTTTTGCTGCTCCCATTTACCACAGACGCATTCGAGAGAAAGCGCTGAACCATGATTCAATGGTTGAAGAGGCATTTTTACAATTTTTTTGTGAATAAAAAGATTAAATTTACTCTTGTACTTTGAGAAAGTGATCAGAATACCCATGTATGTATCATTGTCTCCGTTAGACAAAAGGTATATTTGAACAAAATATAACTATAAAGACAAATGTGACTCATAAGTGTAAAAACGAGGATAGATATGACCAAAAAATATAACAGAAGATAAATATGAATAATTTTTTAAAGTGGAGGGATAAGTATTACCCTTTTTAATTTTTGATATCATTTAGCACTCTTTAACACTCCTCTGTCTCAAAAGAGTTGCACCATATTTTGTTTCTCAAGATTCGATTAAACTAATCTTTTACATATTCAACATAGAGTTTGTGCTGGCCCATTAGCAGTAAGCTTATATTCTTTACCAATTAAAAAGAAAACATATAACCACTTTAAATACCTTAATTATCAGTTCGACTCAGATATTGATCGTCAACTAAACAATACAACGGCAAGAAGAACAAATTGACACCACTAGCACTGAAAATTTTGCTGTTCTGGGGTGTCCAGTTCCTAGTTCATTTGACACCCTAACACTGCACCCAAAAAAGAACAAATTCCATTTTTAGCTTCATTACTTCATCTCGAAATGGGTTGTTTTCTTAGATGGTCAGTTAAATAATGGTTAGTATCTCAAAAAGTCATCTTTTTTCTTTTATTTTTATTTTTTATTTTTTGGGGTTAAAAGTCATCTTTTTTTCTTGATTATTAGCCAATTCCTTTTTAACAAAGTAAGTGAATTAGTGAGATAATAACTACTACTAATTAATTTGAGCGACTATCTGAGCCATCAACTCATTTGGAAACTGATATTCTCCATGGACCAATTTATGTGACACATTTTGATTTTCGAGAATCAAATTAGTCAATTTTTAAAGTTACTGAATTAGATCAACTCAATATTCCAAAATTAAAATTTATGTAATCTGAAAACTTACAAAAAATACTACTTAAAAATTGTGTTTGTTTTCATGTTAACTTGATCAACAAATACATTTTGAGATGTTGGATCAAATTTTACGCAATTTGAATATTGAAAAACGAAAATGCCACATAGTGAGTGGTTGAACTGTAATCTGCTCGAAGAAACAAACCTTATCGCTGCATTAAAACCAATGCACAGCGTGAACGTCCACCCAACTATGCTGGTGCTGCAAAACATCCAAACACAATTTAAAAAAAAAAAAAAAAAACATGTCGTTGCCTAAAAATGACATACTCTTTAAATATTTTCTTTCATACCAAATACACCTTAGTCTTAAAATTATAAATTAAAACGAAAAGAAACATTGATGGATAGTCATTTTAATATTGTTAAATGTTATTGTATCTGCCTACAGTTTGTGATCTTAAAGGCTTTTTATCAAGGGTGGCAGTTTTATTTTTGCTTTCATTATGGTCCGTTTCTTTGGTTAATACATGCGGCATTAACCTTTCATTCTCAAGCCATTATTTGGCAGTAAAACACACGTTGCATGGCTGTATTTTCAGCTTTCAAAAACTTCCATTTCATTTGTATTATGTGCCATTAATCTCAATAGTTAGTGGTGGTAGAATGTGGACTAAGTTTCATGTAACTCTTATAACATCTGCCATTATTCTACCTCTTTATTTTTGTAACCTTTGTAACTCTTGTATCCTTTGTAACACTTGTAACTTCTATGCCACTCATCTATCACATTTATCTTCCTATTCATTGCATAAAAGATTTTTTCACCTATAAATAGAGGTGGTCTTGCATATTTTACATATACAAGATAATAGAGAGTTCACCAAAGTTAGTAAAAAAGAGATGTTTATTAGTTGAAGGGAGGTGTTCTTTTTGTGGAGCTTTGAACTCAACTCTTGTCCAGAGTTGTTAAGTTGTTCTTTGAGAAAAGGTTGTTGTATCCTGGAGGGGAAAAGTCAAGACGATTACTGCAGGACCAGTAAAACAATTTGCTGCAGTGGGCTTGAATCTCCTTAAAGAGAGCGGGATATCTGCGCCTCAGCCGAAGAAGAAGAAGAAGACATTCTTTTCTTTTTTTCTTCACTTGTAATTTTCAGTTGTAATTTTATTGTAATTTCACCAACAATTTTAAGGAGATTCAATGACAACAACCGAAAAATCCATGGATGTCAAGATGGGAGATCTAAACAAGTCATTCCGATTCAATGGTACTCACTTTAAGAGGTGGAAGGTTAATGTTTTTCTACTTAAGTTTTCTCAATGTTTCTTAAGTGCTAACTATGAAGAATCCAAACAAAGTAGATAACTCTTCCACGACTGATGAAAAACTTATTTCTCTTCAAGAGAAAGTGAAAAATTACGATGGTGACTCCTACAAGTGTC